>NW_004443962.1:10489805-10515305 GCF_000243295.1 Trichechus manatus latirostris | reverse complement strand
AAAAAAAAAAAAGGTCCTCCAAGGTCAAGATGGGAGACTGCTGACACATTGTGGGGTTCTTAACCAATGTCATAAAACAATATGTGTACAGACTGTTTAATGAGAAACTATTTGTCCTGTAAACCTTCATTTAAAGTACAATAAAAAAAAAAACAAACCTAGAAATAGAAGTACCATACGGTCCAGCAATCTCACTCCTTTGAATATATCCTAGAGAAGTAAGAGCCGTCACAAGAATAGATACATGCACACTCAAGTTCACTGCAGCACTGCTCACGATAGCAAAAAGATGGAAATAACCCAGGTGTCCATCATCGGACGAATGGATAAACAAATCATATTACATTCACACAATGCAGTACTATGCAACAATAAAGAACAACAATGAATCCGCGAAATATAACATGGATGAATCTGGAACGCATTATGCTGAGTGAAATCAATCAGTCACAAAAGGACAAATGTCTTATGAGACTACTATTATAAGAACTCAAGAAAAGGTTTAAACACAGAAGAAAACATTCTTTGATGGTTATGAGGGCGGGGAGGGAGGGAGACAGGAATTCACTAACTTGACAGTAGACAAGAATTATCTTAGGTGAAGGACAACAGAGAATACAGGGGAAATAAGCACAACTGAACTAACCCAAAAGCTAAGACATTTCCTGAATACAACCAAACGCTGCAAGGGACAGAGTAACAGGGGAGGGGATCTGGGGACCATGCTTTCAGAGGACATCTAGGTCAATTGGCATAACAAAGTTTATTAAGAAAACATTCTGCATTGAATCCTGCTTTGGTGAGTGGTGTCTGGGGTCTTAAAAGCTTGCGAGCGGTCATCTAAGATGCATCAATTGGTCCCAACCCACCCGGAGCAAAGGAAAATGAAGAACACCAAAGACACAAGGAAAATGTTAGCCAAAGTGAAAGAAAGGGCCACATAAACCACAGACTCCATCAGCCTGAGACCAGAAGAACTAGATGGTGCCTGGCTACCACCAGTGACTGCCCTGACAGGGAACACAACAGAAAGTCCCTGATGGAGCAGGAGAAAAGTGGGATGCAGAACTCAAATTCTAGTAAAAAGATAAGACTTAACGGTCTGACTGAGACTGGAGGAAACCCGGAAGACATAGCCTCTGGACTCTGTTAACCCAGAACTGAAACCATTCCCGAAGCCAACTCTTTAGACAAAGATTAGACTGGACTATAAGACATAAAATAGTACTCGTGAAGAGTGTGCTTCTTAATTCAAGTAGATACATGAGACTAAATGGGCAGCTCCTGTCCGGACGTGAGATAAGAAGGCAGAAAGGGACAGAAGCTGGTTGAATGGACGTGGGAAATCCAGGGTGGAAGGGAGGAGTGTACTGTCTCATTATAGAGAGAGCAACTAGGGTCATATAACAATTTGTGTATAAATTTTTATATGAAAAACTAACTTGAGCTGTAAACTTTCACTTAAACACAATTTAAAAAAAAAAAGTATTACTTGAAGGTAGGCTGTAATTAGTTAAGGATATATACTATAAAGCCTACAGCAAACATTAATAAAAAAGTCATCCACTAAGCCATCTGCTGCCTATAAAAAATGCAATTTAAATATAAAGACATAAATATATTAATAGTAAAAAGGTAGAAACATATGTAATGCTAAGGCTAGCTACAAGAAAGCTAGAGTGGCTATATTAATTTCAAAGTAGATTTGAGAGCAAACAGTATTACCAGACATAAAGTAAATAACTTTATAATGATAAAAGGATTAATCAATCAAGAAGACATAAGAATCCTAAACATTTATTCCCCTAATAACTGGTACCCTCATAAAGGAAATCTATGAAAAACCTACAGCTAATAACATACTTAATGAAAGACTGAATACTTTCCCTAAGATCAAGAAATAAGACAGGGAAGTAGCTTTTAGTTCTAGTCACTGCAATTAGGCAAGAAAAAGAACTAAAAGGCACTCAGATAGGAAAGAAAGAAGTAAAACTGTCTGTATTTACAGTAGCATTAAAAAATCTAAAATACTTAGGGAAAAACTTGACAAAAGAGGAGTGAGACCTACACAGCAAAAACTACAAACTGCTGAAACTAAAGACCTAAATATATTATTTTACCATGTTCATGGGTGAGAAGACTCAATATTGTTAGATATCAATTCTCCCAAAGTTTATAGATTCAAAAGAATTCAATCAAATTCCCAGCAGGTTTTTTTGTAGAAACTGATATGTAGATTCTAAAATTCACTTAAATGTAGATAGGATCTACAGTAGCCAAACAATTCTGAAAAATAAGAGCAACGTCAGAGGGCTAACACTATTTCAAAATTCATTACAGAGCTACAGTAATCAAGACAAATTACAGTAATCAAGACAGTGGTCATCTTTTGGAGATAAACATCGAAGTATTTACAAATGAAATCATTTGATGTCAGGGATTTGCTTTAAAGCAATTCAAGGCATTATTTTACTTCTATCTCAAGGATGCCCTTTAACACTGCTTGTAGTACAGGTCTAGTGGTAATGAATTCTTTCAGCTTTTGTATGTCTAAACACACCTTTATTTCATCATTGTTTTTAAAAAATATTTCTGCCAGTATAGAATTTAAATTGACAGTTTTTTTTCTTTCAGTACCTTACAGAGATTTCTCCACTGTCTTCTGGCTTGCATTGTTTCCAATGAGAAATTTGCTGTGATGATTGTTACCCTTTGTTCCTCTATATGTAAACATGTCTGTTTTCTCCACATACTTTTAAGATTTTCACTTTATGGCTAGTTCGAGTGGTTCGGTTATGATGTGATTTACTGTAGTTTCCTTCATGTTTCTTTTTATTTTTTATTGTGCTTTAGGTGAAAGTTTACAGATCAAGTTAATTTCTCATACAAAAATTTATACACATATTATTATGTCATATTAGTTGCTATCCCTATAATGTGACAGCACATTCCTTCTTTCCAACCCGGGTTTCTTGTGTTCATTCAACCAGTTCTTGTCCCTTCCTGCCTTCTCATCCTGCCTCCAGACAGGAGCCACCCATTTGGTGGTGAACTAAGCGGCACACTCTTCATGAGTATTATTTTATGTTTTATAATCCTGTCTAATCTTTGTCTGAAGAGTGGGCTTTAGGAATACTTTTAGCTCTGGATTAACAGAAAGTCCAGGGGCCATGTTTTCCGGGGTTCCTCCAGACTCAGTCAGACCATTAAGTCTGGTCTTTTTACGTGAATTTGAGTTCTTCTCCACGCTTCTCTCCTGCTCCGTCAGGGACTCTCTGTTGTGTTCCCTGTTAGGGCAGTCATTGACGGTAGCCAGGCACCATCTAGCTCTTCTGGTCTCAGGCTGATGGAGTCTCTGGTTTATACTGCCCTTTTCTCTCTTGGGCGAATATTTTTCTTATGTCTTTGTTGTTCTTCATTCTCCTTTGCTCCAAGTGGGTTGGGACCAACTGATGCATTTTTGATGGCCACTCACAAGCTTTTAAGACCCCAGACTCCACTCACCAAAATGGGATACAGGATATTTTAATAAATTTTAATCAACCAATTTGACCTCATAGATATATACAGAACACTCCACCCAACAGCAGCCAAGTATACTTTCTTTTCCCACGCACATGTAACATTCTCCAGAATAGACCACATAGCAGGCCACAAAGCAAGCCTTAACAGAATCCAAAACATTGTAATATTACAAAGCTTATTTTCTGTATATGTCTATGAGGTCAAATTGGTTGACTGTGGCATTCAGATCTTTTGTATCTTTTCTGAGCTTCTTCCTAGATGTTCTGCCCTTCACCAAAAGTGATGTGTTGAAGTTTCCTGCTATTATTGTGGAGCTGTCTATCTGTCTTTTCAATACTGTTAAGAGTTTGTTTTATGTATTTTGGAGCCCTATCATTGGGTATGTATATATTTATTATGGTTATGTCCTTCTGATTTATTGACCCTTTAATCTTTATATAGTGTCCTTCCTTATCCTTTGTGGTAGATTTTCCTCTAAAGTCTATTTTGTCAGAGATTAATATTGCCACTCCTGCTCTTTTCTTTTGATAGTTGTTTGCTTGATACATTTTTTTCCATTCTTTGACTTTTAGTTTGTTTGTTTCTTTAAGTCTAAGGTGTGTCTCTTGTAAGCAGCAGGTAGATGGACTGTGTTTTTTTAATCCATTCTTCCACTCTCTGTCTCTTTATTGGTGCATTTAATCCATTTACATTCACTGTAATTACTGATAGGTATCAGTTTAATGCTGTCATTTTGATGTATTTTTTTTTGTGCGTGTGTGGTGTCGAGAGTTTCTTTGTTCCACTTAATTTTCTGTGCTGAGTCATTTTTCTTTATGTATTTTCTTTTCATCATTTTCATTCTTGTTGATTTTGTATTTGCTAAGTCTTTACTTTGTTTTTCTTTTTTATTTTGATGGGTAGATTTGTTAGTTTCCTTTGTAGTTACCTTAAAATTCACCTCTATTTTTCAAAGTTTAAACCAATCTTTATTTCTTGATACTGCCTTAACTTCCTCTCCATATGAAAGTTCTATGACTCCCTTTAATATTTCTTGTAATTTTGGTTTGGTTTTTACAAATTCTGTTTACGTAGAAATGCCCTAATTTCACCATCATATTTGAGAGACCGTTTTGCTGGATGTATAACTCCTGGCTGGCTATTTTTTTTTCCTTCAAGGCTTTATATATGTCATCTCGTTGTCTTCTTGCCTGCATGGTTTCTGCTGAGTAGTCACAGCTTAGTCTTACTGACTCTCCTTTGTAGGTGACTTTTGTTTATCCCTAGCTGCTCTTAAAATTCTCTCTTTATCTTTGGTTTTGCCAAGTTTTATTATAATATGTCTTGGTGACTTTCTTTTGGAATCTACCCTGGGTGGGGTTTGATAAGCTTCTTAGATACCTTCTCCTCTTTCATGATATCAGGGAAGTTTTCTGCCAGCAAGTCTTCAACAATTCTCTCTGTATTTTGTGTTATATCTCCCTGTTCTGGTACTCCAATCACTCATAGGTTCTTCATCTTGATAGTGTCCCACATAATTCTTAGGGTTCCTTCATTTTTTTAAATTATTTTATCCAATTTTTCCTCAAATAAATTGGTATCAAGTGTTTTACCTTCAGTCTCACTAATTCTGACTTCTGTTGCCTCAATTCTGCTCCTATGACCTTCTATTGAGTTGTCTAATTCTGAACTTTTATTGTTAATCTTTTGGATTTCTATTTGTTGTCTTAGTATGGATTCTAGCAGCCTGTTAAATTTGTTATTCTGATCTTGTATTGCTCTCCTGAATTCCTCTATTGCTTTGTCTGTGTGTTCTTTGGCCTGGTCTGAGTATTTGCATGATCTCCTTCCTGATCTCTTGAAGAGCTCTGTATATTAATTTTTTGAATTCCACCTCCAGTAATTCCAGGACCTGAGGTTCTTCGATCTGTGCGTTTATATTTTCATTATTTAAGTTTTCAGCCATTATTTCTTTAAATGTTTTTTTCTGTTACATCCTCTTTCCTCTCCTTCAGAGACTCCAATTAGCCACTTATCAGACTGCTTGAAGTTGTCCCACAGCTCACTGATGCTTTTTTTTTCCTGGTTCTTTTATCTCTGTTTTTCATTTAAGACAGTTTCTATTACTATGCCTCAAAGTTCACTTATCTTTTCTTCTGGAATTTCTAATTTGTTATTGATTCCATTAATATATTTTTCATCTCAGACACCATAGTTTTCATCTCTGAAAGTTTGAGTCTTTTAAAAAAATATATATATATCATTCCTCAGTGACACAGTTAAGTACTCAACTACTAGCCAAAATGTTGGTGGTTCAAACCCACGTACAGGCACCTCAGAAGAAAGGCCTGGTGATCTGCTTCCAGATCACGGCCTTGAAAACCCTATGAAGCAGTTCTACTCTGCACACATGGGGTCGCTGTGAGTTGGAATCAATTTAATGGCAAATAACAACAAAAGCAACAAGAACATGTCTCTACTTAACTTTCTGAACGTACGGAATACAGTTACAGTAACTGTCTTAACAACCTTCTCTGCTAATTCTAACATCTGTGTCAGTTCCGGGCCAGTTTCAACTGATTATTCTCATTATGGGTCATATTTTCTTGCGTCTGTGTATACCTCATAATTTTTGTTTGGATGCCAGACACTGTGAATTTTACCTTGCTAAATATTTTTGTATTCCTATGTAACTTCTTGAGCTTTGTTCTGGTGTGCAGCTAAGTTATATGAACACAGTTTGATCATATGGGTCTTGCTTTTATAATCTGTTAGGTGGGTCCAAGGGCAATGCTAAGTTTGCAGCTAATTAATCTCTACTACTGACGCAAGACGTTCCTGAGTCCTCTACCTAATGCCTCATGAATTATGACTTTTTCCTGTCTGGCTAGTGGGAATAGGCACTACTCCTGGCTCTATTCTTGGACAATATTTTTTCTAGCCTTAGGTAGTTTCATCATACAGATGTGCTGATCAGTAGACCAGCACTCTGTCGAATACTTGAAGAAAATGTTCTACAGAGCCCCAGGCTTCTCTCTCTGGTATTCTATTCTATAAACTCTGTCTTGGTCTCCCAAGATTCCCAGCTCTGTCTCTTCAACTCAGGGAGTCTGTGGGTTCTTCCTCAGATGCCCCTCCCTGTATCAGAACCTGGAAACTCTCTCAAGGCACCTGGGGCAATCACAGCGCTCACCTTATTTGTTTCCCATCTCCAGAGATCACTGGCCCTTCACTGTCTGATGTTTTGGTGTCTTGAAAACTGTTGTTTCATGTTATTTTGTCTGCTTGGTTTTTCGTTGTTGCTGTTCAGGTAGGAGGAGAACTCTTGGCCCTGTTAATTCAATTTGACCAGAACCAGAAATCCTCACGGACTCTTTTTGATACTTCAGACACCCCAATTTTGGCCAATGGAAGACTCCAGTTACCTCCTCAGTCTTTTTAACACAACTCCAGTGATCTTGTAGTATATGTTATGAAAACTTATTACAGATTATCATGAATGTTCCCTGTCTTTAACCAAAAATCAGCTATTTTTCCAAAGAGCCTGGTTCTTTTTAAAGAAAAATCTCTAAAGTCCACAATCTCAGGGCGCTAGAGGTGCTCACTGCTACAAGATAATTTATTATTTCTAGGCCTTTAATAGAGCTAGGTTTTTTTTTGTTTGTTTGTTTGTTTTTAATGAAAATACATCATGTATTTAGCAGTATTTCCAATTCAAGTTTACTGAATGTCTTCTGCCATTAAGATATATCTCACGAGGAATAAAGATTAGTCCAAGGACTAATGGACCACAACTACTAGGGCTTCCACCAGACTGAGTCCAGCACAAGTAGATGGTGCCCAGCTACCACCACCGACCGCTTTGACAGGGATCACCATAAAGGATCCTGGACAGAGCTGGAGAAAAACGTAGAACAAAATTCAAACTCACAAAAAAAAGACCAGACTTACTGGTCTGACAGAGACTAGAGAAACCTCAAGAGTATGGTCCCAGACACCCTTTTAACTTAGTACTGAAGTCACTCCTGAGGTTCATCCTTCAGCCACAGATTAGACAAGCCCATAAAACAAACATTAATACACACAGCTCAACCATATATACAAGACTAAATGGGCAAACCAGCCCAGGGCAAGGATGAGAAGGCAGGAAGGGACAAGAAAGCTGAATGAATGGAAATGGAGAACCCAAGGTTGAGAAGGGGAGAGTGTTGACAAGTCATGGGGTCGGCAACCAATGTCACAAAACAATATGTGCATTAATTGTTTAATGAGAAATTAATCTGCTCTATAAACCTTCATCTAAAGCACAATTTAAAAAAAACAAGATATATCCCACAAGGGATAATTAATTGAATTTCCATATTTTGAAGTGTTTTAAATTAATTTACACTCTAATTTAGCCACTAGCATGACACAGTTAGGCCGATTTGTTTCCTTTCATCTTTTCTTTTCATGCATTTCTCTCCTCATTGTGATTTACTTTTCTTCTATAGTAATTTAAAACATCTACATGATTCCAAAATCAAACATAATTACTAAAATGACATCTGCAGTATTAAAATGTTTACATACACAGGCAACGCCCTTACTATAACATGGTAGGGCAGGATGCTGCTGTTGTTGTTGTGTGCTGTGTGCTGCCAAGTCGATTCCAACTCATAATGACTCTGTATGACAAAGTAGAAATGCTCCACAGGGCTTCCTAAGCTGTAATCTTTACGGGAGCAGGTCACCAGGTCTTTTCTCCCAGAGAGTGGCTGGTGGGTTTTAACTGCTGAACTTTTGGTTATCAGCTGAGCGCTTAACCATTCTATAGAATCTAGCTATAGAAAATATTTTAGAAATATATTATTTTAAATTTCGAGATTTATTAAATGATATAAATTCAATGATAACAATTCTAGCAGCAGTAGGTTAAACAGCAGGTGAAACTAAGGACAAAGCTGACTGTCATGGATTGAACTGTGCCCCCAAAAAATATCTGTCAACTTGGCTGGGTCATGATTCCCAGTATTATATGACTGTCTACCTTTTGTCACCTGATGTGATTTCCCTATGTGCTATAAACTCTATCACTATGATGTAATAAGATGGATTAGCAGCAATTATACTGATGAGGTCTACAAGATTAGACAGTGTCTTAAGCCAATCTCTTTTGAGATATAAAGGAGAGACACAAGCAGAGAGACATGTGGACCTCATACCACCAAGAAAGCAGTGTTGGGAGCAGAGAATGTCCTTTGGACCTGAGGTTCCTGTGCCGAGATGCTCCCAGACACAAGACTGATGACAAGGACCTTCCTCCAGAGCTGACAGAGACAAAAAGCCTTCTGCTGGAGCTGGCGCCCTGAATTTGGACTACTAGCCTACTGGGCTGTGAGAGAATAAACTTCTCTTTGTTAAAGTCATCCACTTGTGGTATTTCTGTTATAGCCACACTAGATAACTAAGACAGGGACTAACTTGCAGCTAATATTTCTAGCTTAAAGAAGCATAAGCAAAATCTTATTTGATAAAATTGGTAGAATGGGGTTGAATGGCATATTGAATTTGTCAAGGACAATTTATTAAACACATATGCAAGTTATGCAATTGTTCAAGTAAAAAATGTCAAAGCATGTTGGATAACTAAACTGTGAAAATCTTTAAAATGATGTTTCATGAAATAATTGGAGTCACACACATTAAGAAATGTACCACTAGTTTCTTTATGGGTACAACCCAGGTCATTTAATATTTAGCAGTTATAACAGAGTGGACTAATCACTTCAAAACCATGCTCTGACCATCAAATGCTCTGCAAAACGAACGAGATCTACGTTACAGCAAACAACTTTTATCAGGTGGACCTAATGCTGCACGATCCTGTGGAAAGAGCACTAACCTAAATGTGCAAGGATTTTGGTCACACTAACCTCTGCATATTCTTGGGCAAATCATCCAAACTTACAGTTTTGCTATATAGCAGATGATCTATATCTGCACTGTCCAACAGAAATATAATCTAAGCCATAAATGTAATTTAAAAATTTTCTAGTAGCCACATTGAAGAAAGTAAACAAGTAGATGAAATTAATTTTAAGAAATTGAGACATTTTACATTTTTCATACTCAGTATTTGAAATCTGGTGTCAATTTTACAGTTACACAACATCTCGATTTGGACCAGTCAAGTATTTCGCGCTCAATAGCTATATGAGGCTAATGGCTATCATACTGGATAGCACGGCTCCAATGGCTTTCAAACATTTCCTGGGGGAACAGAAGCAACATATGAGACACAATCCAGAACCCCAAGACTCCAGAGAACGAATGTGAACATTAATGGTGTAGGTGATTTCAAAGGTTTCTTCCAGTGACAGAGGCTATTATTCTTTATGGTGATGGTATTCCCACCGAAATTACTATAACCACTTAGGAGGGCTTCAGATAAAGAACTAGCAATGCAATGAATTGATCATCTTTCTTTTTCAATGTTTTTATATACATACTGTATTTTCTCTTGCCCAGGGTCATACAGGCACTTAAAGACATTTACAATTATAGTGTAGTATACCAAAAATAATAAAATAATAATCTACAACTCAACGGTTTGCTTGAGAAGATTAAAGAGTTATTCCTAAAGTGTTCAGAACACACAGCAAACACTCGATAGTTAACTATGTCATCCATACTTCATAATGACTAATTAATATAGTGTATTTTCCACTATCCTAGAACTGCAGCTCTCTTATTAACAGAAGAATTAAAATATATCATGTTTACACTGTTTTCTTCCCAGAAGTCAATAAAATTTTCATGCCAAGTGTAAGCTAATCAACACAATAAGAATCAACACTCTAGAACAAGACTAACAGATTTAAAAGAGCAGAATCGCGCTAACTAGATAGTAGACAAGAATTATCTTAGGTGAAGGGAAGGACAGCACACACTACAGGGGAAGTCAGCATAACTGGACTAAACCAAAGCTAACAAGTTTCCTAAATACAACCAAACACTCTGAAGGACAGTGTAGCAGGGGAGGCAGTTTGGGGACCATGCTTTCAGGGGACATCCAGGTCAATTGGTATAAGAAAGTTTATTAAGAATATGTTCTGCATCCTACTTTGGTGAGCGGTGTCTGGGGTCTTAAAAGCTAGTGAGCGGCCACCTAAGATGCATCAATTGGTCCCAACCTACCTGGAGCAAAGGAGAATGAACATCAAAGTCACAAGGAAAGTAGTAGCCCAAGAGACAGAAAGGGCCACATAAACCAGACACTCCATCAGCTTGAGACGAGAAGAACTAGATGGTGCCCGGCTACCACCAATGACTGCCCTGATGGGGAACACAACAGAGAGTCCTGGATGGAGCAGGAGAAAGGTGGGGTACAGAACTCAAATTCTAGTAAGAAGACCAGACTTAATGATCAGACTGAGACTAGAGGAACCCTGGAAAGCATGACCCCTGGATTCTCTAATCAGCCCAGAGCTAAAAAAATTTCTGAGGCCAACTCTTTAGACAAAGATTAGACTGGACTATGGGACATAAAATGATACTCGTGAAGAGTGTGCTTCTTAGTTCAAGATACATGAGACTAAAAGGGCATCTCCTATCTGGAGGGGAGATAAGAAGGCAGAGAGGGTCAGGAGCTGGTTGAATGATATGGGAAATCAGGGGTGGAAAGAAGGAGTGTGCTATCATAGTATAGGCAGAGCAATTAGGGTCACATAACAATGTATGTATAAATTTTTGTATGAGAGACTAACTTGAACTGTAAACTTTCACTTAAAGTACAACAATAAATAAAAAAGAGCAGAATCAGGCCTTTCTATCCTCTTCTCAGAAATACCATCCCACAATGATAAAAGGAACAAAAAACAAAAACACATTTACCTTTGTTAAAACTAAGAGACATGTGAACCTTTAACCATATCTATGACAGCAGATTGAGGAGAGTGGAGGAAGATCAAACTGAAGTGCCTATGGTGGGATATACTGTTAACAAGCAAGCCCACAAACCCTGCAGAGCCCTGGAAAGTCTCAGGATCACAGATTCGAGGTATAACAGAAGGCTGGGGTGAGGCAGTGGACTGAAAACAAGAGCATGGTTTGAAAAAGAGAAAATTATGAGGATCAGTCTAGGAAGTCCAGCATTTGAATTACAGGACATGAGGTAAGGAGGAACTTCTCAATGAATTAATAGCGAAAAATTTCCAAGAACTGAGTCTCCAGATTCAAAGTACCCTCCTAAAGCCCAGCACAATGAATAAAAATTTTTAAAAAAGGGAGGGGTGGGGGGGGTTGGAGTGTAATGAATTACTTAATACGGCCTTTCTAGCCAAAGTCTTGTAACTCCCACCCAGGTGATTGGGCGGGACTGTGCTGATGGGTAACTGTGGCCCTCTAAGGGGATTGGTCAGTATTGCCATAAAAGAGAGCGAATTCCAGAGCAGAGAGAGGGGGATTCTACTACCACAAAGGAAGAACAGCCAGGAGTGGAAAGCATGTCCTTTGAACTTGGGATCCCTGCGCTGAGATGCTTCTGGAAGGAGAAGGCGTGGTAGGGGGAGAGAGGAAGGGAGGAAGGGGGAGAGACAAAGAGACAGCAATCTTAACCCTGAAGATGGGGAGAATCGGTAGGAGGAGAGACCTGGCAGCAGGAGACGGTGCAGTGGGCTTCCCAGCCCACTGAGAGAGAAAGCTGAGTGCCTTTGGGGAGAGGCCTAGGGCCAGGGAGAGGCGTGCCTGCAAGCACAGTTCGGAAGAACTGTATCCTGAGTGTTTCTGAGCATGAACTGTAACTTACTTCCCTTATAATAAACCCCATAATCGTGAGTACGGTCACTGAGTTGTGTGTGGCCATTGCAATGAACTACTGAACCCAGCAGAGAAGTAGGAAGTGCTGTCTGTGCAAGGGATGGTTGGTGTCAGAACTGGTAAAGATGGCGGAGAGAGGAGGCTTGTCTGGCCTCCGCCTCATGGGAGTCAGCCTTGCGCTGTTGATCTTGGTTCTCCATCCCCCTTGTAGGACTGGAGGTCAGACACTGCCCCCATGCCGTTTTTACAGGGCTACATCATCATAAAATTTCAGAACTAGGAATAAAGATCTTAAAAGCTTTAAAAAAAAAATTTTTCTCAAAGAACCTGTAATAGATTGGAAGCTACAATTTAGGAAAACAATAGCTTCAAAATTCAAGTATGAATGTAGAATGACATATTCAGCCAAGCCAGGTCTCAAAAAATGTCTCCCACATGCTCTTTCTCAGAAAGCTACTAAAAAATATTCTTCAGCAAAAGAGGGATTCAACTTAAAATAGGAAAAACATGGGATTAGGGGATCATCACAAGAAACGAGAAAATTCTGCAAAGTGATGTCCTAAGACTACAGCTGTGCAGCAAGCCCACAGGACAACTAATATTGATAGGAGCAAGAGAAGAGAAAATGCAGGATGAGGTCTTCAGGAAAAAAAAATGCCAAAATAATCATGGTTGTTACCCTTTATAGGCTGCATATATTGCCTGACCTTATCAACCAAGTAAACTGATGGGAAAAGTTAGCTGTCCACAAGTTTATCAACTTGCATGCTCCGTAAGATATTTCTTACACCAACATGAAGCAAGCCTCCAATCTTTACCACTATGGTCTTCATGAACTTTTTAGCAGCACTATTTATCACCTACTCACACTGAATTCAGCAAGAGTCTGTTTTCACAATTTGTTAACAATAAACCTAATGTGTTCATCTTTCCATACATGAAAAATTTCAAGTACTGGCTTAATCAGAATAAAATCACTAGTAAAGTGTTTTGCCAAGTGAGTTCTGTCAGTGCCAATGGTACAGAAGTCATTTATGTAGTGCTGCCTAGGTAACAAATATTAAGTGCTAGCCTGATAAAAGAATGGCTCTAAAAGATAGTTATCCTTTGTATACTTAGCAGCATCACTCCCATTAAAAAAAATTTTTTAATTTTTTTTAAAAACCTGCTGTCGTCGAGTGGGTTCTGACTCATAGCAACCCTATACGGCAGAGTAGAACTGCCCTAGCGTTTCCAAGGCTGTAAATTTTTACCGAAGCAGACTGCACATCTTTCTCCTATTGAGTGGCTGTTGGGTTTGAACCGCTGACCTTTCGGGTATCACCCAAGTGCTTAACCACTGCACCACCGCTTTTCCAGATACATGACAAAGCAAATGTGGAAGGATAAACAGTATTTTAATCAATCTGTATTTTGCTGATATTTACTGGTTCACAAATTAGGCATGAAACAAGTACTGTATATTTACTGTGATAGTTGGAAATCTTACTAGTTTTACCAGTTCTCCCTGCATAAGATGGCACATACACAATGAAAAAATTAAGATTTTAAACAGAGCAATATTCCAGAAACTTGTACTGGAAAATGTCCACTAAAGCCCTGGCACAATTTTAGATATCATACAATGAAGATGGCAGAATTTCAACTATAAATGTTTTAGTCAGATGTGTGAGGCCATCTTTGCCACTTGATATACTAAGGATAAAGAGCATCATCATCTGCCTTCAGTCAGGTGAGTGAATATGAGAATTTTACTTCATCTAAAATTTTACAATGAAGTCTAATTACATGAAATCAGCAGACATCAAGAAGATACAGATCAAAAGGAACACTGTGTCAATGGCAGAGTGTCATTACTACATCTTTAAATGGCTTAAAGCCAGACGTGATCTCGAGGCTGACTGTTATACCCAGACCTACACCCATGTGTGTTCACGTTTATGTATGTGAATATAAATACTTAACAATGTTATTGTGACTTCTGAGAATAAAAGGAAAGGAAATTTACCTCAGAAATAGAAGCTAATATAAAAGCTCATTCAAACAAAAGGTTCCATTCCCTTTGGAATAGGAAGATGCTATACCTGATTATTCTGTTACTGTGAAACATACTGAATAAAAAAGAGGCAATAGAAACATATCCTTCTATGAATAAGTGGTTATTTTCAAAAATCATAAAGGAGAATGTCAAGAACTCATAACTTAATTTACTAAACTCTATTACAATATTACAAACTCTCCTTGCCAATAATAATGAAGTGTTTGATTCAAACATCTACAGGCCTTACAAACACACACACACACACAAAGGTTGTAATATATTCTTGGAAATCAACTAATTGGATCTCCTAGTGCACTGTTTCTCAAAAAAAGTGACTGTTGAGAATCTCCCACTATAGCTGCAAAAACTTTATGCCAGATTACCTTATTTCTCAAGTATGAGGGGTTTGCAAACTTATTCATTTGATTTATGGAGCTTTTATAGTCTGGGGTCAAATAGTCCTTCCAGTTTCGAAATCCTCTCCACAGCAAAAAAGAGTCACTTAAATCCTCTGTCTTTAAATTTCTTTGCCAAAAGTGATGAACCATTTGTCCTAAGCATTTGTGGATGGGGGTAAAGTGAGAATACGTCCCAGGTATCTCTGTAAGTGTTCTTGCGCAAAAAAATGATCAAAAATCATTGTCCCCCGACAGTCTTAGGGAATATCTAGCTCAAGTGCCATAACACAGGTTATAAAGAAAACATTCTACATTCCACTTTGGTGAGTTGCATCTGGGATCTTAAAAGCCTGTGAGCGGCCATCTAAGATACTTCATTGATCTCGCCCTTTCGGGAGCAAGGGAGAATGAAGAAAACTAAAGATACAAGGGAAAGATTAGCCCAAAGGACTAACAGACCACAACTACCATGACCTCCACTAGACTTGAGTTCAGTACAACTAGATGGTGCCCAGCTACCACCACTGACTCTAACAGGGATCACAATAGAGGGTCCCAGACAGAGATGAAGAAAAATGTAGAACAAAATTCTAACTTACAAAAAAAGACCAGATTTACTGGCCTGACAGACTGGAGAAACCCCGAGAGTATGGCCCCCAGATACCTTTTTAGCTCAGTAATGAAGTCACTCCCGAAGTTCACCGTTCAGCCAAAGATTAGACAGGCCCATAAAACAAAACGAGAATAAAGAGGCACACCAGCACAGGGGCAAGAACGAGAAGGCAGGAGGGGACAGGAAAGCCGGTAATAGGGAACCCAAGGTCGAGAAGAGACAGTATTGACATGTTGTGGGGTTTTTAACAATGTCATAAAACAATTATATGTGATGTTTAATAAGAAACTAGTTCTGTAGACCTTCATCTAAACTACAATTAAAACAAAAAAATCATTGTCCTAAATGTCCTTATAAGTAATACACAATTATTTAGGGGGGAAATGACAATGTCAGAAATTTTTCTTTAAAACACTACAGAACAAAGAAATTTAAAGACAGACAGACATGAAGCAAATGTGGCAAAATGTTGACGATTGCTAAATCCGAACAATGGGCTATAGGGTTCATTATGTAGTTATTTTGTATATGTTCAAAAATTTTCAAATTAAAGTTTACAAAGAAAAGTAATGTTTTATTATTCATTTAAGAATTCATCAAGAAACATGCATGTGAAATCTTAAGGAAGTTGCAACTTTAGAAAAATTTAAAAAGACTAAAAGAAACTGGCCAAAATGTACAGTGCTTACATTGAGATACTGGAAACCTGAAAGATTTCCCAGTTCTTTTGTTCTACTTTCCAGTACCTCCATCACCACCACTGGCCAAAAGAAGTATTGATTTTATAGTGGAAAATGTATAATACACTTTGTTTAAAAAATAATAATAAAGTTGGTTTCAAGTTTAAAATGGAAAATTAAGTTCTTTAAAATAAATCAATAAAGACCAAGAACTTACCTGCTCTTCTCTTTTCTGCTTACGTAACTGAAGTCCTTCTTCCTCCCTTCTTCTACGCATTTCATCAGGATTCAAGGACTTGTTCTTATAACTTTTCAGGCGAAAGTTCTCTTTTCCTGGGGTGGTCATGATTTCTACAAGGTTAAGGGAGGGGTTATAAACAGATGAGCTTAACTGTAAAGAGTTCTGTTATTCTAAAAAAAACTCAGCATTTTAGAAATACATGCTGATCACGATCATTAGCCATTAGAGAAATGCAGATCAAAACTATAATGAGATATCATTTCTCCCCAACAAGTCTAGCATTAATCCAAAAAACACAAAATAATAAATGCTGGAGAGGTTGTGGAGAGACAGGAACACTTATACACTGTTGGTGGGAATGTAAAATGGTACAACCATGTTGGAAATCGATTTGACACTTCCTTAAAAAGCTAGAAATAGAAGCACCATACAATCCAGCTATCCCACTCTTTGGAATATATCCTAGAGAAATAAGAGCCGTCACACGAATAGATACATGCACACCCATGTTCATTGCAGCACTGTTCACAATAGCAAAAAGATGGAAGCAACCTAGGTGCCCATCAACGGACGAATGGATAAACAAATTATGGTATATCTATACAATGGAATATTACACAACAATAAAGAAAATGATGAAGCTGTGAAACATTGTATAACATGGCGGAAGCTGGAACTTATTATGCTGAGTGAATTTAGTCAGTCACAGAAGGACAAATACTGTATAAGACCACTATTATAAGAACTCAAGAAAAGGTTTAAACACAGAAGAAAACATTCTTTGATGGTTATGGGGGTGGGGAGGGAGGGTGAGGGTTATTACTAACTAGATAGTAGATAAGAATCATCTTAGGCAAAGGGAAGGACAGCACACAGTACAGGGGAAGTCAGCACAACTGGACTAAACCAAAGCTAAGAAGTTTCCTGAATACAATCAAATATTTTGAAAGACAGAGTTGCAGGGATAGGGGGTCTGGGGACCATGCTTTCAGAGGACATCTAGGTGAACTGGCATAACAAAACTTATTAAGAAAATGTTCTGCATCCTACTTTGGTGAGTGGCGTCTGGGGTCTTAAAGCTTGCAAGTGGCCATCTAAGATGCATCAACTGGTCCCAACCACCTGGAGTAAAGGAGAACGAAGAACACCGAAGACACAAGGAAAGTATTAGCCCAAGAGACAGAACGGGCCACATAAACCAGAGACTTCATCAGCCTGAGACCAGAAGAACTAGATGGTGCCCAGCTACCACCAATGAACGTCCTGACAGGGAACATAACAGAGGGTCCCCAATGGAGTAGTAGAAGGATGGGGTGCAGAACTCAAATTCTAGTAAGAAGACTAGACTTAATGGTCTGAGACTGGAGGCGCCCTGGAAAGCATGGCCCCTGGACTCTCTATCAGCCCAAAACTAAAACAATTTCCAAGGCCAACTCTTCAGACAGGGATTGGACTGGACTGTGGGACATAAAGTGATACTCGTGAAGAGTGTGCCTCTTAGTCAAGTAGACAGAAGAGACCAAAGGGGCAGTTTCTGTCCAGAGGTGAGATGGGAAGACAGAGAGAGAGTTAGGAGCTGGTTGAATGGTCATGGGGAATCAGGGGCGGAAAGGAGTAGTGTGCTGTCGCAGAATGGGGTGAGCGATTAGGGTCTCATAACAGTGTATGTAAAAAAAAATTTTGTATGGGAGACTAACTTGAAATGTAAACTTCATTTAATTATAACAATTAAAAAAAAAAGTATACATGCTGAGATCCCAACTCCACAGGGACTCCAGGAATGGTTACTTTATTTAATGACTTTAAAAACCAAAACCAAAACCCACTGCCGTCAATTCGATTTCGAGTCATGGCGACCCTATAGGACAGAGTAGAACTGCCCCATAGGGTTTCCAAGGAGCGGCTGGTGGATTCGAACTGCCAACCTTTTGGTTAGCAGCTGAACGCTTAACCACTGGCACCACCAGGGCTCCACTTGAATGCCTTTATTGGGATATAATTCACATACCATACAATTCATCCATTCAAAGTGTGCAATTCAATTGTTGTCAGTATAATCGCAGACATGCGCAACCAACACCACATTTAATTTTAGTACATTTTCATCTCCTCAAAAAGAAACTCCACACCTTTTAGCTATCACCTCCTAATCCTTCCTTACCCCCTCAGCTCTAGCAACCGCTAATCTACTTTATACCTCTACAGATTTACCTATTCTGGACATATCACAAAAATGGAATTGTAAAATATGTGGCTGTTTGTGTCTAGTTTCTTTCAGCTCTTTCATAATGTTTTCACATAATGTTTCCTCTGTATTATAGCATGTATCAATACTTCATTCCTTTTTATGATAAAATACTACTCCACTGTGTGTATACACTGCATTTTGTTTATTCATTCATCAGGTTAATGGGACATTTGGGTTGTTTCCACTTTGGACTATTATGAATAATGCTGCTATAAACATTTGTGAACAAGTTTTTGTGTGGACATGTGTTTCCATTTCTGTTGGGTATATATTTAGGAGTGAAACTGCTGGGTCATATGAGAAATTGACAGACTGTTTTCCAAAGTGGCCGTCCAATTTTACCATTCCCACCAGCACTGTATGAGGGCTGCAATTTCTCCACATCCTCGCCAACACTTGATATTTTTCTGACTTTTTTATTCTAGTCATCCCAGTGGGTGTGAAGTGGTTATCTCATTGTGGTTTGGATATGCGTTTCCCTAATGACTAATGCAGCTGAGTGCCTTTTCATCTGCTTATTGGCCATTTATGTATCTTCCTTTGATACATATCTATTCACATCCTTTGTCCATTTTTTAACCGGGTTTCCTTTTTTATTATCAAGTTGTAAGAGTTCTTTATATATTATGGACACAAGTCCCTTATCACGTATATGAAATACAACTATTCTTTCTCATTCTGTGGGCTGTTTCTTCATTTCCCTTATGGTGACCTTTGAAGCACAAAAGTTCTTAATTTTGACGAAATCAAAATTTTCTAGTTTTTGCTTTGTTGCTCATGCTTTTGGTGTCATGTCTAAGAATCCTTTACCAAATCCAAAGTCTTGATTAGGTCTTTGATCCATTTTGAATTACTTTTTTTTTACATGGTTAGTTTCGTATATTTGTATAGGGTCCAATTTCATTATTTTACATGTGGCTATCAACATGTCCAGAGCCCTGGTGGTGCAGTGGTTAACTGTCCGGCTGCTAACCAAAACATCGGCACTTCGAATCCACCAGCTGTTCCTTGGAAACCCTATGAGGCACTTCTACTCTGTCTTATAGGGTTGCTAAGAGTTGGAATTGACTCAGTGGCAATGGGTTTGGTTTTTTGTTTTTTGTTTTTATCAACATGTCCAAGCACCATTTTTTGAAAAGACTGTTCTTTCCTGATTTAATGGTATTGGCATCCTTTCAGAAAATCCTTTCAGTTGACTATAAACCCACTGCCATTGAGTTAATTCAAACTCATAGCGACCCTACAGGACAGAGGAGAACTGCCCCCATAGGGTTTCCAAGGAGAGGCTGGTGGATTCAAACTGCTGACCTTTTGGTTAGCAGCCACAGCTCTTGACCACTGTGCCACCAGTTGACTTTAAACGTATGGTTTTATTTTTAGGCTCTCAATTCTATTCCATTGATCTATATATGTCAATCCTTGTGCCAGTACCACACTCTTGATTACCTCTGCTTTGTAGTAAGTTTTAAAATCAGCAAGTCTAAGTCCTCCTACTTTGTTCATCATTTTTAAAATTGTTTTGACTACTCTAGATCCCTTGCATTTCCATATGAATTTCAGAACTAGCTTGTCAATTTCTATAAGAAGCCAGCTGTAATTTCTGAATCCGTAGATCTGTAGATCAACTTCAGAAGCATTGCCATCTTAACAATATTAAGTCCTCTGAATCATGAACATGAGATATATTTCCATTTATTTAGAGCTTCTTTAATTTTTTTCAACAGTTTTGTAGTTTCCAAAGTATAAGTTTGCACTTCTTTTGTTAAACTGATCTCTAAGCATTTTATTCTTTTTGATGCTACTATAAACATAATTTTCTTAAATTTTCAAAGTGTTCATTACCTGTGTATAGAAATACAATTCTTTTTTTTAATATTTGTGTATCCTTTAAATATACAATCTTTCTCTTTCTGAACTCACTTATTAGTTGCAATAATTTCTTTAGTGAATTCCGAAGAATTTTCTATAAACAAGATCATGTCATTTGTGAATACAAATAGTTACCTCTTCCTTTCCAATCCGGATGCCTTTTGGTTCTTTATCTTCACTAACTGCACTGGCTAGAACCTCCATCACTATGCTGAACAGAATAGTTAACATCCTTGTCTTATTCCTTATCTTAAGAAGAAAGCACCTAGTCTTTCTTCATTAAGTAAAAAGTCAGCTGTGAGATTTTCACAGATGCCCATTATTAGGCTGAGAAAGTTCCCTTCTGCTACTAGTTTGTTGAGTATTTTTATCATGAAAAGGTGTTTGATTTTATCAGTGCTTTTTCTGTGTCTATTAAGATGATCGCATAATTTTAAACAAAATTCTACTGATATGAGGTATTAGTTGACTTTCAGGTATTATACCAACCTTGCATTCCTGTGATAAGCCCCACCTGGCCATGGTTTGTAACTCTTTTTATATGTTGCTGGATTTGGTTTGCTAGTATTTTGTTGAGGATTTTGTGTCCATATTCATAAGAGATATTGGTCTGTAACTTTCTTGAGGTATCTTCATCTCATTTTGGCATCAGTGTATTACAGGCTTCACAGAATGAGTTGGGAAGTGTCCCCTCATCTTCTCTTCTTTGGAAGAGTTTATGAAGAATTAGTATTAATTCTTTAAATATTTGGTAGAATTAAGCAGTAAAGATGTCTGGGCTTTCCTTTGGGGGTAGTTGTTTTTATTATAAAATCCATCTTTTCACTTGTTATAAATCTAATGAGACTGTCTTATTTCTTCTTGAGTCAGCTTCAGTCGTTTTTGTCTTTCTAGGAATTTGTCCGTTTTACTTAAGGTATCTAATTTACTGGCATACAATTGTTCACATTATTTCTTTACAGTCCTTTTTATATTTGTAAAGTTGGTAGTAATGTTCCTTCTTTCATTTCTGATTCTAATAATTTGAATCTTCTTTTTTTCTTGGTTAATTCAGCTCAAGGTTTGTCAGTTTTGTTGATCTTTTCAAAGGAGCAGGTATTAGTGTCACTGATTTTCTAGATTTCATTAATTTCTGCTCTAATCTTATTTTCTTTCCTTCTGCTTGCTTTAAGTTTAGTAGGTCCTTCTTTATCCAATAATTTACAGTGGAAAGTTACTGATTTAAGACCTTTCTTCTTTCTTAGTATAGGCATTTACAGCTATAAATTTCCCTCTGAACACTACTTCAGCTGCATCCCATAAATTTCGGTATGTTGTACCTTCATTTTCGTTTATCTCAATTTATTCTCTTATCTCTCTTTCGATTTTTTCTTTGACCCATTGGTTTACTTAGGACTGTCTTGTTTACTTTCCACATACTTATCAGTTTCCCTCAATTTTTTTTTTCCTGTTACTGATTTCTACTTTCATTCTACCGTGATCAGAGAACATACATGATTTCTATCCTTTCAAAAATGTTCTGAAGTTTGTTTTTGCCTAGCATATGGTCTATCCTGGAAAATGTTCCATGTGTACTTGTGAATAATGTATACTCTTTTGTTGTTGAGTGGAACGTTCCACACGTCTGTTAGATCTAGTTGTTTTACAGTTGTTGTTTCCTTGCTGATCTAATTGTTGTATCCATTATTAGAAGTGGGGTACTGAAGTCTCCAAGTATTACTGTTGAAATGTCTTATACTCCCCTCATTTTTGCCATGTTTTGTTTTGTGTATTTTGACACTGTTATCAGGTACGTATGTGTTTATAATTGTTCTATCTTCCCAATAAAGATTTTACCTATATTATAAAATGTCTCTATCTCTAGTAGCATTTTTTTTGTTTTAAACTCTATTTTGTCTGTTATCAGTACAACCACTCCAACTTTCCTGTGGCTACTGTTGGCATGCTAGTTCTTTTTCCATTCTTTTTCTTTACATCTATTTGTATCTTGGAGTCTAAAATGTGTCTCTTATAGACAGCATATAGTTGGATCTTATTTTTTTATTCAGCCTAACAATCTCTACCTTTTTACTGACTGTTTAATTCATTCACATTTAATGTTAATTATCGATATAATTTGATTTACAACTGCCATTTTACTTTTCATTTTTTAGTATCTCATGACTTTTTGTTCCTATAGTCATCAACTGTTTTTGTTTACATTGAGTATTTTCCAATGAAATATTTAAACTTCTTTACTGATTTTTGCACTATGTGTTTTATGTTTTTAATTATATTAATTGGCTGCTCTAGAGCTTACCATATACACCTTAAGTTGTCAGAATCAGGTTCACATTTATACTAGCTTAATTCTAGTAAGATATAAAGATGTTACTCCCACATAGCTCTATTCCTTTTTACCTCTTTTTGTGGTACTACTGTCATATATATCACATCTATTAATGTTATAAACCGAACAATGTATTGTTATACTTACTACTTCATCATCTGTAGTCACTTCCATAGTCCATTATAGCATCGCTCCCACCCACCTCCTTTGTGCTGTTATTGGCAGATACATTGCAAATACATTTCCAAAGGTTATAGGATCAATAATACATTGTATACATATTTTATACAACTGCTTTTAAACCAGTTAAGGATGAAAAATATATACGTATACTGTCTTATATAACTGTCGTTGTTAGGTGCCATCAAGTCGATTTCAACTTACAGCGACCCATGTGACAGAGTAGACCTGCGCTACAGGGTCTTCTTGGCTGTAATCTTTACAGAAGCAGATCACTAGGTCTTTCTCCTGCAGAGCAGATGGGTGAGTTCAAGTGGCCAACCTTTCAGTTAGTAGACGAGTGCTTAACCATTTTCCAAGGCTCTTTATTTTTTCCTGTGAATTAAAATTAATACCTGGCATCATGAGCTTTCAGCCTGAAGAACATCCTTTAGCATTTTTTTTTTTATTTACTGTACTTTAGATGAAGGTTTACAGAAAAAATAGTTTCTCATTAAACAGTTAGTACACGTATTGTTTTACATCAATGGTTAACAACCCAAGACATGTCAACACTGTGCTTACTCAACCTTGGGTTCCCTATTAAAAGCTTTCGTGTCCCCTCCTGCCTTCTAGTCCTTGTTCCTGGACTACTGTGCCCCATTCATCTCGTTCTGTTTTATGGGGCTGTCTAATCTTTGGCTGAATGGTGAACCTTGGGAGTGACTTCATTACTGAGCTAAAAGCTTGTCTGGGGGCCATACTCTCGGGGATTCTCCAGTCTCTGCCAGGCTAGTAAGTCTGGTCTTCTTTTGTGAGTTAGAATTTTGTTCTAATTTTCTCCAGCTCTGTCCAGGACCCTGTGTTCTGATCCCTATCAGAGCAGTCAGTGATGGTAGCTGGGCACCATCTAGTTGGACTGGATTCAGTCTGGTGGAGGCCATGCTAGTTGTGGTCCCCTTTAGCATTTCTTGCAAGGCAGATCTGCTAACAACAAATTCTGGTTTTGCGCAGCTTAGAAGCTACTCCCTTATTATGGCAGATGCACAGGGACATCCCTAGGGGCATTTTTTTTCCTTTTCGTTTTTTTGTTTGTTTGTTTCTTTGTTTTGTTTTCTTCTCTCTCTTATTCCCTTTTTGTCTTTCTTCATTACCAGTCTCTCGATGTATTCATTTTTTTCTTTTACCCTTTTTCTTTTTTTTTCATTTTTGTTTTTCCCCATTTCTCAGTCTCTCATCTCTCCACTCCAGTAGCAAGCTCCCTTAGAACTCTTTCTTGCTTGTGTATACATTTTTGGCTCCTGTTCCTCTCTCCTCTCTCTCCACACATCACGATCTACCCCCTCCTTCCTGCCTACCTGCACCATGTAGTGAACATCACACTACCAAGCAGCACAGGCACAGCCTACTGGAACCTGCCCTGCACTGATTCCCGGTCCACACTGTCAGCCCTGGTATGTGCCACAAACAACCCATCCCAGCAACTCCCCTTCAGCTGGACCTGCTCTTCTGTACCATACCTGAGTGACTGACCCTGCCAACTGGAGAAGGAGGTGAAAAGTATTGTGCCCACAGATGAGCAAACAACAAAGAATGCACAGCCCGCCTACTCAGACATAACCAAATAGAACAAAAAAGCAGGAAGAAACAAACAAATCCACAATCAATAAACAAGGAAAATAACCACTGAATGCCCTGAAGACAGTAGACAGTATCAAAACATTTACAAAAACAGGACAGGATGGTTCCAGTAGGCGTACAAAATAAAACACCAGCTGACCTTCAAGTAGAAGAAAAGGCACTAGACCTAACTGATAGGGAATTCAGATCTCTAATATTCAGAATTATCCAAGAGTTGAAGCAAAAAGCGGGCAAAAATTAGGAAAAAATAGAGACATTCATGGAAAAGGTACATAAATTCATGGAAAATACAGACCAAAAAAATGGAAGAATTCAAGAAAATAACACAGGAACAAAACGCTAAAATAAATTCACAACTATAAATCATACAAAAACAACAATTAGAAATCCAAAAGATAAACAAGATTTCAGAAATGGACAGTGTCACAGAAGGGCTGAGGAGCAGGTCTGAAACGGTGGAAGACAGGATCAGCGAAACCAAGACAAACATCTGGCTACAACTCTGAGGAAAAATCAGAAAAAGAACGAAGAAAAATGAAGAGACCCTGAGAATTATGTGGGATGCAATCAAAAGCACAAATCCGCGAGTGGTGGGAGTTCTAGAACAGTAGGAGAAATCAGAAAACACAGAGAGGCTCACTGAAGAACTGCTTACAGAAAACTTCCCCAATATTATGAAAGATAAAAATCCAGCCATCCAAGAAGCTCAACGAACCCATATAGGATAGACCCCAAAAGAAAATCACCAAGGCATATCATAATCACATTCGCCAAAACCAAAGACAAACAAAGAATCCTGAGAGCAGCTCGAGAAAAACGAAGTCACATACAGAGGAGAAACAATAAGACTAAGCTCGGATTATTCAGCAGAAACCATGCAGGCAAGAAGGCAACGGGATGACATATATAAAACCTTGAAAGAAAAAAATTGCCAGCCAAGAATAATATATCCTGCAAAACTCTCATTCAAATATGATG
>NW_004443962.1:10451038-10488952 GCF_000243295.1 Trichechus manatus latirostris | reverse complement strand
TACAAAAAAAAGGAATTATGTACGTGAGAGCAAAGTGACAACAGCAACTCAAAAGGTTTGATGGGAAGCCCAGGGGGCAGGGAGTTGAAGATAATGGTGATGGAATAATTTGGAAAAGGATAGTGAGAATAGCAGCACAACTGGAAGAATGTAATCGATGTCACTGAATTGTACATGGAGAAACTTTTGAAATGGTGCAACTTTGGCTATGTATATTTTCATCAAAAAAAAGGTCCTCCAAGGTCAAAAAGGGAAAGTGCTGACATGTCGTGGGGTTGTTAACCAATGTCATAAAACAATAAGTGTACTGACTGTTTAATGAGAAACTATTTGTTCTGTAAACCTTCATTTAAAGTACAAAATTTAAAAAAAAATTCTGGTTTTGTTTATCTGGGAATATCTTTGTTTCGCCTTCACTTTTTTAAAGATGGCTCTGCTGGATGTAAGACCCTTGGTTGAACACTTTTTCTTCTTTGAACACTTCGAATATGTTATTTCACTGCCTTCTGGCTGCCACTGTTTTTGCAGTGAAGTCAGCTGTTAATCTTATTGGAGTTCTTTTGTACATGGTTAGTCAGTCCCACTTGCTACTTTCATATTTTCCTTGTCTTTGATTTTCATCATTTTTACTATGATGGGTCTGTGGATCTCTTAGTGTTTATCCTACTTGGAGTTGCTGGGCTTACTGGATGTGTAGGTTAGTGTTTTTCAATAAATTTGGGAAATTTTCAGCCATTATTTCTTCAAATATTTTTTCTGCTCCTTTCGCTCTTTCTCCTCTCCTCCTGGTACTTCCATTACATGAATGTTGATGTGCTTAGTGATATTCCACATTTCTCTGAGTCTCTGTTGATTTTTCTTCATTCTTTTTTCTTCATTTGCTATATATCCTTAGGACCATTTCCAGAGGCTGTAAATGGATGCTTTTGGTTTGTTTGTTTTAATATATAACTTAAGCCAATTTCACTGGAGAACGAGCCCATAGAGCTCCTTACACTGCTATGCCAGAAGTTGTAGGAATGGTTACTTTTAAGATGATTTTGATGCAAGCCTGGGTTAAGAGTCACTTTATTTTCCAAAAACTCAGAATAATCTTGGAGAATTATTCTCTTTTAAACATAGTTTAACATATCAAAGAAGAAATACCCATTATAAATTCATCACAGAAAATCAAAAGATATACAGTGCTCTGCCTCATAATAGTGAATTAACCTAACATTACAAGGCAGATGCAGTACAGACAAGAATTTGTGAATAATTCTGAAGAGAGTGCTGAGAAATGTGATACAGAAAAGTGCTGGATTTCTAAGCAGGCAGCATTTTGGCTCTGAAATATCTCAATACAGCATAACGATAGAAGTGTTACAATGAGACTCTAGGTTCAAGAATAAGAAGTTTTAGGTCAAAGAAAGGAAAAAGCCTATAGTAATGAGACTGAGACAGAACCCCCACAGTGCTGTATTCTCTAACTGGCTTCCTCCCCTACAGTGTTGTACTGCAAAATCATTTCCTTTGCTGGGCTCCCCCCCTCAGCTTTGCATTTGAATCCTGCTTTTCCTTGGAGGTAAAACCCCACTAAGCATTATAATATGATTAAGAATGTTGCTGGCAGGGATTGGACTGGACTGTGGAACATAAAGTGATAATCATGAAGAGTGTGCCTCTTAGCTCAAGTAGATACAAGAGACTAAACGGGCAGCTTCTGTCCAGAGGTGAGATGGGAAGGCAGAGAGGGTTAGGAGCTGGATGAATGGACACGGGGAATCGGGGGTGGAAAGGAGGGATGTGCTGTCACAGTATGGGGAGAGCAATTAGGATTACATAACAATGTATGTATAAATTTTTGTATGGGAGACTAACTTGAAATGTAAACTTCATTTAAACAACAACAATAAACAAACAAAAAAAGTAACCTTCTTGCCTGCCCTTTGCGAGCAGCCCTGGCAGCAGTAAGCACCAACTGACTCCATTTCCTTGTACAACAAAATAAAGGTGCCTTTTTTGCGCTCCCACCTCGGTCGCTCGTTTATTGGCCCATACGAGTCATGCTGAGTAAGAACATGGGGTTTTCACCCAGTAACATGTCTGGTGACCCAGCCAGGAGCCATCTGCTTGGTTCCTGTGGTGGATGGGAAAACAGAACAGCCTCGAGGTCTGGTGCCACCAGGAGATTTCTCCTAGAGACCTTAGAGCAGCTCTGAAAGTTGATTCCCCACTGCCCGGGACCCAAATGATGGCTCTGTCAGAGACATGAAACACACCTGGGTTGTTTGGTCAGTGCCTAGGTAAGGCCTTAGAAGAGTCTCAAGAAGCAGGAGAAACTGACCGTTGAGGGCATTAAGAATCTGAGGTTATTCGGGAAATAATGGGGTAATTCCTAGGTAAGGCCTTAGAAGAGCCCCAAGAAGCAGGAGGAAGCGACTGCTAAGGGCAAAAAAAGCTCAGGTACCTGTTAAGTTGGTGCACCGGATTAGGTTGTATGAGTGTGTAACTGTGTGTATCTAGAGAATGGAGAACGTTCAAGGGATCCCAAAATGCAGCCCACCAAGATGCATCCTTAAGAACTGGGAACAGAGTCTCGGAAACACACGGCTCTGGCAGCATGCTTGTCCGCTTCCCACTTTTGCCTTTTTGAACATATGCCAAATAAAACCTTTCTTTTTGCTTTACTATGCTTTGTGGTGTTTTCACCCTACAAAAGTTAGTTGCTGCAGGGATTCTAAAACCACGAATCCAGTCAATCTCAAGGAGACCAGGACTGTAGAGCAGAAGCCAGCAAAAACAGACAGGAGGGATTGGCCAGACTGGAGCGGGTTAAAGCCTCAGGCATGACTAAAGCTTTGAAACCCAAACCCCTTTCTGTGGAAGGAACAAATGGCCCTGTTCTGCTTAACACTTCCTTGTAAGCTGTTCTTCAGACGGACCAGTTTGATCCAGTATCTTGGGCATGTGCATTGCATTGGTCAGGGACAACCGGCTGGTGACCTTTTTCTACAGACATGAGTTCCCAAGGAGACTCGAACCAATGTCTCAGAGAACTGCACATGCACAACATCCCAGAATAAGTGACGCCAACTGACCCAACAGCTTTAGCAATGGGTTCCATCTTGAATAATGTCTTGCAGGTGTACGTAACACACCCTTTTCCAGAAACCCACACCCCTTTCATGAATAAAGATGAAACCATTTCCCACCGACAAACTTTTATAAGCCTTGTAAATCCTTGATTTGGGGAGACAAAGACTAGCGTTGCATTTTCCCTCTGTTTCCGCTCGCGAGCTACTTTTGCTCAATAAAGCTGTGTTCACGCAGAAAACTTAAGCCTCTCCTGGTCATTCTTGGGCAGTAGAGGGCAAGAACCTCATCGGGGCTGCCCAGGTTGGGCAGAAGATCCTGACAACACTATCTTCTAGACCCACATTCGCACTCCATGTCCCTTCGACACCCACAGAGTGAGTGCTCTTGGAAAATGAAACTTCGCTTATTATTTTTGTTCTTTTTCTCATTTTTCTTAAGTTTTGTTTGGCCTATTTGTTTGAAAAGCTGGTTTTCTGATTAAGGAGAATCTTTCTTAGATTTCTGGCTTGTTCGTTTGTTTTAAGAGTGATATATAGTAACCCTTGGTGAACTGCAGTTTAGATAAGGATTTGGGCATTGGAAACATTAAAGAGGTGATTCTATTTTCAAAGAGCTCTGAGCTACTACAAACCACAGAAATTTCGGCACAGGTCGACCAGTAAAGGCCATTAGGGGGGTCACCAGGGCTCATCATGAGCGGTAAGACTCCCGTGACAGGATAAGGTGGTCGCAAGGCAGGCGAGAGCACTAGGCTGCCTGCTACCCACCCGCAAGAAAACGCTCACGCAACGAAGGTACACATTGGTCAAAGTGAAACACTGTCCAAACCTTGCGGTGTTCCTCATTAGGTTTCTTTTTGTGGCTCAGAGAAAACCTGGAAAATAGCGCTCTGTTTTGCCAAATTCACAAGGAGAAGTGGTAGTGCTGTACCTGTTCTATGATATAGTTTCTCAATAAAGAATCACAATGTTACAATTAAAATCATCAGTGGATGCTTTACTTTCCAATTGGAGGAACTAGTATATTTAAGGTCTAAAATAAGAGACTAGGTCTCCAGCCATCAGAATGAATAAAGTTTAAAAAAAAAGCTTGAACCTTAGACCTTAACATCCTTAATAAATGAGCTTAGATTCTCCCCCACTACTACCAAGACACTGGTTTGGGGCTGATATTTAAAAGCACTATAAACTGAGTATACCAGAAGTAATATGGAATTTCAGTGACTACTTTGGGAAAATAAGCTTTTATTTGTGTTGTCTCTTCCTCTTTGGGGAACCTTGCTTGATGCTCAGGTTTTGTCAAAAGGTCTAATATTCATCCATCTGAGGCTCTGGCAAGTTAGTTAAGTTTTATCTAGAACCTGTTTTTTTCCCATTAAATTGAGTCAATTTTACCAAAAATTGCTATATACATATCCTTGTTTTGTTTGGTTACTGTTTGGTGAGTTTATGTGGTCTTTCTGTCTCCTTCTGTTCTGAGAGCTTTCTTCTGGTCTAGATCCGTGTGTCTAACTTTCTGTCTTGTATCAGGTTGGAGGCCATGGCTGAGAATTGTTTTTTTGTTAGGCTGTCTAAGAACCTCAGTTCTTTCCTCACCTAAGAAAAACTGTGTCTTCTGTCTGTCTTATGATTTAAATTTTTAGTAGCTATACTGAAAAACTTTAAGTCAATCATAAAAACAAAGCCTTTCTAAGTAACTTAAAGCTAGACATTAAGTGAAATGTGTTTTATTTAAAGAAAAAGGACAATTTTGTCTTAAAGTAAAACTAACAGTTCCAGAGCTTGAGAAGGAGGAAAAAAATTTGCTAAAGGACTTTGGTATTTACCGGGTAGATAAAAGGTTGTGATAAAGAGAAAGCAAAACTGCTTTCCAAGAGAATAATAAAAGGGGGAAAAATTGGTTATCTTTTGTCTTTCAAAATGCCTAGATCAATTTAAAATTATGTAAATAAATTAGGATGATCCCCCCCACCCCCGACACCAGTCTAGCTAGCCAAGAATTGATGGATTCATTTACAAAATTGCTAAAGAGCTTTGATATATACTGGTTAGACAGCCTTTCAAAATGCCTCCATCAATTTAAATGTATGTAAATAAATCAGAATGGCCTAATCTTGTCTTCTACCTTGAGTCAAAAAATAGAGAGGGTAGGACAATATCAGGGTTCCCCAGTCCCTAATCTCCAGAGTCAAACAGGCATAACGATGAGACACACCTGAAATGGCCTGGGAAAATGTTTTCCAACCCTAGCCAGACACTTAAGGTTATATCCATATCAATGAATTGGTCAGCTGAGCACAGACTTTGTGATTTCTAAAGCCAGTTAATAAAATCTTTTAAGGGCTTAAAATTAGATTGGTAAAATATGAGAAACAGTAAAAGCTGAATGAAAACTTAGAATGTTTAAATAGACTTTCTTTCAACAACAGTTTTATGTTTTATGGTATACAGGCTTAAAATAATTGCTAAGACCTTTTAGGTAACTTACTGATGTTAAACTGAGTTCTTATATACTTTTGCTTTTTATGCCACAACAGAAAGGATATATACATATACGTGTGTGCGTGTGCGTGCGTGCGTGTGTGTACATCTGGGTCTGCCAATGAGTATGTTCATTTTTGCAGTTTAAAGGGATGCAACCTAAGTGGTATGCAACAAAGACAACATTTAAGAGGTTTATTGGAAACAAATTTATTTGATATGGTCAAAAGTTCTATCTGACTAAAGTTTTACGGTTTAACTTATAAAATTTTTAGGAGCTTTAACATTAAATAAAATATAAAACAAAGAACTGGGTTTCCTGCTGTTAAAATAACAAAATTTTCTCTGATTTCTGAGTTGAAGGGTTAATTTATTCTTTTCGCAATCTGCCTGGAAGGCAGAAGTTAGGCTTCTCGTTAGAATAAGATTCCTGAACTGAAAACCAAACCTCATAGCTTTTAGGGAAAAAAAAAGCCAAGGTTTTTACTTTAAGATCTTTGGTTGAATAACTTATTATTTCTCAGTGACCTATAATAAACTCCTGACAACGCTGAAACGTCACGGAAAGCCACAAAAAAAATTTTTATAACCCCGAGAGTATGGCCCCCAGACACCCTTTCGGCTCAGTGGTGAAGTCACTTTCGAGGTTCACCGTTGCCGGGGATTGGACAGCCCCACAGAATAAAACAGGACTAATGAGGCACAGCAGTCCAGGGACAAGGACTAGAGGCAGAAGGTGACAGGAAAGCTGGTGATAGGGAACCCAAGGTTGAGTAAAGACAGTGTTGACATATAGTGGGGTTGTTAACCATTGTCATAGGGCAACATGTGTACTAATTGTTTAATGAGAAACTATTTTGTTCTGTAAATCTTCATCTAAAGTGAGAATAGCAGCACAACTGGAAGAACGTAATTGATGTCACTGAACTGTGCATGTAGAAATTTTTGAAATGGTGTATCTTTGGCTATGTATATTTTCACTAAAAAAAAAAGAGGTCGAGAAGGGAGAGTGTTGACATGGCATGGAGTTGTTAACCAATGTCATAAAACAACATGTGTACTACTGTTTAATGAGAAACTATTTGTTCTGTAAACCTTCACCTAAAGTACAATAAAAAAAAATTACAAAAAAAAAAATTTTATAAAAGTACTAAAAAGTTTTACTTAATAAATTACATGAAAGGTGTCAAAATCAAGAAAAAATTAAGATTCTCTTTGGGTTAAGATTTATATATTAGTATTTCCTCTTGTGTTTTTGCCTAATATTAGACAGCAAACACATAATATTATTTCATAATTTTATTATTATTTAATTGCTAACCTGGTCACAACTTTATCAAAACCAATGGTTTGACTGAGAATTCACATCATTTACCTATGAAGTTTTCTTTTATTACTATTCAGGTATTTAAAGATTTGGTAATCTTGGTATATCTAAAGTTTTTCTTAACTGATTTTATTTGGCCTTTACGTTATGCTTATAATTAATTTCTATTATGTCTTTCACGGTAAGAGTATTATTTTTATAAGTTAATCATGGCCATATTAAGTTTTGTCATCTGCAGGTAAGTTTTTACTTTGCTGAGAACATTTGACCAAAATATCTCAACAGAAAGATGGGACTATATTGGACTTACAAGATGCGCTGTGACTAGACTGAATAAAATTTCCAGCACTCCTATACAGAAGCTGTGGCTGATCCAGAATCACGTGGAACAAAAAAATTAACTACATAAGACTGAGTAAACGAAAGGAAACTATGTGTTTTATGTGGGAATACTGCTGATGTTTTAAGGTCCTACTTTCAAGATATAAAAAATCATTTTCCTTTTTCATAAATTATTTAACTAACGGGCTTAAACACTAACTCTTGAATTACAAGTTCCTTCATAAAAACAGCTTTGTGACACTACTGCTTCTGAGAAAGTGACCCATGACTGTTAACAGGTAGGCCAAACAGGGCCAGCTTGCCCTCAAGAAGAACACTTAGTACGTTTTAAACAGATTAACTGAAGACCTCCAACAGGAGAGGTCCGTCCCGTATCATCTTGTTGATCATATATTCTCTAATGAAAATCTGGTTGTCACGTGAATTTTTCTATACCTTCTGTTTCCTCTAGACAAACTCTGCGTGTAGTGGATCCAACTATACTGGTTTTAAATGATACCCTTCCAACTGATTGTGAGTTTACGTGGGCAATCTCTTATTTAGATTCCTGGTGAATGCATGGGCAACGCACTTTGAGAATTTTAAGATTACCTTTAGATATTCATAGTAATGATACTAGTAAATATTGACAAAGTAATGTTAAATTGTTACAAACCATAAAACAACAGTCAAAAAGAAACCCATTGGTCAAACACTCAGAGAGGCGGAGCCAAGATGGTGGAGTAGTAAGACACTTCCAGTGGTCCCTCTTACAACAAAGATTTGAGAAAACAAGTGAATCGATTATATTTGACAATCCAGGAGCCCCAAACATCAAAGGCAAAGTTGAGGAATCAGACTGAGTGGCAGGGGAAGGAAGACACAGTTCGGAAGCAGTGAGGAGCTGCCAGACCTGACCCGGTGAGAGCCTGAGCCCTTCAGGCCGGATCAGCTCGGGGGTAAGCGGTGAAGAAGGCAAGCAGCGGCGCTCAGGAGGCGTTTTCCACGTCAGGAGGGACCCAGCGGCAGAGAATCTAGTCGACCATCCAGAACCAGTGAGAGGCAGCCCTCGATCAGCGAAAGGTAAGTATTTGTGTCTGGCTGACTGCGTGGATTAAAAACATCCCCCTTAGGGAAAAACCTCTCTCCCATTTACCTCCCCACTCCCTGCTCTGCACTGGGTCCCGGACTGGCTTCAGCAATTGCTGAGTCCCCTGGGCCGGAAGTAGGACCAGTCACGCACCTTGAGCCATTCTCCCAGCCTTGGAGAGTGAACAAATTAACAAACGGGAAAAAAAAAATCTGCCAGCTCCCCTAAGCCAGGAATTCAGGGTACACACAGCTCCTTTGCCTAGGCACAGGCATAAGGGATCCACGGACTTTGAGTGCCTTTCCCCCTGCACAGACTTGTGTGGGCCCATTTCAACAGCGTAGGCCCTCATTACCGCAGTACAACAGGATATATACCTGAAGTCTAACTTCAACTGTTTTTCAGCTGTGAAGTGGCAGGTTTGTGACATCTGACTGCTCTGCCTATTAAGCAGGGTCTTCACTCACCTACATCAGGGGCCTGAGGACTGGTGGCTCCACCCACGCCACCTAGCCACCTGCAAGAGAGGCCCAAGAATATGAGATGCCCCCCAGTCCTTACAGCCAACAGCAATGGGTGCTTATAGTCTGGCTGCAAAACCCACCCACCTACACGCTCTAGGGAAGAGGGACACGCTTTCCTCCTGGACACCCCAGGGTGGCCGTTAGCCCCTGCCTTGCTTAGCCTGTGTCCCGCTGCTGCAGCCGGATGCCTGTGCCTACACCAATCACCCATGCCTGTCTAGGACTGTAGGTGAGAGCCTGCACCACGCACTTGGTGGCCGACTACCTGGACACCTGAGCCAAATTCAAACAGGAGGAGTGGGCAGACTCCTGGGCCCACATACTTAGCGGCAGGTCTGGCCACCTGGGGGCAGGACATTAGAGCTTCAGGGGTGTTGGTGACTGGGCTAGGTCATACGAGTAGCCTATTTGGGCATATCAAAATAAAACAAAACAAGCAGCCAGGACACAGTAAGCAAACATAAAATAAATATAATAACTTACTGATGGCTCACAGACAACAGTCAATATCAAATCACATGAAGAGGCAGACCATGATGGCTTCAGCAAACTCCCAAAATAAAGAATCTAGAAATTTTCCAGAGGAAGAAAATTCTTTGGAATTACCAGAGGCAGAATACAAAAGGTTAATATACAGAACTCTTCAAGAGATCAAGAAGGAGATCAGACAAAATTCAGACCTAGCAACAGAGGAACTTAAGAAGATTAGAGAAGAGCATAATGACAAATTTAACAGGCTGCAAGAATCCAGAGAGACAGCAATCAGAAATCCAGAAGATGAACAACGACAGAATTAGACAACTCAATAGAAAGTCATAGGAGCAGAATTGAGGCAATGAAGTCAGAATAGTGAGGTGGAAGATAAAGCACTTGACACCAACTTATTTGAGGAAAAATCAGATAAAAGGATTAAAAAAATGAAGAAACCCTAAGAATTATGTGGGATTCTATCAAGAGGAATAACCTACAAGTGACTGGAGTACCAGAAAGCGGGGTGGGGGGGGGAATAACAGAAAATACAGAGAGAATTTTTGAAGATTTGTTGGCAGAAAACTTCCCTGATATCGTGAAAGATGACAAGATATCTATCCAGGATGCTCAGTGAACCCCACATAAGGCAGATTGCAAAAAAAGAGACAATTTTAAGAGCAGCTAGGGATAAACAAAAAGTCATCTACAAAGGAGAGTCAATAAGAATAAGCTCAGATTACTCAGCAGAAACCATGTCAGGCAAGAAGGCAATGGGATGACATATATAAAGCCTTGAAGGAAAAAAACTGCCAGCCAAGAATAACATATCCAGCAAAACTGTCTCTCAAATATGATGGCGAAATTAGGGCATTTACAGATCAACAGAAGTTTAGGGGATTTGCAAAAATCAAACTAAAATTACATGAAATACTAAAGGAAGTCCTCTGATTAGAAAATCAGTAACATCAGAACACAGGACAGAGTAACCAGATATCAACCCAAATAGGGAAGTCACAAAAATAAATCAAAGCTAAAACACTGAAAATAGGGAAACAGATGTCAATATGTAAAAGATGACAACATTAAAACAAAAAAGAGGGACTTAAAAAAGGTAGACATAGATTTTTCATATGGAGAGGAAGTCAAGGTAATATAAAGAAACACTCAGGGTACAGTCGGTAGCTTTAATTCCTAGGTATAGTATAGCTGAACTGGAAAAAGAAATTTATCAATCATTATGGGACAAATAATAGACAAAGTTGCTAATGAGATAAAGACACAACAGTAATTTCTGACCTCATCAGCCAAGGTGACATGAAATAACAAAATAGCCTCAAGGTTTTTTTTATTAGCCAAAAAAATGTAGTCTGTGCTGTAGCAAATACCTCTTGTTGCATTTGGATAAATAACACAAGAGAAGAGGAACAGGATATACACAGAATTAGACAGCAAGCTACTTGGTTACACACTGTAACATCCTCACGAACACCAGATTTATTTGGTTGGTTACCATCAGGAATAAGTACATGGGCTAGATCACTATTGCAAGGGATAGTAATATTCTTAGTCTGCATCCTGATTTTAGTATTCGGCATAATAAAATTTATCTTCTATTGTCTTCCACACCTAAAAGGGCAAAAGAAGGCCTCAAGCTAAAATGCTGACGTACACTGAGTCTGCTCACTCCGGCAATGTGACTGAGAATTATCACTCTTAATATCCTGGTGAGGAACCAAATGGTTATCTGGTGGAAAATCAGCACCATGAGTTTAAAGAGCCTGCAAGGGCTGCCATTTAGGATCTCGACTAAGTCCAGGTATTTATCATCGATGTGTTATCTCCAATCTCTGATCAACAAGAGGGAATGATTTAGAAAATAATATCGAAATCATTATTCCCTGTCCTTGAGCATAGAGAATGTGACCCAGCTAGCGTTGGACTCACAAAGAATCATAAAGACACATCAACTGGGCCCTGAGGTATAAAGACAACAGCTATGACAATCTGAAGGGGAAAAAAAAAAGTCTCTTTTAGGGAGACATTCACATAAACAGGGCATAAAAGCCACTCTTTTTCTTTTAATATTTAGTAAACAGTCATAAACAAAAGGTCAGCAGCCACAATTAAAGGCCTAAGTCCAGTATTTGCCCCTCTCCAAAAATATGCCAAACAATTCAGAGCTGGGGTACAGCTCAAAATGGACACTGATCTTAAATGACCAACGTCCAAAAAGAAATGGGAGGAATGAGACAGAACCCCCACAGTGCTGTATTCTTTATTTGGCTTCCTCCTCCCCTAAAGTGTTGTACTGCAAAATCATTTCCTTTGCTGCCCCCCACCCCCAGCTTTGTATTTGAATCCTGCTTTTCCTTGGAGGTTGTACATAAACCCCACTGTGCCTACATAGTACAATTAAGAATGTTACTGACATTAACTTGTATGAACTCTCTACTTGCAAACCCCTTTAAAAGTAACCTGCTTGCCCGCCCTTGGCGAGCAGTCCTGGCAGCAGTAAGCACCGAATGATTCTATTTCCTTGTACAACAAAATAAAGGTGGCTTTTTTCTTCTCCCACCTAGGTCTCTCATTTATTGGCCAATACAAGTCATGCCAAGTAAGCACCTGGGGTTTCAACCCAGTAACAAGGTGAAGGACTTAGCAGAATGTATTTTTCTCTCCCATCTTTATAATTTGTCCCTTTAAAAAGAAAGCAAATAAAAGCAACACGTCCTCAAAAAATTTAAATGTTATCTGGCATAATTTATCAAGCAATGTGACAATTAAGATACTTTCTGATCCCTGTATCCATCTTTCACATATGCTTGCTTTTATAATTTTATAAGCTCATTTCTTGGTGTATTTTTAATTAGTATTTCTTCTTTATTATTTTGTCTCTCGCTTCAGCTCAAATCTGTAAGAAATATTTTTTTAATGTACTATTTAATAGTTGTTTGAGCATAGTAACAGGGCAGGACCTAGGTAAATAACAACAGGACCAAGAACCACTTAGACTTGAAGTATCTGGAAGTCTGTATTCAAGGCGGAGCTAGAAGGGCAAACAAATAAGGAAGGGCAATGTTAGGAATTAAATGTTGCTTTAACCTACCAAATATACCCAATCCCATTTGAGAGATAAATTCTACCCATGTCCCAATCTCAATTCCAGGTCTACGCCAAGAGAACCCAAGTAGTCCCTGCCCTACCTACCTTGGCTCAGTATCAAGTTAGTCATGCTGCTAGTTGGCTTGTGTGCCATTCTCTTAGCATATCTTGGTATCTGTGATCTGATCATCTCTGCTATCTAGTCACTCTGAGTTCTGAATTATCTTTGTTGTCCTCCTGGACTTTGGTCCTAACCCCTACCATATTATCTCCTCTTTGTAATTCCTTGATACCAGCGCTGCATTATCCTGCATACGGTCTACACTAACCATCCTATACATATCTGCTCTACTTCAAATCACTTTGGCCATATCTTCCTATGCCAAATACTAGCTCCAACCTGCAGAAAAGGCCTAATTAACTCACCTGACTTAGCAATTTACCTACTCATTCAGGCCTGTATGTTATTCTCTTCCCCACTAAGAATTCCAACCATCAACTTTACTGGCTTATTCTGGTCGCAGTTCCTTCAGTTGGGCAAGAAAGTAAAGTAATGTAGGAAAAAAATGATGGAATTAGAAAATTATCATTTGGCAACCATCATAATAATAACTGATTCAGGCAAAAATCATCAATGGATGCTAAAAACTAGTGAGTGAAAACTGAGAAGAAACAGCAGTATATTTACAAAGTCTCAAGGTGACTCCTCACCATATATTTACTAATTACAAAAACTAAATGGCAATTTTACAGTGACAAAGCCTGGTGGACATCACCTCAACTAAGTGATCAGAATTACCATCACCAGTAATGGGACAAACAGACATCATGTGCCTCCTGATGCAATGTATTAAGAAGAACGCAAATCACCTCTGTGACATTCCTGCCAAGATTGCATAACATAAATCTAAAAATGAAGAAACATGGAACAGATCTAAATTGAGAAACATTCTACAAAATAATTGGTCTGTATTCTTTTTAAGTACCTAGGACTTGAAAGACAAAGTGAGAAACTGTTATATATTAAAGGAGACTAAAGAGACAATGTGGTGCAATGGTTAACCACTCCACTGCTAACCAAAGGCTGGCAGTTCAATCTACCCAGTGGCTCCATGGGAGAAAAACCTGGCGATCTGCTCCCATAAAGATTACAGACTAGGAAACCCTATGGGATTCTGACTCACGGCAGCCCTACAGGACAGAGTAGAACTGCCCCACAGGGTTTCCAAGGCTGTATCTTTACAGAAGCAGACTGCCACATCTTCCCACAGAGCGGCTAGTGGGTTCAAACTGCGAAGCACTTAACCACTGCATCACCAGGTTTCCTGAACTATTCACTTACATCTTTTTATTAAAATGCTATAGGAACAAAGTCCAGAGAAGAGGTCTGGCCTAGAAGCCCTGTGTTCAAATTTACTTCTTAGCAGGATGGTATAAGAAAGTCACCAGATTTCCTTGAGTCTCAGTTTCCTCATGTGCACAATGGAGATAATGACACCTCAACCTCATAAGGTGAAGAGAAGTAACTTGTGAAAGCATACTTTCCACTGCCTGGTCCATATATAACTTACTTTTATATTTGTGTAATGACGAAATGGCTATAAATAGCTCTAAGGGTTCAAAAAAAGATCTCTTCTGACTAAGGTGATCAGGGATGGCTTCACAGAAAAGATTGTGTTTCACCTAGGTTGTGAAGGATAGGTAGGATTTCGTGAGTTGAGGGTGAAAACGATCGACACACAAACAAAACCACAGAGAAGACTACAAAACGAAGGCACAGAAGTTAGAAAGTGAAATCGATGAGGAATAGCACTAAGTCCAGTTTTACTAGAACAGTTGCTCTTCTAACAGGAGTAAGTAGACATGAGAAGTACTCTTAGTTTTCTTTTCCTTTTCGTATTTTGTTAAATTGTGGTATTCAAGAACTCATGAATGCCTCCAATGAGCCGTTTCTACAATCCATATTGCACACTTGTGCCTCTGAAATGCTTTTTTCTTTTTTAATTATAAAAAGGCTCACAACTTTTTTTTTTTTAAATCCAAACAATGTAAGTGTATAAAGAGAAAAACTAAAGTACACCTCCTTTGTGGTTTTTCCCTCCCCTGGTTTCCAAAGGTAACCACATCAATTCAATTTCAGAAATTTATACAAGCATACATATATCCTTTTATTTTTGTTGTACACTGATAGGAAGTCCCTGGGTGGCGCAGATGGTTTATATGCTTGGCTGCTAACCAAAAGGCTGGCAGTTCAAGTCCACCAGTAGAAAGGCCTGGCGATCTGCTTCCGAAAAATCAATCCTTGAAATCCCTATGGAGCACAATTCTACTCTGATGTACATGGGGTCACCATGAATCAGAACTGATTCCATGTCATTTGGTTTGATTTTGATGAGATAATTATACAGATACTTCTGCACTTTGCTTCAACTTTAAACAACTTTCCATATCAATGCCTACAGAAGTAAACCATCTTATAACAAAGTTAATCAGATCTGATAGACAATTAAGCTTGTCTCCAATTATGTATTATCACAGTGTTGAAACAAATGTCTTTTTCATGCACTTATGTATATTTATTCTATTATATTCATGAACAAATTCTAACAGTGGAATCTCAAGGTATGTGCATTTAACACATACAGATACTGCGAAAGATACTGTGAAACTACCCTAAAATCTTGCACCAATGTACCAGTGTACATGTGTGTACAAGTTTCCCTAACCATTGCTAACACAGGACTTTATGTTTCAGTTTTGGCTGGCATTTTAAAATTACATGTGAAGTTGAGTATCTTTTTATAAGTTTTTATTTTTCTAACATTTTGTTAATTTCCTATATCAATATTTCTGTCTCTTACTGATTTCCAAGAACTCTTTGTCCAGTAAAGCCCTTTGTCACATTTTAAAACATTTCTTAACCTTTATTTGTTAATGGTTATATTCTGCTGAACAGGCATTTTAAATATTTGTACTGTCAAAGTAATCAATGCTTTTCTAAGTAATTCTGGGTTTTGTGTCATGCTTAGAAAAGCTTTCCCTACTGGTTTTATTTCTTTTGTTTCAATCTTTGATCCATCTAGAATTTATATTGATATAAAGAGATAAGATTGTTTAATCATTCCCCCTTCCAAAATGGCTAGCCATTATTCATATTTTCCAAACTGATGTGATATGCCACTAACATATTTGAAATTTCCAAGAGTCCCTAGGATTCTTTCAGGGATCCACAAAGTCAAAACTATTTTCATAATACTACTACGTTGTTATATGTCAAGTTTTCCAGAGGCTTCCTGATGGTAATGGAATCATCGCTCTAATGCCTAATGAATATATGCTTGTGTATTCCTGTGTTTTAAAAATTTCTCAATATTAACAGTAAATATTGATAGACATACACATAAACAAAAGCTCTTTGGATCCTCAATAATTTAAGAGTGTAAGAGAAGTTCTGAGACCAAAAAATTTGAGAACCACTGGTCCGGACAGTCTTTTCTGTCTTACTGAGTTAAAAAAAGAAAAAAATCCTGTGCTACTGAGACAGCACTCAATTCATCAATTAAGGAGATTCAACATCTTTATAGCATTGAGTCTTCTTGGTCAAGAATTAAATATGTATTTTCAATTATCTTTTTTGCTGCAATGATCAATGTGAACCATCCTTCCATTATATTCTAACCGGCTACTCTACATAGAAATACTACTCACTACTATATATTAATTTTTAAACCAGTCACTGAATTAAACCAGCTACTGAACTGCTTCTAATACTTTCAGTTGACATTCTTGGTATTTAATATCTCGAAAAATTTTTTAATTTTTGCCTTCTCCATTTTAATTTTGCATCCTATTTCATTTCCTTTAAATATTAACTAGTACTTCAGAACAACGTTAGGAACCAATGGTTACAGCTGGCATTTGTCTCATTTCTGATTGTGATCTATGAAGACTTTTTTTTTTCCTGTCACATCGTTCTGACAGGTTTACTGAGGTGTAACTTACATACAGTAAAATTTATCATTTTTAAGTGAACAGTTCTTTGAATTTTGACAAACACATACGAAGACCACCACAATAAAGATATAGAACATTTTCACCACTCCAGAAAGTTCTGTCAGTCTCCTTTCTAGTAAATCCATACACCTCTCACCCCGGGAATCCATTGATTTGTTTTCTGTCCCTACAGTTTTTCATTTTCCAGAATGTTAAATAGATGGAGCCATACAGTTGTAGCCTCTTGAGTCTGGCTTCTTTCACTTAGCTTAACGCATCTGAGACTTATCCATGTTGCTGCATGTATTGGTAATTCATTCCTTTTACTGATTAGTAGTATTCCATTGCATGGTTGTTCCACAATTTGTTTATCTATTCACCAGCTGATGGACATTTGGGTTGTTTCGAGTTTTTGGCAATAATGAGTAAAGTCATTATAAACATTCACATATGGTTTCTGTGTAGACGAATGTTTTCATTTCTCTTGGGTAAATACCTAGATTGCTGAATCATATGATAAGTAATTATTTAACTTTATAAGAAACGCCGAAGTCTTTTCCAAAGTGGCTATACCATCATTCATTCTTACCAGCAATTATGACAGCTCCAGTTGTACTGAGCTATTATTTCACTCTTTTTTTTTTTAAGATCACATCTAATTAATGAGAAACTAATTTGCTCTGTAAACTTTCACCTAAGGCACAATCAAAAAAAAAAAAAAAAAAAACAACTGAGATGAACTGCTATATGGTTTGAAGAAAATAAAAAATCTTAAATAAAAAAGATCACATCTAAGTACCACACATTCATACTTACCTTACCCAAGTTTTTTTTTTTAAATGCATGTTGAATTATATTAAATGCCTTTTTGGCAGTTACTGAAATGGTTAGTGTTTTTCTCCTTTAAATTATTCATACGGTGAGTTACATTAATAGATTTCCTAATACTGAATGAATTTTGATTCTTAAGATAAACATACTTGGTCATGGTGTATTATCCTTTTTAAATTCTACCTGTTAATGTTTTCTTACGGATTTTCACACCAGTATTCATAAACTGGCTACCAATCTGAAACCAAACTAGCTGCTGTCAAGCTGATTCCAACTCATGGCAACCCCATTTGTGTCAGAGTAGAATTGCACTCCACAGGGTTTTCGTGACTGTGACCTTTTGGAAGCAGGTTGCCAGGTCTTTCTCCCGAGGCTCCTCTGGGGGAGTCTGAACCACTGACCTTTTGTTTAACAGCCAAGAACTTAACCATTTGCACCAAACAGACTGGCTACAGTTTCTTCTTTTGAGGGCGTAGTGGAAGGAGGGGATTATATCTGTTACACTGGAAAGTTTCTTGGAAAACACATGCCTCAAATTTCCTTCCAAAGAGTCTGGTTAATAGGTATGAGACAGATACCAGGTTCTCTGGTGGTGGTTGTTTTTTAAAGATTCCCAAGCAAATGCTCATATGCATCTGCAGTTGAAATTCACTATTGTGGAACAAAAGTTTTGTTGGAAAACAAGGCAAAATCCTACTGAAATTGTAGGCTTAAATTGAACTGAAGAGAGCTTTGATGGCAGAGCAAGGAATTAAAATCTGTAGAAGATTATGAGATGAGGAATAACAAAGTAATAGTATGAGAAATTAGTTTATCCTAAGGAAATATTTTTAGCAATTACTTAAAATTTTTAACTTATTGCCAATAACTTTTCAAATTTCCCTCTTAGAAACCGAAAGTCTTTAAAATTAAAGCCACTGTGCCTAATCTTCGTCTTGTTTTCCAGGAAAATAAAGCCCAAAAACAATAAACTTCAAAACAAGATGCAAAACTATTGGTGGTAAAATAGAAATGCAGTCTATTCTTCCAAAAGAAGATCCTCCACTTTCTCCTTCATTTCCACTTAGTCAGTTATAAAATTTTGCTTATTATTCCATCCAAACTGTTTGATTTTTTTCTATTCCTATCTATTCACACTGCCGCCAGCCTGGTCCAGGTCCTTGTACTCTTATACCTAAATAACTGTCACACCTCTAAACCACCTTCATAATCTGACTCTTCAATTCATCCTTCACACAGCTCTCAGATTAACCTCAATACCTTTTTCACTGTATTACTTCAATTCTTCAAGAACCTACAATGAGTCTTTACCGCGTCTCAGATCAAGAATGAATTTCTTGGTCCTATAACAGCTCTTTATCTTAATTTATTCAGTACTTAATTCTCTCTCCTTTGTCCATCAATCTATACTCAAAACACACCAAGTGGGATCTTTTTATACTCTCATTGTATACAAGATCGTGGACATTCACAGTACACTGAGTCAGGCCATCCAGTGAGTAAATCTCAAACAAGCTCTGAACACTTAACATCCACAATACTCTTTGTGAAATATCACGAAATGCTAATAGACTTACTCTATCGTATTAGTCAGGAATAATTTTATTAAGGAATACGATGTGTATTCAATATAAAAAACCAAAACCACAAGAAAGCATGATTACAAAATAAGCAAGTTATAGGTTTATGTATAAACAGCTATTTTCAAATTTATTTATAAAAATTATTCACTTGCAACCTGTTTTCAGTCAAGTGTTAGCATGTCTTTGTAAAAGATTTTAATAAAAATTAGGGAAGAAAAATAAAAATGAAAATATTGTGCCCATTTTTTTCCTGTAAAATAATTAAAGAGTGCTTTTATTTTAGTAGGGGCTCTGGTGGCACAGTAGTTAGGCGTTCAGCTGCTAAACGAACGGTTGGCAGTTCGAATCCACCAGCTGCTCCTTAGAAACCCTATGCAGCAGTTCTCCTCTGTCCTATAGGGTCACTACGAGTCGAAATCAACTTGACGGCAATGGGTTTGGTTTGGTTTTGGTTGTATTGTAGTAACAACATCCCAGTGTTCAACGTGGGCAAAGTTTGAAAACCCAGGCCATAAGGCTATCCTATGAGAAGTCAATGCTGCAGACACATGATTCACAGATGCTCATCTGACTACATTTTATAGCTCTTACTCCATTAATACTATAAAAATTCATATTTTCTTAATAAATATAACTTAGTCCTAAATTTGAGATTTCTTCAATTACTTTCATGGCCCAGCTTCAGACATTCTCCCTTCAAGACGCTTACTATAACCTCTGATCCTGAATTCTGACTCTACTTTCCAGTATCTATGGGTTTACAATCTGGGAGGTTCCCCAAAGCTTTTCCCAGTATCCAAACATTTAAGGGAAAATATTTACCAAGAGTCTTGGGAATTCACACCCTAGGATTCAGTAATTCCACTTTTAGAATCTACTCCAGTAATATATATAAGAATGTCCACAACAGTATGACTGTTATAGTGAAAAATCATAAACAAGCAAAAATTTCCAAGATGAAAAATCTGGGTGCTATAGTTTTCTGTATGTTTGAAATATTTCATCGCTCTCAAAAAATACTAGAATATAAAATTTTTAAGTGCCACTAGTATTAATATTATTTTTCTATATTTTCTAAATTTTTTAGAGTAAGCAATATACTAATTATATATTAAGAAAAGCTTTCAAAAAGTAGAGCTGAAAGCATATGTTTACTACAATCTTAACACCTACCTAAAACATCAGATTTCTTTACTTTTGGCTAGAATTTTAACAACTCAACATGCTATCATTTCATCAGAGGTTCTGATTAAATACTAAAGGTCTTTATGAAAGAGAAAAACTACCTCTTGCATAATAGTTGGAAGGTTTTTGCTTTGAGTTTTTATTTCCAAAAGAGTATAAAAAGGGCTTCACAGCAAGAAAATTACAAAAAAACTGCCTTTATTCAATTCACAGCCATTACTGAATTTAAAGAGCACTGTAATATACCTATGATATATACACTTTTATAAGGGTTTTCAAATTCAGAATTAGCACACTTAGGGTGCTCCAAAATCATATTAACTCAAAGACAGAAATTTAATTTTAATTTTCAATTCTAAACACAGTACTGAGCACAGAGCAGTCACTTAAATGCTTGTGAAAAGAACAAAACAGATCAGAGAGTTTGTTTAAAGAAATAAAATGGTGGACATGGTAGAGTAACGTTCACTAAAACTGTAAGAAATATTTATTTAAGGGTATAAACCATGAGGATAAAGAGAGTAGGAAAGGAGATCATCACAAATGAGAAATGACAAAGCTGTTCTCCAGCTATAAAACCAGATGGTCAAAAGGTGTTTTACTTAGCAAACTGGAGAACTATCTGATGCCAAAGAACCTGCAAAAACAGAAGTCAATAAGAAACAAGCTGATTCATACTGTCCACAAGCAGCAAACTCACAAATGTGAGGCCCCAGATAACTCTGAAGGTAGAGTGAGGAGCGAGGCTAAAAACTAGGTTAGTTAAAAATTTTCAAACACTCCTAGATTTCCTCCTCTATTCTGCACAGCCAGGCAACTCTTCCTCCCCAAACCCTACACAAATTGAGAGGATTACTTTGAAGAACTTAAACTCGAGACTCTAGAATGGGGGACACCAGCACAGGTTACAATGGGGATGAGGTGCGATACTGGAAACCAGCTTACATGAACATTATTAACAGTAAGAATGCCAGTTCCTTTTCTAACATGAGTTCTCAAAACAAGGCAGCCAGGTGCATGCATCTGCTCCACACAAGAAATCTGCTGCTGTTAGCCGCAGTGGAGTCAACTCTGACTCAAGGAGACCTTACGTAAAACAGAACAAAACGATACCCAATCCTGTGCCATCTTCAAGAGATTAGAGGCTCTCCTTCTCAGGGAAACTGACCAGTCCAAGAGAAAAAAACCTGAGCGCCCCCAATAAACGGCCCCCAGCTACCCTGCCAACACTTCAACAAACCACACCTATAGAGCTTCCTATCATTTTCTGGCACATCACTCTTAAACATGAACTGTCGGCCCTAAGATTACCAGACATTTGGGGAAACCCTCTATAGAGGAAAGAAAGCAATGGAAACAAACAAAGGAACTTGGAGGAAATAGAGAGATGAAGGTAGCAAAAGAAAACATTTCATCAATATCCTCAAAAGGATAATAGCATCCCTGAAATAATATAAAGATACTATAGCGTAAGAATGGAGTCCTTGGGTGGTGCAAACAGTTAACACGCTAGGCTCACTGAAAAGTTGGAGGTTCAAGTCCACCCAGATGCACCTCAGAAGAAAGAAATGGCCATCTTCTTCCAAAAAATCAGCCATTAAAAACCCTACGTAGCACACTTTTACTGTGATACACACGGGGTCGTCATGAGTCAGAATAAACCTGATCGTAAACAGCAACTGGTTATAAGGTAAGAACAAGCTCCAAGAAACCTAAAATATGGATACAGCAACAAACAACGACCCACTGTCAAAGAGCTGATTCCGACTCATAGCGACCCTATAGGACACAGAACTGCCCCCATATGGTTTCCAAGGAGAAGCTGGTGAATTTGACCTGCCAGCTTTTTGGTTTGCATCTGAGCTCTTAACCACTGCACCACCAGGGCTCCAAAAATATGCATAGAAATGAAAACTTCAGTAGAAGGGTAGGAAATCTCTCAGATAATTGAACAAAAAGCCTAAGTGATGGAGAACAGGAGAGAAAAGAAATTTAAAAGAGCAACCTAAGAGTTCCAATATTCAAATAATACAAATTCCCAAAAAGAGAGAATAAAGAAATTGATGAGGAAGAGATTATCAAAGAAACAATACATCAAATTTAGAATATCTGTTCAATGAAAGACACCACGGACAAAATTAACAGAAAGTAGAGAGGCTGGGGGAAGGTATTTCCTAAACCTGAAATCAACAGACTACTCAAATCTAACCTTGAAAAGGAATCGCTGCAAACCAATCAGACAGACAGGAAACCCAAAGGAAAGATGAACAAAGGACAAAATAGACAATTATCGAAATGGAAAACCTTAGAGGATGCAAGAGATGCTCAAAATCATTAGTAACCAGAGAATGTAAATTGAAACAATGATACATCGCTTTATGCCCATCAGACTGGCAAAAATTAGAAACATGGGTGAAACCAAGTACTGGCAAAGATGTGGACAAATAAGACCTCTTGCAATGCTCTTAGGCACACAAACTATTCTCCCATTTTATGACACTGGAATCACTCCTGGCTTTATATCCCAGAGAAGTTCTCACGTAAGGATGCACAAATAACAGTATGTTTACCACAGTGTACTTGTGAAGGCAGAAAGGCAACGCACCTGTCAGTCTTTAGGGAATGAGAAGTAAAATGTGGTAGATGCACATCATGGAATTCTACATTAGACACAATTTTATTTATACCCCACAAAACGAAAATATCCCCAAAACAATGTTGAGTTAAAAAAGGAAACAGGACAAGGTCTACAGCACAATATACAAACTACATACACAAACACACACACACCCCACTACATTTTAAATGATACACATACAATCAAGGAATGTATTAACCACAATGAAGCAGGTGGCTACGGAAAGGGGTAAATGGAAGTAGGGCTCAGAAATGAAAGAAAAAAGAAATTTTAAAGGCCCTTGTACAGGCTGATGATGTGTGTCAAGAACTGAGAAGCATAATTAACTTAAATCTTTTTTCCGTGAGGTCCAAATATAAATAAATAAATTTCCCAGACCTAAAGAGCTTGAATTCCCAGCTTGTGGTGCAGTGGTTAAGAGCCCGGCTGCTAACTAAAAGGTCAGCAGTTCGAATCCACCAGCTGCTCCTTGGAAACCCTACAGGGCAGTTCTAGTCTGTCCTACAGGGTCGCTATGAGTCAGAATCGACTCGATGGCAACAGGGTTTTTTGAGTGCCAAGTTAAAAAGACTCACACCAAGGCATATCATCATGGAATTTCAGGGTTTAAAAATAAGATTCTAAAAGGTTCCAGAGATTGAGGGAAGGAAGTGGAAGGTCACATACAAATGACAAAAAATTAGAATGGCTCTGACCTTCAACAGCAACACTGTAAGCAAGAAAACCATAAACCTATGACTTCAAAATTTTGAGTAAAGATGATTTTCAGCCTAGATTATTATATCCTGCCATACTGATCAAATATGAAGGTAAAATAAAATCATGCAAGATCTCAGAATGTTTTTATTACTCACATACATGAAGGTAAAATAAAGTCATGTAACATCTCAGAAAGTGTTTATTACCCATGTACCCTTTCTCAAGAAACTACTGGAAGATGTACTCCAAGAAAATGAGTAACCAAGAAAGAAGAAAACATGGGAAACGAAACAGAGGATCCAACACAAGAGAGCAGCAAAGGGAATTTGAAGGATGACATAAAGAAAAGTCCCAGGATAACAGCTGTGAAATAGACCTAAAAAGTAACCAGTCCAGACTGTATGTATTAAAAAGACAGAGGATTTGTGGATAGCTGTCTCAGAAATTATAGCAAAAAAAAGTATTAACTCCTGAAAAAAACAAAAAAATGGTAGACAGAAAATATTATAGTACACTATATACTTCACACCAGTCTTCATCCCTGATCTTTCACTGTTTGACCTGAAAATTTTCTAATGCAGGCCCTATATGGTCCCTTTGGCCTGGGGCCATCTCCTGCTTACTGTAGCAAGAATGAAATCGGCCCAAATCATGAATTGTCTACCATTTCCAATATTTTCTTCCATCATTATGGCTGAATTTATAATATCCTGCAAAGTACACAGAAATCTTAAACACAGTAATGGGATTACCTTTATCTCTAGGTCATCTTTACTTGCATGGTCAATCAAAAGTTGACTTTATACACAGTATTCACACATACTTCTAAAGACAATTTGACAGATTTAAAGGCACAGAGATCAGAAAATCATCAAGACTTTATTTAATCATTAATTCAACAAACATGCTAAAACACTGGAGATAAAAAGAATAAAATGTTTCTTGGAAGAAGTACAGCCAGAATGCTCCTTAGAAGCAATAATGGCCAGACTTCGCCTCACCTTCTTCGGACATATTATCAGGAGGGACGTGTCCTGGGAAAAGGACATCATGCTTGGTAAAGTAGAGGGGCAGTGAAAAAGAGGAAGACCCTCAATGAGACTGACTGACACAGTGGCTGCAACAATTGGCTCAAACAGCAACGACTGTGAGGATGGCACAGGACCAGGCAGTGTTTCCTTCTGTTGTACACAGGGTTGCTATGAGTCGGAATCAATTTGAGTGCATCTGACAACAATTCAACAAACAACATACTAAAAACACTTGAGATAAAAAGAATAAAATGTAATCCCTGCCCTCAAATGAAAGAGGAAAGGATTAAAATAATAAAATAACGAAGGCACAAGAGAGAACAAAGAAAATAGTCCAGGAAACAACTAAGCACAATTCCAGACTATCTGGCAAAAAAAATAACATAGTTGAGGCTAAGGAAAACTACAAAAATTGAGCACAATTCAGTTCTGAGCCTCCTGACAGCCAAAGTGTAAAGAGAAACAGAATGGCTTTAAAACAACCATGATCTAATAAAAAGCAGTTCTTTGTTTAAAAAACCAAAAATAAAATTGACAAGAAAAAAGGCCTGCAACTGAGCTTGTGAGAATCTGTCTCTAAGGTCTCTATTTTATAAAGATCAATGAATAAATAAGAAACAGTGTATCCAGGAGCAATGAAAAAAAGATATTTTCATGTGCTTTCTTCTACGTCAATCATAGATAAAAGTCAAGGTGCATATTATATCATAGCTCTAGGAAAAAATTTCTGAGGAGCTAAAGGAACATTATGTAAGTATGTTGATTTCAGGGAACAGGTTTATTTCTCTCACTTGGTTCATTCTAGGTTTTTATGTTTTTATAAATATATATTTTGATTTCCTATTAGACTGTAAACTCCTGAAGAATTATACTGTCTGCTTCCATTTGAACTTCCTTTGCTATTTAGTAGACTGCTTTACAGTTTCTGCTCAGTTACAATGACTAATAAAATGTCATGCAATTAATATTTTGTATTAATTATTTGTTAGTCTTCCCTGCTACATTATAAACTCCATGAGGACAGAGACAGTGTCTCAATCATGACTATATACCCAGTCTTAGGTACATGATCACTCCATAAACACAGCTGAATAAATGAAATAAAACAAAAGCATTAGTATTAAAGCAGGGGAGAAATCTTAAAATGGAAGTGACTTTGGGTTCTAAGGCTGGTTACAACAGACCTGAATGACCCTAGGTATGTTACTTAACTTCCCTGACCTTCACTGTTGTTACCTATATAAGAGAAAAAATTAATATCTACTTTAAAAAAAATCTACTTCAGAATTACTGTAAACATGAAATGTTTTAATACATGTGAAGTACTTAACACAATACCTTCAAAGGAGCTCAATAAATGTTCATTCCGCTACTTTCTCTCATGTCCTCCATATTAAAAGCATGAATTACACACAAAATAGTGCCTTCCAAGACTAAATTATTTCAGTAAAAATAAAATAGAGCTCATTCTCACTCTTCTTTGAGAAAATGTCATCTTTTCAATCTTTAAAATCGAGGGAAAATAACTTGGGAATTACTTTCAAAATATTACAAAAGCAAGAACAAGTTGAGGAAAAAACAATGTCAAAAATAAGCTCTGAAGCACGGGGTGGGGGGTCACCTACCCATCTCCTGCTAAGAAATGGAGGCTTTGAAGAAACCGTTTAAGAAAAAAAAGGATGAAAAGATATTAACATTATTTAGCACCATTTACAGAAAAACATTTCACAATCGTTTAAGTTTAAACCTTAGAAGTCAATTATTTTGAAATCTTTTACTTAAAAATGGATTGTTAAGTACCTCCTTCCATTCGACCCGAAAACGTTCCTTCTCGACGATTTCCCTAAGTCACTCTTCAGTTTTCTCGCGTTTTGAGCTTAATCTAATACTTCGCTGTTTACCTTGCATCACACACGCAATGCACACGCGAAGTTCTGTAATTCCTATAATTACCACACCCCTGTCAGCCGCTTCAGGCCCGTGTTGTTATGACATCTGTAAACTGCAGTCATTTCTCCCTCCTCCCCCCAGCCCGCCCTGCCACTGGCTCCGGCTGGGCCATAACTTGTGAATTCCCAATACGGCCCCTTCCCGCCTCGGTGAGGATTTTTACTCGCCACTTCTGCTCTCCCCAGCCTCGGTCACAGCGCTCCGGGCTCCCCACCCCCGCCCCCGGCCGGCGGCGCCGCAGCCTGCGCGCTCGCCTCATCCCCGCCCCGCTGCCTCGGCGCCCCGCAGTCCCCGGCGCCGCTTCCAGTCCCGCCCCGCCTCGACCGGCGTTCCTGACGGCGATCACACCAGCAATCCCCACCCCCACCCTCCCCTGTGCCGGCCGCGCGGCCGTTAGGACAGCCGGGCCCGTGATGCACGGACGCGCCGCCAACGCCCAGGCCCAGGGAGCCGAGCTCGAGCCCCAGCCGGCGCACGCCCTTGCCCCGAGGCCTCTCTCGGGTCCCACCGAGGGCAGCCGGATCCGCCGGGGGAGGGGGAGGGGCCGCAGCCGCGAGGCCCCAGCACTCACCAGGCTTAAGGCAACCGATCCCGGTGCCACTGCTGAGGTGAGCCGCTCGCTCGCCCGTCCGCTGTATCTCTTCGGCGCACAACCTCGAAGAGCCGGCCGGCCCCGCGGCGGTGCTCACCAGGCCTCGCTCTCCGCCGCCGCGCACCGAGCAGCGAGCCCCAGCTCAGCCGGCGTTCGGAGCGCGCCTGCGTGCGGGGGCCGATCCGCGCCCCTGCGTGCGCCCTTCCACCGCCCTGCTGCAGAGGCTGCCGGGAGACGTAGTCTTCCAACGGTCTGTCACTGAACACCCCTGGCCGTTAGTTTCCAACCAGGAAAGAGCCTCGGGTAGGGGAGAGGCTTCGCAGTTGACAGCATGGGTTGTAGAATCGTGGAAGAGTGACAAAGACGGTACGTCTTACCTTGTATTGCAAAGTTATGTTTACAAACCTGTTTTCACTAAGCTTTTCCAGGGCTGATGGAGCTTCACTCACCTCTCCATATCTAGCCTCTGACACGGCAAGTACCTAATATATGTTTATCGAATGATTGATGGAATGATTGAAGCCCAAGGGAGCATTTAAAAAGTGTTAAAAGTGAGTGGCCTCAGGTCTGAGGCGTTCACATGCTGCACGGTTGCAAGAAGCTCCTGTATATTCCTTTTCTAATTCTTTCCTATCCGCATTGCCCGATAATATATGATAAGAAATTATACGAAACACAAATAATTGTTTTGCTCTCAAACGAAACTTTAGGGCACATAAACGTTATTGTTAAATTTAATAGAATTCTTTTGAGGGAGCAAGTAGACCAGTGGCTTCAAAAGCAGAAAGACGGAAGCCGACTAACCAGAGGGCATGGAAAAGGAAGCCTCAGAGACGACGTGTTTTATCAATTTAAAACACACGCAGAGAAGCAAGGAAAAAGAGATGGAGTAGGTTAATAGTAACATTTATAAGTGAGGAAAAGAGCAGAGGATCATACTACCTAAATCCTAGGTTAAGCAATGTTCGTATGTCCTGAATTTCAGTCTGCCGCATCAGCTTACCCACTATGATGCGCTTACCAGGATCAAATTTGAAGTTTGAGCAAGGGTGTTGGGGAAATGGAAGGTTTTTATAGGACAGACTTAGGAGCAAGTATGCCTCACCACAGCTAGGCTAAGGGCAGATCACCTATTACAATTGGAAACTAAGATTATTCCCAGCTGGATTTCAGTCTCTGTGAAAGCTAGTTTATTTTCGGTTCATCCTTAACTCCTAGCTAGGGTACAGCCCTTGAGGGTCCCAACCAAGTGTGGGGTATAGGTTACTAGGGCCTCTTCTCCTTGGCTTGAGAGCAACAGGTTTGGTTTTGGTTCTCCTTGGCCATGCCTTCCCAGCCCCATGGGACAGCCAAAAGCTCTGCTCAGTTTTTCAGCCACTACTTTCAGAATTGGCAGTCTCAAGTGGAAAGGTGGTGGTAGGCTCACCTCTCGTGGCATCCTTTTTTTCTAGATCTGGAACCCACAAATTTTCACTGCCTTGGTAGCTCTTCAATGCCTTTTTTATATTTTGTCTAGTTGTTCTCAGTAGGAGAGTTGGTCCAAAATAGCAACAGTATGCCATAGCAGGAAGCAGAATTCCTACGTACAGGTTACTTTCACAAAAAATGTTATCATACATAGTGTTTTATAAACTAATGACTTTCTTATGACATCTTTTTGTATTTTGAGAAATTAAAAAAATTATAGAATAATATATTTGCTATTACAAACAATGCCGCTATGAACATTTTTATACAGGGAAACTGCTAGATCCCAGGACGTTGCATATTTTCGCTAGATGTAGTAGGCAAAATCCTAAGATGTCTCCTGTGATCTCTGCTCCCTCGTGTTGCCTTGTATAATCCCTACCCCTTGAGTGGGGGATGGGACCTTTGACTTCTAACCAATAGAATATGGCAAGGGTGATGGGATATCATTCAAATGATTATGTTTCGTTATGTGAGACTCTGTCTTAGCAACCGAAGCTAGAGACTCTCCTGGTGGCCTTGAAGAAGCAAGCTGCGGTGTTGTGAACTGCCTGTGTAGAGGGACTCAGGGTCTGAAACCGCAAGTGACCTCTAGGACTTGGGGACAGTCTCCAGGTCAACAGCCAGTAAAAAGCCTGGTCACTCAATCATACAACCACAAACCCATTGCCGTGAAGTCGATTCTGACTCATACAACCACAAGGAAAAGAATTCTGTCAACAATCTGAGAGAACTTGGAAGCAGATTCTTCCTCAGACAAACGTCTAGATGAGAACACAGCCTTGCTGATACCTTGACTGCAGCTTTGTGAGACCCTGAGCAGAGGAAACACCTAAGCTATGCCTGGACTCCTTGTAACCGGACACTTCCAGGTCTGCTCCACCGGGCTAGAAAGACGTGAAGCGGTGAAAGCGGAAGAAGCAGCTCTGTTTAGTTGGCCAAGTAAAGGAGCCCAGCGGAACTTGCCTCACCAAGGTGGCTCCCTTGAACCATGGCCCGAGGGGTTTATATGGGTAGAGTAAAATTGGGTCTGGGGTCTTCAGGGATGCCCCAAGGTGAAGTCAGCCTGCTGACTGGTTTGGCTCATAAAGGCATTCCTGGGGCTGTCGATCCTCTGCACCTGCTCAGTCTAAGAGGGGCACCACAAAGATGGCATTTTGCCCACGTCCGGGGCGTAGACAGGGCTGTATTTTTCGGCCTTTGACGTCAATAGGTCATCCAAGGGACACAGTTGTCGGTACTGGGCTTGTCAGGCGGGCCAAACCTGGTTCCAGATCAGTTTTGACTGGTCTTGATATCCCAGTCTCTTGTTTTTCTTAACGGAGCCGGAACCGGAAATATACCCAAATAAGGAGATACCTTAAAGACAGTGGGTTAATTCCTGCATTACCTAATACGGAGATAGCTTACATGCAAGGCGTTAGTTCTGGTATCACACAGGAATGGCAGGCACCACCCTTTGCTTATTCAAGATGGCGGGCGTGCTATCGCCCTCATCGTGACCCACAGAAATTTTGAGCTAATAAATGTGTTTTAAGCCACTAAACTTGCCGTAATTTGTCACACAGCAATAGAAAACTAATACACTAGATATTGCTGGATTATTTTACAAAGCAGTTGTACCAATTTATACTCCCACAGTTTATAATATTGTTTTTTCTACATATTCTACATATTTTTTGCTAACATTTAGAAATGCCTGATTTAAAAGAAAAATTTTTGCCAATGTGATTGGTGTGAAAATAAATAATAATCATACACATGCGTTATTACTTTGACATAAAAACATGAAAAATAGGTGTTTACTTGAAATTATATGTTGTTTTATTTCTTTTCTGTTACGTAAATGCTATTATTTAAGCAAAATAGCAATAGGACTAGTTCAAAGTGGCAATAAGTAATAATAGAATTTCTAATTAACAAATAACGTGTGTGAAAATATATAACAATATTTTTATAATGTTTCTGTCCTCTAATACAGTAATTTATTTTAACTCTTACATATTTAAATTTTATAGCCTATATTATTGTGTTTCTTAAGATACATAATAGGAGACTTTTTAAAAAGAGATTGTAAACACAGAAGGTCTTTTAACTTGTAGGAATTCGTTTCCAGCTCTCCAAAATGTCCATCCACTGTGTATCTACAAGCTTGCTTTGGTAAACTAGCTTTTGTCTGTCAATTGGGTCCTTTGCATCTATAAAGTAATCATGTATATTCTCCATGTCTAAAATGCCCATCATTTTTAAACACTATGAAATCCATTGGATGTTATCATAAATTAAATCTCTCTTCTCCAGGAAAAAGTTTTAAACCACAGAGGTGATTTGAACTTGTGAAATCAAAGTTGGAGTCCAAATTAGTTAGTTTTAAAATTTTGAAATTCTGAAGCAATTTTTTTTTTTTTCCTGTATGAGTTTTTGTTGCTATCTACACAGAACATTGAATAACTCAGGTGCAGTCAGTTCATCCTTTTTCTAGGTTCATTATGGCCTCTTCAAGGATTATCAAACAGTTTTGGAAAACAGTATGTATGTTTCTGTTTTACTGTAATCCTTTTCTCCATTTTCATTCTCAATGTATTTCTAAATTGGAGCCGGATATTTTTCTTGTTTCACACTCTGAAAATATGATTTATGGCAAGTGAACATTTTAACATCTTTTCTATGGTCAGTAATGATGATAGTCATATTGTAGGCACAAGTCTAAGGAGATTATCTCTGTCATGGATTGAATTGTGTCCCACAAGAATGTGTGTCAACTTGGCTAGGCCGTGATTCCCGGTATGGTGTGGTTGTCCACCATTTTGTGATCTGATGTGATTATGTTACGTGTTGTAAATCCTAACCTCTATGATGTTAATAAGGCAGGATTAGAGGCAGTTGTGTTAATGAGGCAGGACTCAATCTACAGGATTAGGTTGTATCTTGTGTCAGTCTCTTTCGAGATATATCAGAGAGAAATGAGCAGAGAAGAGAGGGGCCTCAAACCAACAAGAAAGAAGTGCCGGGAGCGGAGCGTGTCCTTTGGACCCAGGGTCCCTGCACTGAGAAGCTCCTAGACTAGGGGAAGATTGATGACAAGGACCTTCCCTCAGAACCAACAGAGAGAGAAAGACTTCCCTGGGAGCTGGCACCCTGAATTCAGACTTCTAGCCTCCTAGATTGTGAGAGAATAAACTTGGGTTTGTTAAAGCCATCCACTTGTGGTATTTCCGTTATAGCAGCACTGGTTAACTAAGACAATCTCGTTCCATTCCTATGAAGTCAAAAATCTCATTAGGTGCTTTTCCACATTTTGAGGAAACTAAAGTGACCAAAACTTTCATTTTGAAAGCTTCCATATCACAGGTAAGCAAATCACACCCCCTTTTAGCAGTGTTATGTACAAGGTGTGCAGGACATTTGTTGTTGTTGTTATCGAGTTGATTCCGACTCATGGCAACACCATGTATGCAGAGTAGAACTCCTCCACAGGGTTTTCATGGCTGTGATCTTTCAGAAGCAGATCACTAGGCCTGTCTTCCAGAGTGCCTCGGGTGAGTTTGAACCGCCAACTTTTCAGCTAGTAGTTGAGCACTTAACTATCTGTGCTACCCAGGGACTCCTCCCAGGACATTTAGCAGATGAGATCTTTTCATTTTCTTTGTTAAGAAGTTTAGAGATTGATTGCAAAATTAGCATTTGCACTGAAAACAGTTAAATGAGCCAAGTCAAGTTTGTGTTTGGATATCAACAATCTTGTTTTATAGTTTTGTGGTGTCATTAAAATCTTCATAGAGATTGCAATCAATGTCATGGAACAATTTGTATATGTATTATTGAATGGAAAACTAATTTGTTGTGTAAACTTTCACCTAAAGCACAAAAAAAATGTTCAAAAAGAACTTTGTAGATACCAAGAAGACAATTTCAAATCCATTTTTCAAACTGAAGTACCTAAGAGCTAGAGGAATTTTTTTTTTTTTTTGAATCAGGAAATGTAACTTTATTGTTTCATAGAGCAATCAAAGGCACAATACAATAACGCATGTTCATTCATGTGATATGCCCAAGCTAATTCATCAGGCACTATTTTCAAATGGGCATTACTGTCTTGGGGGGATGCTAAAAAACTTTTGATTGATTTTGAAGTACTTGCCTGTCTCATCCTGTACCTGTGAGGGTCAGTCTCCATGTGTGCTTTCACATACCCTTCCACCATTGTTGTTTTTAGGTACCGTTGGGTCGATTCTGAGTCATGGCAACCCCATGTGTGCAGAGTAGAACTGCTCCAAAGGATTTCCAAGGCTGTAATCTTTACGGAAGCAGACTGCCACATCTTTCTCCTGCGGAGTGGCTGGTGGGTTTGAGCCACCAACCTTTCGGTTAGCAGCCTGAGTGCTTAACTGATGTGCCACCAGGCCTCCTCTATGCATATAAATAGTCACGTGCTATTCAGAAACTAAAAAGAAGATCCAGTTAGCAAAAATTCAAGCATCAAATAGCAGTTTTGACTTGGACATGGAAACCTAGGTAAGAAATGAGTTATATTCTGTACCACATTAATTCTAATTTTTAAATGATATTTAACTTCTGATTACAAATATTTGCTGAAAAAACTTGAAATGTGTCATAAAAATATTGACATCATAAAACCTGCAACGTGAAAAGGCACATTATAAATATCAAAAATATATATATGATACATATATTTCTCCAGTTCACATATGGGCACAGGTCTTTCAGAGCTTTCTGTTCTGTTCATTTGGCTTGTTTGTTTATCCCTGCATCAATAACACTATCTTAATTACTGTATGTATGTAATAAGTGGTGATATATGATGTAAGTCAAGTCATCTCCACTTTGGTTTTCTTCTCTTTAAATTTATCTTGGCTATTCTTGGGCCTTTTTCTTCCATATAAATTTTAGAATTACCCCATCAATCTCTATGAAAATAATCTGTTATGATTTTGACTGAAATTGCATTGAATTGACAGATTAATATTTGGAGAAGAGATAGCTTTATGTTGAGTCTTCCTTTCAACGAGGATATGGTATATAGCTCCATTTATTTAGATCTTTAATGCCTTTCAATAAAGTAAGATTTATACATCTTTTGTTAAATTTTTTCTTAGTTTATGTTTTGTGGTTGCTATTGTAAATGGTAAAAAAAAAAAAATCATTACATTTACTGTTTCTTGTGTATAGGAATGCAATTGATTTATGTATAACCTCTGTTTAGAACCTTGCTGAATGCTCTTATTCTAATAATTTGTCTCCAGATTTTCTTAGATTTTCTGTAGACAATCATATTGTCTGTGATTAATGACAATTTTTATTTCATTTTAGTCTTTTTTTTAAATTTTTTTTACTGTGCAAGACAGGACCTCTAATTCACTGCTGATGATAACTGGTAATATGGGCATCCATTGTCTCATTCCTGATTTTATAGGGAATGTTTCTAATGTTTTTTACCATTAAATATGATGCTTGCTCTAGGTTTTTTGTAGATATCCTCTTATGAATTGTTTATCAAATGATTTTTCTCTATCAAGATGAGCCTACCCTTTAACATATTAATATAGTGAGTTACGTTAATAGACTTTCTGTAAGTTATATTATCCTTGCATTTCTGGATAAACCAACTTTATCATGTTTTTTTTTAATCCAGAGCTGAATTATATATGTTAATATTTTGTTTAGGATTTGCACATCTATTTTGATAAATAAATTGGCCTGTAATTTTCCTGTCTGATACAGTTGTCTATTTTTCGTATCAAGGTTGTACCAGTCCTGAAAAAATGAGTTGGGGAGCGTTCCCTCTATTTCTGTTCCCTAGAAGGTTTTCTATAAGACTGGAATTTTCTGTTATTTGAAGATTTGGTAGAACTCACTATTAAAACCATCTTAGCCTGTTGTATTTACTTATTGGCCTGAAAGACAGATTTTAAATTACTGATTCAATTTCTTTAATAGATTTTGGAAAATTCAGGTTTTCTAGTTCTTGAGTCAATTTTGGTAAATTATCCTTTCTAAGAAAGCTTACAGTTTGTCTAAAACTTCAATTTACTAGCATAAAATTGTTTCTAGTATCATCTTACTACCTTTAAATCTCTGATGTATGTTTGTGATATCCCTCTTTTTATTCCTAAGTTTATTTGTGCCTTTTCTTCGTTTTTTAGTCTTTACCAAGAAGAAGCAGCTTTTGACTTTATTGCTTCCCTCTATTGAATGTTTTTGTTTCTATTTCATTATTTTAAGTTTTTATTTTTATTCAGTAACACTCTTTAACTTAAGATCTATTTTGTCAAATATTAATATATCAGTTTTCTTTTGGTTAGTGTTAACTGCTAATTACATTTGCTAATTGCATCCCTTCCATATTTTTATTTTCAATCTTTCTGTGTTTTAATGATTTTGTTATGTCTCCTGTAAACAGCATGTAGTTGGATTTTTAAAATCCATTATATAAATCTGTGACTTAATTAGCAAGTTTAGTCCAATTTATACACATTGTGTCCACGGATATATTTGGAATTATTTCTACCACTTTATGCTCTCTAATTTTCTTTGCTTCTTTTTCTTCCTTCCCTGCTTTTCCTTTTTTTGGATTTTTTAAATTCCATTTTTTGTCTACTATGTGTAAGTTATATACTTTATTTCTCTTCTTTTAATGGTTTCTCTTAAATTTTAACCCACATACTGAACTTAATAGCTCTATTCTCTTCTTGAATAATATACGGACTTTGAAAGACTTTAACTGTAGTCACCCTCCCATCATTTTGCATGGTTCATTTTTCAGTATTTTATCTTAGTCTTATTTTATTCCCAAAATTAGACATTTATATTACTGTTGCTTTATAAAGGCAATGATTGTTTATATTTATCCATAGTTGCCAGTTTCTTTGCTCATCATGCCTTCTTGTAGCTTTGATTTTTCCCCCATTCCTGAAATAAATTCTCTAGATTTTAAATTCCTTCAGTGAGAGTCTATTGTTGTTAAGCTCGGTTTTTGTTGGCCTGAGAGTGTCTGTATTCAAAAATGAAGGCAAAATAAAAGTTTAGCTAATTATAGAATTCTAGGTTAACGGTTAAGGAGCCCTGGTGGCGCAAACGGTTAAGCACTCAGTTGCTAACCAAAAAGTTAGCAGTTCGAACCTACGCAGCGGCTCTGCAGGAGAAAGACCTGGTGATCTGCTTCCATAAAAATTACAGCCTAGAAAACCCTATGAGGCAGCTCTACTCTGTCCCATGGGGTCACTATGAATGAAAATCGACTCAATGGCACCTAATAACAACAGGTTAACAGTTAATATCTCTCAGCCCTCTGAAAATATTATTGGCTTCTTTTGCTATTGAAATGCATATTCGTTTTCTATTGCTGCTGTAATAAATTACCACAGCTTTAGTGGCTTAAACCAAACAAACTTGTCTTACATTTTTGTAGATCAGAGTCTGTTATGGGTCTCACTGGGATAAAATAACGTGTGGGCAGGCTGAATTCCTTTCTAGAGGCTCTAGAGTCTATTTCCTTGCTCATCTGGTGATGGCAGAATTCAGTTCCATGCAGTTAAAGGACTCAGGTCTCCGTTCTCTTTCTGCCTGTCCACTGGGGCCCACCCTTAGCTCCTAGAAGCCCTTCTGTGGTCCTTGCACATAGTCTCCTACATCTCCAAACCAGCACAAGGAATCAAATCCTTCTCATGCTGCCATCTCTCTGACCCAGCCAGGAAATGTTCTCTCCTTTTAAGGACTCATGGGATTAGATTGGGCCTATCCAGATATTCCAGGATAATCTTCCCATCTCAAGGGTAACCATAATTATATGTGCAAAGTCCCTTTTGCCATGTAAGGTAACATATCACAGGTACAGGAGACTGGAGTGTGGACATCTTCGTTCAGGGCGAGCAGGGAGGGTACACACAAGTATTCTGCCTACCATGAGAAGTATGCTGGCAGTCTAATGGTCATTCCTTTGTAGACGATTTGGCTTTTCTCTCTGGCTGCTTTTAATATTACCTCTTTGGTGGTCTATAGTTTCACTATGATGTTTCTTAGTATGGATTTCTTTTTATTTATCCTTGTGAACATTGCCTTGCTTCCATTCTCTTTTAAAACACCCGTTGAATATATGCTAGATCTTTCATATATGTCCTCTCACCCTCAGCTCTATCCTGCACCAGAGGACTCATGTGTATACATGTGGATATCCCAGCCCTCATGTCCAAGCTCCATCAACCTCCTACACATCCTTGCAAACAGTCACCCCTTGGCCATTCTTGGTGCAGATTGTGGCACAGTCCACTCTTGTGAGAAGAGACCCAAGAAAAGGTCCTGGAAGTAAACTTGTTGCTGTTTAGGCAGAAAATTTGGGGTTCCCAGGTACCTAGTGGGTGGTCTAGGAGTGAAAAGTTCAGGATCCAGATGGGTATGTTCTCTTGGCCCTGTGGACTCTTCATGTTGTGGGGACAGGCACAGCTGGAGGACAGTCAGAGTGGGGCCCTCTTTAAGCAAGAGGCCCAAGACAGGGGACCTCTCAAATCAGGGGTCCAAGGCAGGAAGGGCCCCTCCTGCCTATGTCTAAGGGCAACACCAAATGAGAAAATAAGCAGGCTCCTTTCAAGAGGGGAGAATGCTGTTTCAGATAAGACAAGGAGGAAGAGGAAGCTGAAAACGTAAGGCCCAGGAAAATCTGTATAGGGAAATATGGATTTGAAAGTAGGCAAGACATACGTGGTGAGATTAGCTGGCCTTTACGTTCCAAATAGAACTCTGCAATCAAATTTGGGCACAGCCATAGTGGACTTAACTTTTATAGGAGCTATTCTCTCTCCCTAAAATACTCCTCCAACTCGGCTCCTTATTTGCTGCATCCTTTATTTGCCGCATCCTTTATTTGCCGCATCCTTTATTTGCCCAGCTAACCCCTACAAATTCTTCAGGTCTCAGCTTAAATTTCACTTTCTTTAGGAGGCCTTCCCCACAAGCCCTGAGTAATTTAGTCCTCTCTCCCTTTGGTTATACCTAGTCACACTTGTGAAGCTGTCCCTATCTGCCTTTCTGATTTTTTAGGCTAAAAGCTTTATAAGGATATTTGTCTTGTCTCCAGCACCATATCCTCAGTGACTGAAACACATCTGGTGATCAATAAATAGTGAATTAATAATTTGGCCTTATGGTACCAAGTGCATTGTCTTATATGGCTTTGTCATATCAAAAAGAATATTGGCAGAATACCTGCCTTTTGATGTCCTTCCACTTCAACTAATTTGTTTTACACATAATTTTTCAGAGCCAGTTACTCAGACAAAGGTGATATATATTTTTATTGTTTTAGAAATATATATAACATTTGCAAATTCAACGTTTTTCAGGTATACAATTTAGTGATATCAATTACATTAATCATTGTCTTAGGCATCTAGTGCTGCTCCAACAGAAATAACACAAGTGGATGGTTTTAACAAAGAGAAATTTATTCTCTCACAGTCCAATAGGCCACAAGTCCAAATTCAGGGCATCAGCTCCAGGGGAACGCTTTCTCTCTTGGCTCTGGAGGAAAGTCCATGT
>NW_004443962.1:10418426-10450938 GCF_000243295.1 Trichechus manatus latirostris | reverse complement strand
TAATCTTGTCAACCTCATCAATATAACCTCATCACAGTGATAGAATTTATAACACATGAGGAGATCACATATAATCTCATCATAGTGGTAGAGTTTACAAACACATAAGGAAATCACATCAGATAATACAATCATACAATACTGGGAATCATGACCTAGCCAAGTTGCTACCCACATTTTTGGGGGGACACAATTCAATCCATGACAATCATGTTGTACAACCATCACCCATAATCGTTGTCAAATTTTCCATCACAAAGGTGATTTATTTTGATATTTAAAACACTTCATAAGAGTCTCTGGAAAATCTAAAATCATCCTGCTGACCTAATATGTTGTACTATCATCATTTGGAAAAATATAAAGCTTGGATTATGTATTAGAAAAATCTCATTACATGGAAAACTTTTTTTCTCTTGCCTGTAGTAAAGGAAATGGTCCTGAGAGTGCTTTAGTTGGTCCCATCTCAACCCCAAGAGACGAACGCAAAGATGAAGGCACTAAGATGCTAGTATGTGGCGTGTAACTTCAATAACCCAATCAGATAACACATTTGGCATATTCAAACCACTCTTTGAATCACTGGTGGTTAGTTAATCATTTGATTAGTTTCCCTAAAGCAAAGCCATTCCAGTTGTTACAATTATGTGGAGGTTAATAATCAGAGCTGCCTCTTGAGGATCACCCCCAATATGACTGTGAGGAAAGCATCATCTGTCCTGATGAGTAATCCCGTGACCATACTTCATCCTGGCTGCAAGTCCACAGGTACTGGGGCACAGCTTGGGTGCTACTAAAAATAACAAAGGTTTCAGGGCTGGAAACATTGTCAACCACACTGTCATAGCCATCTATGGCTCCAGGACTCAATGGTGGGGGGACAATATTTAACTGACAACTCTGGCAGAAGGACCCTGTTAGAACGTCAGCCTCAAACACATAGATCAGCTTATCAGTGGCAGGGGTTTTCCTGATCTGGTCTGCTAGGTTTTTGAGGTTCTTGGTGAAGTATATGCCAGCTCCATATCTTGACTCTGATAAAAGAAAAAAAAAAAAAAACACTATTATGATCTGGCAAATCATATTATGTATTTGGGTACTAAATGTGTATTATCTCTAAGGTCCTCCAAATAATTGCCTCCTCCTGGTCCCAAGTCCCTGTGTCTGTAACAGACACACAAAGATGTTCTCTTGAGGCAAATTATCATTGATTATCATCAACATAATAATAGCTTACATCTGACTACACCATTAGACTTTCTAGAGAAATCTATGGTTTTCAAAGCACTTTTACAGTGATTATCTTCAGTTAATCTGTGATTTGGGTACTGTCTCCACTTAAGAGATGACAGATGTGAGGTTCATAAAGATTGTGACTCAAGTCAACATTATCAACTAAGCTGCTGACAAAGACAGCATAATGGAGAGAAGGTTCTATTTCTCTTAGAACAACGCTCGACTTTTACCTGCTACAAATAGGGGCATCTCTAGAACTCTTGAGAATAGGGTTAATGCAATTAGCACCTAATAAGAGAAGGCAGAGTGTCTCCCAAACTCATGGGCAGCATATCAAGAAAAGATGTCAAAATAAAGGGAATGTTAAGCGTGTAAAAGTGGTGTCAGTGTGCACGCTGCAATGTTTAGGAAGAGAGACTCTGGATCTGGGGAACATCCATATTCTAGTCACTAGAGGGGCATTCTTTATTGTGGGGCAGGGATAAGTCACCAGTTCTCACCATGGCCTAGCAAAAACCCCACCAAGAATCTCCACATGCTTTTCATCTAGGTGCATGCTCACCAAGCAATGTTCCACCCATCAAGCATTCTGGGTACTGTGACACCAAGGAAGGAGTATCCTAGAGTCAGACACAAGTATTCCAGCCACTGGAAATAAACATTCTACATTCTGGCATAAATAGTTGTGATCTGTCTTATCTTCTCTAGAGTACTAAGAATATCCAAGAGGCTGAGGGTCAAACTCTGGACCGCAAGGTAATCCTTGTTCAATGCTCTTCCTACCTCTACTTAGAAGAGGAAAACTAAAAACTTCCTTGATGCCATATTCTTATTCCTTTCTTCCTTTTTTCCTTCCTTCTTTCCTCCCTCCCTCTTTCTTTACATTTACTCAGGACTTAACCAAACACTGTTTCAGGCTGTAGAGCAGCACTAAAAATAGAAGTGTAACGTGGGACACATAGGTACTTTAAAATTTTGTAGTAGTCATGTTATAGTAAAAAGAAATAGGTAAAATTAATTTTTTTATTTAACCCAATTATTCAAAATATTATCATTTCAACATGTAATCAATATAAAAAGTAATTCAAGAGGTATTTTTCATTATTTTCTTTTGAAGTAAGTCTTCAAAATCCAGTGTGTATGTTACACTTATAGCACATCTCTACTTGGATTAGCCATATTTTAAGTGCTCAATAACCACATGTGGCTAGTGGCTCCCATGTTGGACAGTGCAGCACTAGAGCTTCAAAAATGACTAAGACATGATCCCTGTCCTCAGAAGTTCAAAGGGAACGCCACATATTAAACAGATAATATAGTACAATTTTATGTAGCAAGGGAAAATTTTGAGATAAAAATCAATGATTTTCTTTCCTGGGAGTTTCTTCTAGCCCTTTGTTCCTCCACCTATTAAGCTTTTGCTACTTATTACCTCAGAAAATGTGTGTGTGTGTGAGAGAGAGAGAGAGAGAGAGTGTGTGTGAGAGAGAGAGATCATTACTTCTAATTCACAGCAGAGAATATGGTCTTCAGAGTCAGGCTTTCTGAGAGAGAAAAAGGGTTTTGTAAGCCACATGGCTAGAACACAAAGTTTATACCATAAAATGACAGAGGAAGGAAGAAAAATAGTTTTCTCAGCTCAAGGCAGATAAAGGTTATTCTAGTTGATGGGAAGAGACGAATTAGAGAGGATGTGACTAGAGCTCTTGGGGACACTGAGAAGGGCTCACTTTGCTGCGCCCCCTCCCCTCCTGCAGAGAGCCGTGGGGGTCAAGATGAGGTGGAACAACAGACATCTCAGAAAAATAGGCAGGGCTCCCAAAGCAGAAGGGACCGTTGCCTGTCTCTGCTGGGAGCAGCTTCTCCATGTAGCCTGCTTCCTAAGCAGAGAGTAGAAATAACTGAGGAAGATGTCCAGGAAAACAGGCTAGTACTGTCCTCAAAGACCCCATATCTCAGTTTATAGGATGTACACAAAAATTTCCTGTGCTGCAGGAGGGGTACAGACATGGTCTGGAAAGGGATTCCTTTGGCATGAAAACAACACAGAATGGCCTGTGTAGACCCTACATAGAAGGAAAGGGCACAGGAAATTTAAGCACAGGTGGGTGCTAGTGACCAAAGCCCAGAGTGACTTATCTAGCAAGTGGACAGAGGACAGATGGGGGCAAAGGACAAATGAAGCCCATGAAGCAGACCACTATTACTTCAATGCGTTCCCACCAGCTAGATCACCCTCAGGGAGAAGGGGAGAAAAAGGGGTGAAATCTTCTAGGAACTGAGTTTAAATCTGAAGGCACTAAGAAGATTCTGAAAAGGACTGAGTTCACCTTGTACTGTCAAAATGGAGTTTTCCATATCTGTGGACATGGGAGCATAAGAGCTATGTAAAGTTCTGTTATAGAGCCATAAAGAAAACAAGTCCCACTCCTGAGTTTTGTGGGACTGTAAATTTTTGTACTTGTTATAGATGCTGTAACAAAAGAACGCAAGAAGTGCAGGAGCACAGAGGAAGAAGCAACTCACTGGGCCTGCAGAAGTAGGGGAAGGTGTCAACTGGGAGATGCCATTTGAGCTGTGTCTTGCAGAAAGAATAGGAGTTTGCAGGCTAAAAAGAGTTAGGAGGACAAGCATTGCAGGCAAAGGGAACAGTAAATATAAAGACATAGAGGCATGAAAGTATATAGCATGTTTAGGGAACTTTATAAAGCTCATGGCTAGAGTGCTGAGAAACATAGTGGGTGATTAGGCTGGAGAAATAACATGTAGCTAGAACCTTATCTGCTTTGCTAAGGAGTTTGGTTTTTATCTTGTAGGCAACTGGGAATAGAGATACAAAGCAAAAATGAATTTTCTAGCATGATAATTCTGGTGGCAGAGTAAAGGATAGATATAGATAGGGATGAGTTCTGAGGGAGGGAAAGGACCAGGTAGTAGTCTAAGCCTAGGGGAAGATGAAGTAAGGAAGTGGAAATAGAGAGGTGAAGCTAGGCTGAGACCCTATGAGAATCAATAGGACAGGGTAACTGCCTGGATATAGAAGGGGAGGAATGATAACAAAGTTTCAAGCTTAGGAGACCTGGTAGGTAGATTGTGATGATACTAATCAGGTTAGGGAGTGTCAGAAAAAATAGAGCATATTTCTTAGAGAAAAGCATGGTAAAGAAAAGAGGAGTTGACTTGGAGGTATGCTGAATTTCAGGGCCTGTGAGACATCTAGGTGAAGATGTCCAAAAGACTGTCAGAAATACGGACTTATAAGTCAAAAGACTACCACCCATCTGTCAGTTTGTCATACTGTGGTGGTCTGCATGTTGCTATGATGTTGGAATCTATGCCACTGTCACTTCAGATACCAGCAGGGTCACCCCTAGTAGCCAGGTTTCAGTGGAGCTTCCAGACTAACACAGACTAGAAGAAAGACCTGGTGATCTACTTCCAAAAATTAGCCAATGAAAATCTATGGATCACAAGAGAACATTGTCCGACTCGCTTGCTTTGGACACACCATTAGGAGGTATCAATCACTGGAGGAGAACATCATATTTGGTGAAGTAGAGGACCAGTGAAGCCATGGGAGACCCTCAGTGAGACAGACTGGCCCCATAGATGCAATGATGCACCTGAACATGCTGGTGATTATCAGGATGATGCAGGACTGGGTAACATTTTGTTCTGTTGTACATAAGGTCACATGAATGGGAGTTGACTAGATGGCAGCTCACAACAAGAACTTGGGAGAGAGGCAAGGGGGTTCAAGTTACAAATTTGGAAGTCACCATCATGGAGGAGTTGAAGCCATGGGAATAAGTACAATCACCCAGGGGTAGATTGTAGAGGGAAAAACGTGTCCGTTAGAACTCAGGAAAACATCAATATTTAGAGGATGTATAAGAGATTAACTCACTAGATTATAAATTATGAGGTCAGGAATGCGATATGTTTTGCTTACTGCTGTATCCCTAGCACCCAGCACAGAACCTGGCCCATAGAATGTGCTCAATAAATACTTGTGGAATGAATGAATGAACCTGATAAAGAAACAGACTTTGTAGGCTCCTTCTTGCTACATTCAGTCAAGACCTACAGGCAAGGGGTAACTCAGAACAGAACTGGTTAGACTGCAGCAGAGATATAAAAAACAAAGCTTTTTTAACAGAGGGCCACTCTGGCTATGGACATCCATCTAAATTGACTGAGAGTCTCATAATTTGTAACCTTGCAGGGCTAAAAAAGCTAAAAGTGTTTGCACTCCAAATGAAGAATAGGTAAAAACAGGTTGCAAAACAGCTTCAGTGATAGATAAGTTTGTGTCTCCTGGGTTTCTCAAGCACCTTCAGTTAAGAGGTCTTACCACCCAGAGAGATGAGCCCATGGCACAGGTCACATTAAGAGAAGTGTCTCCAAATTGAGTCTATAGTCTGAATTGCCTCAAGGTAGGAGTGTTAAGCTAAGGGCTAGGGAGATGGGCAGAGCACAGAGGCCAGTAGGTAAAAGACTAGAATCGTAAGGCTTAAAGACTATGTAGAGACAGGATCTTGGTGGAGTTACTGAAGACACAAACTTTGACCAGAAGAAATAGGCCCCATACCTACTGTGTTTTTAAAGGAACTATATTGCTGAAAGAAGCCTGGTGGCACACTGGTTAAAGCACATGGCTGCTAACCAAAGGGTCGGTGGTTCGAACCCACCAGCTGATCCTCAGAAGAAAGATGTGGCAGTCTGCTTCTGTAAAGATTTATAGCCTTGGGGTTGCTATGAATCGGATTCAACTCATCAGCAGTGGGCTTGGTTTGGTTTTGGTATTGCTGAGGAAACCACAAGCCTGGCTGTCAATAGTCTCTGAGGTTATACATGGACCCCTGGGAGTGCATCAGCAGGCCATGGGGTTCTAGAGCATCTTCCCTTGGCCTACTTCAGAAATGATCAAAGGTGGCAATACCTGAGATTTTCCCAGAGGGCAAAACCAGGGCCTTACTCCACTGCCAGAATAGGATGTGATGAGTGGCATGGGCCAGCGAGTACAGTGACTGTTGAGTGTTTTCCTTCTCCCCTTTCAGAATGGGAGTTTTTATTGCAGTTTTCCTTATCATTATATAATGTGTGTGTTTGGAGCAATACCTTGCCTTTAAGCTTCAAGATAGAGAGGACTACCTGGACTTGAGGCTAATGATGGGCCTAGATGGAACTTTGAGACTGTCTTCCATGGAAAGATGGTGTGTGTCTTAGATGTTTCAGGCAAAAAGATGTGTATAGATGTTGGGTAGGCAGTTAGCAGTGTCTGCCACAGTGACTGAAAGGAGAGCACTCGCTGGAGTTGGAAAATAGGACAGTGATGATCTTAGCAAGAGTGGTTTAACTAGAGGGGGCGTGCAGAGGAGCCAGTCACAACGGCTTCAGAAACAAATAAAGATGTGGATTCTTAAGACTGCCAATGAAGGAACCAAAGTGATCATAACTTTCCCAGTTACACTCAAAGACTTCTTGGTGGGAATTCATTTATCTGTTTTTACCCCCAGATCGTCTATGTTCAATTTTTACCCCAGGTATCACCTATGCTCTCTCTGGGGTAAAAAGAAGATGATTTCCAGACCCTTTGCTTTCTAGAAACCAAGACTATCAGAGTTGCCTCCACAGCAAGGATCAGGCTACATATTTTCAAAGGCAAAGATAAAGAGCTATGTATTTAATGGACCAGGCAAAATCAAGCTACACTGCTAGGCAACCTCCCTCCTCCCCCATGATTCTTCCTAAAGTTCTCAGCTGCCTTTGGAGAGATCTAAAGGCAGAATGTTCTCATTGTTGGGTGAAGAGGAAAGGCGACAATATAGCAATGAAGTACACAATACTTTTTGACAACTGAAAAGAGACATGGAAGCTACAATCCACTCCCATGGCTGAGAAGGCTTTTAAAATGTTATTGACTTCACCTGCTGGATGATACCCAATTCATTCATTATCTGGCTGCAGGAAATGAAGAGGATAGAAAAGACTAACTTCATTAAATTCAGGAAATTTAAGGGATGAAGATGGTTCAGTGGTGTTGATAGTAATTTTGGTGAAAGATAACTAAGGAAAAAAAAAAAAAACCACTCCAAGGAAGGTGCTCCCTGCAGATAGAACACAGCAACACAGAAAGGAGAAAAACAGTGACCTACAGATCTTATTGCTCACACTTTCATCAAAATAAAACCCAGCATCAACAAACGATATAAAGGAAAAATAAAAAATACGATCCTTTCCAAATGACTTCACCTCTAAATCTCAGTTGCAAATAATCCCCTCCCCACAGCAACAAACGTTATTAGTGGTGAGTCATCTGTTGATGTCTGCGCACCAGTTCCCACATAGAGAGCCCTGACTGTGAGGGGCTGACACCTACCGCAGGGCATTTGGTACATTCTTTGAAAGCCAACTCTGCAGACCATATTGCAGAACTGGTGTGGGACTCGATGAAACAATCCGTGGCTCACAAGTACATTACGTGACCTCCCTGCCATCATTTTCTTCTTTGCTTGGAAGACAGTATTCAGAACCTCATTGTTTATCTTCTCTACCTGTAACCCAAGGAAATGAAAACGGATAAAGAGATTGGAGAACTGCTAATCAAACTGCCTGTTACACTGCTTCAAAAGTAAAGGTGCTTCCGTGCAAATTCCTTTGCATACAATTTGCTTTTCATATAAAGTCATATAGGAGTCTCTCCTTTCCCCAGTCCTTGCCCACTTTGGCTTCTATCTCTTCAAAGCTCCCGATCCAGTCCCTTCTTTGATAAATTCATTTAATAAAAAGTCCAAGAGCAATCTCTATGTACTAGGCACTGGTAATGAAATCGTCAACAGGACATCTGCCCTCGTAGTGCTCACAGTTTAGTGAAGGATAAAAATGGGTAAACAATTATAATACAGTATGATAAATGCTATTCCATTTATTTTATTTTGCTCTAAGATAGGCAGATAGCTCTTTCCTGGGTCTTATATGTGCCCTGCTGTACATCCTGACATCATTTCTACCTCCTGATTCCACCTATACCCCTTTTGCCTGCACTTCCCTGCCCTCCTTCCAGTTTTATTCCTAAGATTCCAAGCCAACAAGCAGCTAGCTCAGAATATCAGCAGGTGAGCTTTTCTTGTAGCCACAGAACCAAGTTAATGAATAGACAGATGAGTCAGATCCTCCCCTTAATTAGGCATACCTTTATAACCTGAAAACCACACTTTTCAAACTGTTTCTTTTTATCCTGAAGTGCTTGAGTTGAAAACATTACAGGAAATTTCACACGATTGCTATTTCCTTTCATTTCATCCTGCTTTTTTGGTTGCTGACCAGTCCATTGTCCTAAAAATGAGTAACATAAAAGTTTGCCTTAATTTTCTGTGAGAGGGGAAAGATTTGCAAAGAAAGTTGATGAAGCAAATTCTAGAAAGTTGGAGGAAGAGATTAGCTAGTTTAAATTGTATGCCTCACACAGCTTAGGACATGCAAGGAGAACTGCCATACTGTGAGAAGTCAGGATAAAACAGAGAGGTAGTAAATTAGTTCTCAGGTGGTTTGGATTATGAGGCTGAGGAGATGTGAGGAAAAAAAGTATTAATAGATCCCCCAATGCTGTAATGATAATATATAATCGTGTTGCTCATTCATAATGTTTCTATTTCTACTCAGGATGCCTATTAGTAAAAAGAGATAAGCGTAAGAAGACATTAAGGAATGACAGAAAACACTATGATATTTAACACTTCAAGGTTTTCAATGAGATGTCACGCTAGTGTCTCATTTGATCATTATAACACCCACCACTGAAATAACTAACACAATTTTACAAGTAAGAAAAGTGAAAACTCAGAGAAGTTAAGTGATTTGCCCAATATCACATAGCTAGTAAATAGATCCAAAATCATAAGCCTGTCTTTCACCAATGCTTTCTGTAAGGGGGGAAGGCAGAATACTTGGTACATATATCACTCATAAGGCAGAATGGTTGGTACTTATATTACCCACATACATACATGCATACCCATACCTGATAGAAGGAACAGTTAACAGAGCTGACTTTACTAACTTAATAGAAAGCTACTCACCTAATAAGCTCCAAAGATCTTGCTCCCTTCTTTTTGCCATTTCCTCCTGAATGTCACACAGCACATGTTCAATCTTCATAACCACCTCAATGAGGTCAGCTCGGGCTCCTTTAATCTCTAACTTTGCCTTTCCTGAATCGATAATCTCTGAGATGGAGACACTTGAGGTTTTCTGAAGCCGAGACAAAATGTCATGTTCCTTTGTCCCAAGGTAGAAGATGTGATTATTCTCAATGACGTGGTGCCCCTGGAGTTTCAGCAGCCTGTGGATCCATGCTTCCGCCTCCCTCATCTTTTCCATGTTGGATCCCATCAGATTGATGGCAGGAGAATTAGCTTTGAGCCCATTTTCTCTTTTCTCCTCTCTAGTCCACTGGGAGACTGGAACAAGTGTCATAAGCAACCACAGAAGTCAGGTTTTAAAACAGTGCAGAAGAAAACACCGTAACTAGTGTTTACCCGGAGACTACTGTCACCACTGTCAGCAATCAACACCAAAAAACCAAACCCATTGCCATCAAGTTGATTCCAACTCATAGCAACCCTATGGGACAGAGTAGAACTGCCCTGCCCCGTAGGGTTTCCAAGGAGCGGCTGGTGGATTCAACCTGCCGACCTGTTGGTTAGCAGCCACTGTGCCACCAAAGCTTTGTCATGTCTTGCCCTTTGCTGTGTTGCATCTGTCAGTTCACAAATGAGTTCACCTGTGACCTCATCCTGGATGTTAACCAACTATTATTTCCTGATGAATAGGATTTTCCTTAACCTCTTGCTACTGTCCAGGTTAAAATCAAATATCTCTGGAAGCCACAGAGTTTAAAGAGTGAAAATTCTTTCTTTTCTAAAAAAAAAAAATTTTTTTCTAAATAACATGTTTATTGTTGAAAAATTGGAAAATTATCAAAGTATAATGAAAAGAAGAAATACAATCCCACTACCTGGGATTCTTTCTTATAGCTTCCCTGTGCAGGACAGGACATTTTGGACATCCGGCTGTTTCCCCACCTCCACAATGAGCATCTGAGGCTTGGCTGCTGCTGCTAATGGATATAATATATCCCAGCAGAAAAGGAAATAGCACCTGAGTCCAACCCACCAACATGTACTTCCCCCGCCCCCATTAAAAGAAGAATTTTTTCTGATGGAGTAGGGTGGCTCTGAACCCAAACTGAAAAAAAAAAAAAAAAAAAAAAAAAAACAACAGAGCAACAGACCAGCTGAAAGAAAAATTAATAAGTGAGGTAGTGTCAAGAATATATAGATAGGGAACATCTAGGTCAATTGGCATAACAAAGTTTAAGAAAATGCTCTGCATCCCACTTTGGTGAGTGGCGTCTGGGGTCTTAAAAGATAGTGAGTGGCCATCTAAGATGCATCAATTGATCCCAACCCACCTGGAGTAAAGGAGAATGAAGAACACCATGGACACAAGGAAAGCATTAGCCCAAAAGACAGAAAGAGCCACATAACCAGAGACTTCATCAGCCTGAGACCAGAAGAACTAGATGGTTCCTGGCGACCACAATGACTGCCCTCACAGGGAACACAACAGACAGTCCCTGAGGGAGCATGAGAAAAGTGGGGTGTACAACTCAAATTCTAGTAAAAAGACCAGACTTAATGGTTTAATTGAGACTGGAGGGACCCTGGAAGACATGGCCCCCGGGCTCTCTGTTAGCCCAAAACTAAAACCATTCCCGAGGCCAACTCTTCAGACAAAGATTAGACTGGACTATGGGACATAACATGATACTCATGAAGAGTGTGCTTCTTGAGTGCGCTCAAGTAGATACATGAGGTTAAATGAGCGGCTCTCGTCCACAGGCGAGATGAGAAGGCAGAGAGGGTCAGGACCTAGTTGAATGAACACTGGAAATCTGGGGTGGAAAGGAAGAGTGTGCTGTCACAATAAAGGGAAAGCAAGTAGAGTCACAAAATAATGTATGTATAAATTTTTGTACGAGAGACTAACTTGAATTGTAAACTTTCACTTAAAGCACAATTAAAAAAAAAAAAGAATATATACAGAATTCCCTCAAGTCATTAAGAAAAAGGCAAAAGATTTTACAGAAAAGGACACACAAATGGCCCATATAAATGAAAAGATACTTATCTTCATTGATAATCAGGGAAATTAAAAATCACCCACCAGACTGGCAAAAATTGAGACGTCTCACAATATCAAGATGTAGAGCAACTGAACTCCTATACATTCATGATGGGGTAAAACTGAAATGATCCTATACTTATATAACTTAAAGAGACTTTTATACCAGTGTATCAGCAGATGTGTACAAAAAGTTCACATTCTTGTTTCTAACAGCAAAAAATTGGAGACAACCCAAAATGTCCTTCAATAATGGAATATTATTACAGCAATGAAAAGAAATGAATTTGAGTGACCAAGATGAATCTTAGAAACATATTTTGAGGGGAAAAAGTAAGTTGAGCACTTACTATAGTCCAGACATTGTTCCATGTGCCTTACATGTATTATTTTATTCAATTCTTACAGCCCTATGAGATAGGTACTATTAATCGCCCCATCTTACACACGAGGAAACTGATTCAGAGAGTTATTAAGCAACTTGCCTATGGTTATAGGGCTAGTAAGTAGTGGCCATGGAGTCCCCGGGTGGTGCAAGCAGTTAGTGTGCACGGCTGCTAACTGAAAGCCTGGAGGTTTGAATCTACCCAGCGGCCCCTTCCCCCACGTGTCTTGTCAATTTGTCATACCGTGGGGGCTTGCATGTTGCTGTGATGCTGGAAGCTATGCCACTGGTATTCAGATACGAGCAGGATCACCCATGGTGGACAGGTTTCAGCTGAGCTTCCAGACTAAGACAGACTAGGAAGAAGGACCCGGCAGTCTACTTCTGAAAAGAACTGCTGGTGAAAACCTTATGAATAGCAATGGAACACTGTCTGATATATTCCCAGAAGACGAGCCCCCCAGGCTGGAAGGCACTCAAAATACGACTGGGGAAGAGTTGCCTCCTCAAAGTAGGGTTGACATTAATGACATGGATGGAGTCAAGTTTTCAGGACCTTCATTTGCTGATGTGGCATGATGCAAAATGAGAAAAAACAGCTGCAAACATCCATTAATAATTGGAACGTGGAATGTATGAAGTATGAATCTAGGGAAACTGGAAATTGTCAAAAATGAAATGGAATGCATAAACATCCATATCCTAGACGTTAGTGAGCTGAAATGGACGGGTATTGGCCATTTTGAATCGGACAATCATATGGTCTACTATGCTGGGAATGACAACTTGAAGAGGAATGGCAATGCCTTCATGATCAAAAAGAACATTTCAAGATCTATTCTAAAGTATAACCCTATCAGTGGTAGGATAATATCCATACGCCTACAAAGAAGGCCAGTTAATATGACTATTATTCAAATTTACGCACCAAGAATGAAGAAATTGAAGATTTTTACCAGCTTCTGCAGTCTGAAATTGATTGAAGATGCAATCAAGATGCATTGATAATTACTGGTGATTGGAATGCATAAGTTGGAAATGAAGAAGAATCTGTAGTTGGAAAATATGGCCTTTATGACAGAAATGATGCTGGAGATCACATGATAGAATTTTGCAAGACCAATGACTTCTTCATTGCAAATACCTTTTTTCACTAACATAAACGGTGACTGTACACGTGGACCTCGCCAGATGGAATACACAGGAATCAAATAGCCTACATTTGTGGAAAGAGACAATGGAAAAGCTCGATATTATCAGTCAGAAGAAGGCCGGGGCCAACTGCGGAACAGACCATCAATTACTCATATTCAAATTCAAGCTGAAACTGAAGAAAACTAGAACTAGTCCATGAGAGCCAAAGTACAACCTTGAGTATCTACCACCTGAATTTAGAGACCATTTCAAGAATAGATTAGACGCGTTGAACACTAATGACCGAAGACCAGACTAGTTGTGGGATGACATCATACATGAAGAAAGCAAGAGGTCATTCAAAAGACAGGAGAGAAAGAAAAGACCTAAATGGATGTCAGAAGAGACTCTGAAACTTGCTCTTGAATATCAAGTAGCTAAAGCAACAGGAAGAAATGATAAAAGTAAAAGAACTGAAGATTTCAAAGAGCGGCTCGAGAAGACAAAGTAAAGTATTATAGTCACATATGCAAAGAGCTGGAGATAGAAAACCAAAAGGGAAGATCATGCTCAGCATTTCTCAAGCTGAAAGAACTGAAGAAAAAATTCAAGCCTCGAGTTGCAATAGTGAAGAATTCTATGGGGGGAAATATTAAATGACGCAGGAAGCATCAAAAGAAGATGGAAGGAATACAGTCATTATACTAAAAAGAATTGGTCGACGTTCAGCCATTTGAAGAGGTAGCACACGATGAGGAACTGACAGTACTGAGGAAAGAAGTCCAAGCTGCACTGAAGGCACTGGTGAAAAACAAGGCTCCAGGAATTGATGGAATATCAATTGAGATGTTTCAACAAACGGATGCAGCACTGGAAGTGCTCACCTGTCTATGCCAAGAAATTTGGAAGACAGTTACCTGGACAACTGACTGGCAGAGATCCATATTTATACCTATTCCCAAGAAAGGTGATCCAACCAAATGTGGAAATTATCGAACAATATCATTAATACCACATGCAAGTAAAATTTTGCTAAAGATCGTTCAAAAGCAGCTGCAGCAGTATATCGACAGGGAACTGCCAGAAATTCAAGCCCAATTCAGAAGAGGACGTGGAACCAGGGATATCATTGCTGATATCGGACAGATCCTGGATGAAAGCAGAAAATACCAGAAAGATGTTTACCTGTATTTTATTGACTGTGCTAAGGCATTCGACTGTGTGGATCATAACAAATTATGGATAACATTGCGAAGAATGGGAATTCCAGAACACTTAATTGTCCTCATGGGGAAGCTGTACATAGATCAAGAGACAGTTGTTCGGACAGAACAAGGGGATACTTCGTGGTTTAAAGTCAGGAAAGGTGTGTCTCAGGGTTGCATCCTTTCACCATACCTATTTAATCTGTATGCTGAGCAAATAATCCAAGAAGCTGGACTATATGAAGAAGCACGGGGCATCAGGATTGGAGGAAGACTCATTAACAACCTGTGTTATGCAGATGACATAACCTTTCTTGCTGAAAGTGAAGGGGACTTAAAGCACTTACTGATGAAGATCAAAGACCGAAGCCTTCAGTATGGATTACACGTCAACATAAAGAACACAAAAATCCTCATAACTGGACCAATAAGCAACATCATGATAAACGGAGAAAAGATTGAAGTTGTCAAGGATTTCATTTTGCTTGGATCCACAATCAACACCCATGGAAGCGGCAGTCAAGAAATCAAAACATGCATTGCATTGGGCAAATCTGCTGCAAAAGACCTCTTTAAAGTGTTGAAAAGCAAAGATGTCATCTTGAGGACTAAGGTGCGCCTGACCCAGGCCATGGTGTTTTCAATCACCTCATATGCAGGCAAAAGCTGGACAATGAATAAGGAAGACCAAAAAAGAATTGACGCCTTTGAATTGTAGTGTTGGCGAAGAATGTTGAATATACCATGGACTGCCAAAAGAATGCACAAATCTGTCTTGGAAGAAGTACAACCAGAATGCTCCTTTGAAGCAAGGATGGTGAAACTACATCTTACATACATTGGGCATGTTGTCAGGAGAGATCAGTCCCTAGAGAAAGACATCCTGCTTGTTAAAGTAGAGGGTCAGCAAAAAAGAGGAAGACCCTCAACGAGATGGACTGACACAGTGGCTGCAACAATGAGCTCAAGCATAACAAGGATTATGAGTATGGTGCAGCACAGGGCAGTGTTTTGTTCTGTTGTTCACAGGGTCGCTATGAGTCGGAATCAACTTGATGGCACCTAACAACAACAACAGAGGCACCTTGGAAGAAAGGCCTGGTGATCAATCTACTCCTAAAAAATCAGCCATTGAAAACGCTATGGAGCACAGTTCTACTCTGATACACATGGGTCACCATGAGTTAGAAATGACTTGATGGCAACTGGTCTGGGCATACCAGGAGCTATGAAAAAGTAGCAGGACAGACCTAGAAAAGGGGGACAATGGCCTCCCTTTGAGTAAAAATAAAAGTCAGTGTTTTAGACAACAGTGACAAGTGACAACAGTTCTTAAATGGGGGGAATATTTTTTTAACCCTTGTTCTGCTTAAAAAAAAAAAATCAAACCCACTGATGTTGAGTTGATTTTGACTCATAGCAACCCTATAGGACAGAGGAGAACTGCTCCATAGGATTTCCAAGGAGCAGCTGGTGGATTTGAACTGCCGACCTTTTGGTCAGCAGCCAAACACTTAACCACTGCGCCCGCCAAACACTTAACCACTGCGCCAGCAGGGCCCCATAGGAACTTATATTACTTTTTAGAAAAAATAAAAACAATACATGGTGGTACTTCATTTATTCATAATTAGCAAGATAAATGAATTGTTCTCCTAACAACTAAATTGTTCAGATCACTAAAGGATACCCTTCTAGCACCAAAATATGTTTAACTATTAGTTAAATACCCATTGCCACTGAGATGATTCCAACTCATAACGACCCTATAGGACAGAGCAGAAGTGCCCCGTAGGGTTTCCAAGGAGTGGCTGGTGGATTGGAACTGCCCACATTTTGGTTAGCAGCCAAGTTCTTAACCATTGCACCAAATGGAGCCCTGGTAGCACAGTGGTTAAGCATTCTACTGCTAACTAAATGTTTAGCACCCTAGAGCTCCAAGGGAGACAATATCTGGCAATCTTCTCTCATAAAGATTATAATCTAGAAAACCCTATGAGGCAGTTCTACTGTGTCACATAGGATTGCTATGAGTCAAAATCGACTTGACAGCACACAACAACACTGGTTAAATATTTCCAATGGAAACACACTTCCCTGCCTTCCTAAGCAGTTTAACCTTTCCTTGATGATCTGAGATCATCTTTATTAATGTCAATGATGGTCCATGCTATGATTCCTTTAGAGATGTCTTCAAGAATTCCTAAAGTAAATGGTGATGCTTGCCCCCATTGTTCAGATTAACAATATACAGACATTTATATGCTCCTTTCCTATATCATCCTCACCTAAAACTCCATTTATCTGGCTAGCCTGAATTCCCTGTGGTCCCCCAAATACACACTGCATTGGTGTTCCTCTGAGTTGTCTTCATCCTGGGTACCAAATCCCACCAACTCTGCATATTGAAAATCTTGCCATTTTCAAGCCCAGCTTAGAATCATCTCATCCACGAAACCATTTTTGATCCCTTCCAGTCAAGAGGAGTATCCCCCTCCTCTGAGACACCTGAGGAGTTGGTCCATTCTCTCATTTATCATTATCCCCTGGCATTTGTTTAATGCTTTGCAATTTCCAGAAAACGTTTGCACACAGAATCCTCAATGATCCTAACAATAGTCTGTTATCATTTTACACAGGAATAAACAGGCTCATAAGAGGCACAATCCCAGACCAGAACTCTTTAAAGTTCCCCCTTCTTCACTTCCAGCACTGCTTGACAATTGACCATCCATGGGTGAATTCTTTTATTAAAGAGTAGATGCCAATCATTCTGACCCTAATGGGAAATGCCCTAACAGTTTCTATTGCTCGTTGAATGCGTAGCATTCTTAACAGCATGGAATACTGTAAATTAAAAAGACTACTTCTGAAGTTCATATCTTAGATGTCATGAAGCAATTCCATCTCAGTACGCTCAAATTCCATTAAAGGAGTGGAGTCATGAGATGAAGTCAATCCTTCACCAGCCTCCAACACCGAGGACTGATTTAAACCAGTAATCCCCGAACCTGGCTCAGCAGCAAAATTGCTGAGGAGTATTCAAACATATGCATGCTTGGCCCAGGTCCAGAGTTCCTGAATCAGAATCTCTAGATATATATTTTTTTGTTTGTTTTGTTTTTCAAAGTTTCCATCATGATTGCAATGATTAGTCAGGCTTAGGAAGATTGGGTTAATCCGTTTATCTGGATGTGTTTTCTATAATTACTAATGAGTAATCTAATTTATATGTTCATAGCAGAAAGGGCAGAACTTTTTCTTAGGAAAAAAATTACAGGCATTTCTTAATTTCATTTGTCGTGCTAACCACTCTGGACTACTTACTGCAACTTAGCCTCTCTGTTCATCTCATGAAACTGGACTGAACAAGAATAGAATCATGGTCAGGTCAGGTACAGAGCAGGTTGGTATCTGAACAGGTGCACAACTAAATATATTTGACTTATTTATTCTTCTTTTCCCTTCCATTAGTTCAGATGATCAAGAGTAGACTCTTGGTGGGAGACTATTTCTAGGCTTGTGAATTTCTTACTCACCGCTGAAACTGTTGTGACTTGGTAACATGGACTTATTCTCTGCCATTTCAGCACTGAAAGCCTACAAGAAGCAAAACAACAGAGAGCCATTAGTGGAGTTTTCATCCCTTGTCATCAAAATCCCTTCCTCTACTGCACACACCACACCTGACCTCACGCTCTCTGTTGGTCCCCATTCTCCCTGCCACAAACCTAAAGCAGCTAATATGGTTTGAATTGTGTTGTAAAAAATGTGTTGTAAATCCTAACCTCAATGTGCAGCCCAGGTGGCACAGTGGGTAAGAGCTCGGCTGCTAACCAAAAGGTCGGCAGTTTGAATCCACCAGCTGCTCCTTGGAAACCCTATGGGGCAGTTCTACTCTGTCCTATAGGGCCACTATGAGTCAGAATCAACTTGATGGCAACGGATTTGGTTTCGGGTTTTATGCCTGTGGTTATAATCTCATTTGGGAATGGGTTGTCTTTGTCATATTAATGAGGTAGCATTAGTGTAGGGTATATTTTGAGTCAATCTCTTCCAAGATATCAAAAGAGCAGATAAGGACAAGAAAAAAAGCAGAGATGGAGGAAAAGAGATGGGGTAACATAGATGCCAAGACACACAGAAATTTCCAAGGAACCAGGAAGCAGAAGCTGAAGAGACAAGAACCTTACTCAAGACCGGACAGAGAGAGAAAGCCTTCCCCTAGAGCCGGCACCATGAATTTGGACTCCTAGCCTCCTAAACTGAGAAAATAAATTCACTTCTTAAAGCCATCCACTTGTGGTATTTCTATTATAGCAGCACTAGATAACTAAGACAGCAGCCATTGGGAAAGTCCTGGGGAACAGCAAGTACACTACCACTGTTAGACCATGTAGGGGAAACAAGTATAGGAAAAATGAAAAGAAAGCCAAAATGTGGCATAAAAATAAGGGAATGTATATTCCAAGGTAAAATATATCTGTTCAACAGCCTTTAATGCCCTGCTTACTACAGGTTAGGCACTGAACTAGGAGCTGTGGATATATCATCAAAGAAGACAAATATAGGCAGATGCTCTTGTAATTAACAATACACAAGTTATTTTAAAAAGTTATACACATACATACCAAACTTTATCCATACATTGAATAAATGATCTGTTGTATATGAGTTAATTTCTGTAAAGTGCTTAGAACTGTGCCTGGTACATGGTAAGCATTTGATGTATGTCAACTATTGTTATAATTATCATTATATGACTGTCTGTAGACAAAGACTTGTGCATATGGCCATGCAGATCGTTTAAGGTAGCATCTATTTGAAATAGCGCATTTCTCCTAGGGCTTGAACCAGCGTCTTCTTTGTTCAAAGTTGATACAACTGGTAGTAACTACTTCATTGAAAGATGCTGAGACAAAGACTAGATTACGCTTTGCATCTGAGCTTAACAAGGACGTTCCCTAACCTGTAGGACATTTTCTTCATAAACTGCATTTGCAGCTGCTATTTCTAGAGCAAAAATTCCTCACCTTTACCATATTCAGTCCCTGGAGGTCACAGTAGGGCACTCCTCTCCCCTTTCCCTCCAAGAACTTGGAAATAAATCAGATAACTTTGTTGTTGTTGTTAGGTGCCCTCTAGTTGACTGTGGATTAATAGTCTAGTAAGAGTTGCTGTGTGCAGTGGATAAAAACCAGCTCAATCCAGAAGCTGCTTCAAAAAAAGTCAGGATGTGTTGCAAGGTTAGAAATCAGTAGGCAAAGCTTTTGAAATGAATGTGAAAGAAAGCAGTAACTTAATCAGTAGGGATAACATAAAGAAAGAATGTGTGGATGAGAAGCAGATGGTCTGCACAGAGTATGGAAACGTGGACCCAGTGGCAAGAATTCGGCAGTGTTTTTCCAGCTCTGTCCAGAAGTGAGCAACACCTGTCCTGAGGGATGTCAGCGGTGTGTTCCTAGGGAAGTGTTCCCTATTCTGGGACACGAAGCCTGGCACAAGGAAGATATACAATAAATACTAGTTGAATAACCAAGCGAATGACTATCCATCACTCTTTATAGACACTCAGCTCCACCCAGGACCCTTACCTTCATGAAACACTGGAGAACACGAGGATTTCAGTCAGCTGGGGAGCTATTTACTCACTGCAAATTCATGAATTGGAAAATCTGAGCGCGTGAATATGAACAGCACTTTATTGGGAATTTGGTGTAGTCGGTCTTCCTAAGTCAGATCAACTCTAGACGTCTGTCAAATCCGTTTTCTGCAATGTAGGGACCTTGCCAGTAACGCCTCTGTGAGGAACTGTGTAAACTGCCTTCTGATCTTTCTGTACAGCGTGTCCCTCATTGCAAGACTCATTTAGGAAGAAAAGACACGCTCATCACAAGGCCAGAGGTGCACATATGCATGCAGTATCTCCTTGTGAACACAATTTAATTTTAAGGTTGAAGAGAGTCTGAGGTATATAGTGTATAATGTAAAGTCCTCTGTAAGACAGTTCTCTCTTTTGAGTTACAAAGCTGAAAGATGTATTATCTCTCAAAAGCACAGGATTTGGGTAGACAGACTCAGGTTGGAATCATGGTTTAATCACGATGTCTTAGTTATCTAGTGCTAGTGTAACAGAAATACCACAAGTGTATGGCTTTAACAAACAGAAATTTATTTTCTCACAGTTTAGGAGGCTACAAGTCTGAATTCAGAGCGCTTCAGCTTCTGCTTCCTGGTTCCTTGGAGATCTCCATGTGTCTTGGCATCTATCTTACTCCATCTCTCCTCTGCTCATTTGTTTAATCTCTTTTATATCTCAATCAAAAGAGATTGACTCAAAATACACCCTACACCAGTCCTGCCTCATTAATATGACAAAGACAACCCATTCCCGAATGGGATTATAACGACAGGCATAGAGGCTAGGATTTACAACACGTATTTTAGGGGACATAATTCTATCCATAACACTTGACCACTTGTGTGCACATGAACATCTGGGTTAATATGTGTTTTAATTTGGAGTCGGGGACAACAGTGGCTTCATCATGGGATTGAGAACAGCTTCTTCTTTATACAGTGCCTGGCAGACCCAATACATGGCAGCTATTCTAAGTAATGTCATCTCTTAGCCCTCAGAGTTGTGCTAAAGGGGATTGTGTTATTTGCATCCCCTCCCCCTCCCCAAATCCCCCAATCATCCTGATGGCTTTGGCTCCCTCTAGGGATAATTTAGGTGTTTTTCATGGATGTGAACGAATGCTTAACTTTGAAACTACACCAGAATTTGCAATATTGGTGGCTTGGCATCCTTTAAATATTTTCAAGTTCCTAATGTTGTTGGCAACAAATACAATAAAATTTCAGTTAAAGGGATAGGTTATGCAATGAGGATGTTTCTATTTAATTTTAAATTGGCATATTAATAACTTCTCAAATAAATACTCACTTCCTGGGGCCTGCAGCCTGAGGTCCCCTCAGTCTTCTCTTTAATGATCTTGCAGGCAAACTATATCCTTACAAATGGTATTTTTTCACTTATGATTAAGTTTCTACGATTGTGGCCACAGGAGAGTCTTAAAAGTGACATCACTGACCAGGGGGTGAGGAGAACACACATATATATCCTTATATTCTTTCTCTCCCTCCATTGCAATCCCTGCTCCCTGCTGCCTCCAACACTTGTTGGTCAGTAATTTGCTGCACACCTAGATGCAGGCCCAGACCAGGTGCTGGAGCTACAGACATAAATAAACCATGGTCCTTGTCCTAGGGGTGCTCTCTGCCTAGACTAGCCCCCATATACCTAGGCTCACTGTTACCCTGACTCCCTCCTCTCCCTCCAGGGCCCTCACCTTTGTGCCCAATGAACCCTGGCTGAAGGCTTTTACATTTTGTATTCTCCACAGGCCCCAGCACAGAGCTGTACTCTCAGAATATGAGTTAAAACCCTACCTGGGTCTCCTGGCTCCAGTCAAGCCTACTTATTTGGTATTTGCCAATCTCTCTTTGTCTCTCTGATCAAGTCATTCTAACCATCCCAAAGGCCTCCCTCCTGCCAATTCATACTCATCACAAATTGAGATCAGATTAAACACTCACATCCTTAGAAGATCAACCATTGGCTAATCTTAACAAGACTGATTAAATCTGCCCCCCCCCCCGCCCCCACACACTTTACTGAGATTACTGATATCCGGTTACTTCTGGCAATCAGGTTGTAGAGCAGTTTCTGCAGGCTTCAGTGGTTACAAGTTCGGCTGTTAACCAAAAGGTCAGCAGTTCAAATCTAACTGGTGCTCCTTGGAAACCCTATGGGGCAGTTCTACTCTGTCCTACAGGGTCGCTATGTGTCAGAATTGACCGCAATGGGTTTGATGTTTGGAGTTTTTTTGCAGTTTGGGTCAGACTTTTTATAGTTAATGATTCATTTTGTGGATAAGAAAAATCAGAGTAAGAGGTCTATTATTTAATTTTCCTATTCAACACACTTAACACATCAATTATGTCAGTTTTGTGGGCAGGGAGGAGGGGGAGCACCATTCCTTTTGTGTGTGTGACCAAGCTACCACCGACTTTGGTTGAAATCCTGGTTTTATTTTATTAAATGTATTTTTATTTCCATGTGTTGATAAAGTATCATTTCTAATATAACACTGTTAAATATATACACTAACTGGAAAAAAAAACCCTCGCATCCTCTGAAGTAATCCTTCTTGGTCCACTAGACACCACTGTTGTAATAAATTTACATACAGTTAAATACTATGAATTCATTTTGTATTGACTTTTTTTTTTTTTTTTTTACTATTTATAAGTTGTTTCCAAAATGTGTGAATGGTTTGTCTCCACAATTAGATTTTGCAAATAGTTTTTTTTACGTAAAAAGAGTACACAGTACATTTTAAGTTTCTTGGGCACCATGGTTAAGCGCTTTGCCACTAACCACAAGGTCGGGCATTAAAACCTATCAGATGCTACATGGGAGAAAGATATGGCTGTCTGCTTCCATAAAGATTACAGCCTTGGAAACCCTATGGGACAGACTATGAATGGGAATCAACTCGACAGCAATGGGTTTGGTTTCTTTTTTGCTTGTTTTAGGATCAAAGATTGTTCTGTTTCCTCAAGATGTCTAAAAATAATAGCAATAACAATAATTACAGATACTTATATGTGTCAAACACTATTCTATGCACTTTGTATGTATTGATTCTGTTAGTCTCACAACAGACCTAAGACAGTATTATCCTCATTTTATAGATGAGGAAACTGAGGTTCAAAAGGTAACCTGTTTGAGATCACCAAGTTAGTAAATGGCAGAGCTAGGATTCAACTCCATATGAGCTGGCTCTGAAGTCCACACAATTAACCTCATTAAGACGCATTCTATAAGTGTTGGAAATAGTATATACTCAAAAAGTACTTAATTAGTAACTAACAGTTTGGGGATCCCCTTTGGTAGTACAAGAGGATGGAAAGAAAGATTTACTTTCTGCAGTTCAGTGTGGTCCTTGACAGTCTGGAGAGTCAGGTTATTCATGACCATGGTATCTGTTATGGATTGAATTGTGTCCACCAAAAATATGTGTTGTAAATCCTAACCTCTATGCCTGTAGTTACAATCTCATTTGGGAATGGGTTGCCTTTGTTATCTTAATTAGGCAGGATTAGTGTAGGATGTGTCTTGAGTCAATCTCTTTTGATATATAAAAGAGATTAAACAAGCAAGTGAGCAATCAGAGATGGGGGAAGACTGATGCCAAGTCACATGGGTATCTCCAAGGAACCACAATACAAGCTGAAGAGACAAGGACCTTCCCCCAGAGCCGACATAGAAAGAAAGCCTTCCTTCCCCTAGAGCCAGCACCCTCAGTTTGACTTCTAGCCTCCTAAACTGTGAGAAAATAAATTTCTGTTGGTTAAAGTCACCCACTTGTGGTATTTCTGTTATAGCGGCACTAGATAACTAGGACAGTATCTAAAGGAGGGGCAGCTTCTTGACTTACCAAGGATTCCAGCTGGTTCCTCCCGAGGATGTTTTCTGAAGCAGTTTTAAAGGCAGCAACAGTAGGGTCCTCATTGCTCACCAGGTGAATTTCTTTCAAATTACCAACCACCTGCTTCTTTATGAAGTATAACTTGATAGTGCTCACAATGATCCGTGTACACAAATCCAGAGGAAACTGGAAGATCCCAGAGCTTAGGGCTGGAATTGCGACTGCCTTAATGTCCAGGTTTGTACAGTTGACATACTCTAGAATATTTATAATGGCCATTTTCAACTCTTCAACACATCTCTGTCCATCCCTCGCTATCCACTGAGGCCCAACAGCATGGATGATCTCTTTGCAGGGAAGCCTGCCTGCTCTCGTGATGGCTATCCTACTAGTTGGTACTTTACCATATCTGCCAATAAAGCGTCTGCTATCCTCTTCGATTTCAGGGCCACCAGCTTTCACCAGGGCCAGGGCCAGGCCTCCCATATGTTGGAGGTGTTCATTGGCTGCATTCACCACAGCATCAACAACATGTCTGGTGAGGTCATCCTTCCAGACCGATAGTGCTACCTGAGAAGTCAGCATTTTTCGGAAGACTTGCAGAGACTTGATGTGACCTTCCAGGGCTGGAGAGACCACAGTAGAGATACAATCAAACTTATCCTGGAGGATTTCACACAGCTGACTCTCATGATTTTTAAATATTTTGAAGTCATTGTCAGTAACGGAAATTTGCCAACTATAGTTTTCATTGAGAGTGTCAATTCCTGGAAAAGGAGAGAAGATAAAAAATAAAGAAATGAGCAAGGATGTAATTCCACTTCACACTAGAAGACTGACTTTCCTATTTGCAGAAGAGAGATTAACTTCCTCTAGTACCCTTCGTGATTCTTCTAGACATATAACTAGACCAGAGATACCCAAGAGTTTTCAATGGTAGGTCCCCTGTAAAGTGCTTAGTCTTTTGCCTGGTGTGTAGTACCAAACCCATTGCCATCAAGTTGATTCCAACTCACAGCGACCCTATGGGACAGAGTAGAACTGCCCTATAGGGTTTCCAAGGAACGGCTGGAGGATTCGAACTGCCAGCCTTTTGGTTAGCAGCTGCACTCTTAACCACTGCACCACCAGGGCTCCAGCATGTAGTAAGTACTCAATAAATGGTAGTTACTATGACACAATGATGGTGATGAGAAACCTGTGTTTATAGGGGAGGCTGATGCATTTTTTAAATCTATGTAAAAATGGCGAGTTTGGGAGGACCCATGCTTAAGGAACAAGTATTAGAAAGAATTTAATTTTAAGTCAAAAATATATGGAGAGTTTATTCATAACTCTTTTGATTTTTCAGTGTCAGTGCTTGGATTCTCCTAGAAGCGGATCCTGCGACATGCGTTTGAGTGGAGTAGTTTATTTGGGAAATCAGTTGCCATTGAGTCAAAAAACACCAGGTGGAGTGGAATGCGGTGGAATGGGAAACGAAGACAGGGAAAGAAAAGTAATAAATAAAGAGTGTGTTACTGACTACTAATGGAAAGGTTGGAGGTTTGAGCCCACCTAGAGATACCTCTTAAGAAAGGTCTGGCAATCCACTTCCAAAAAATCAGCCATTGAAAATCCTTTGGAGCACAGTTCTACTCTGACATATATGGAGTTGCCATGAATGACTGACTTGACAAACTGGAAGTAAACGGACCTTAACTCCACTGAGGAACCTTAGGAGCTAGTGTAGATCATTTGTCTCAGAGAGCTTTACCACCACAGGGGTAAAACGAACAAAAAAACCAAACTCACTGCCGTTGAGTCGATTCTGACTCATAGAGACCCTATAGGACAGAGTAGAACTACCCCATAGGGTTTCCAAGGAGAGCCTGGTGGATTTCAATTGCTGATCTTTTGGTTAGCCACTGAGCTCTTAACCACTGTGCCACGGGGCTCCAAAGCGGTAAAGGAGATGGGGTATTTATCCAACTTCTATCAGTCACTGGTTGAGGGCTGCTCCTGGGAGCACCGAGCCAGCAAATGGGGGAGCACTGGCAGGGACTGCTACCGTGAATAATTCTTCCTACTACTCTAGCACAATTTTAATGGGATTAAAACTGATTGAGTAAAAGTAATTACTGTCTGTGGCAGACAAGATGTGCTGCTCAGATCTGCCTTCACTTTGGTGATGAAGGGGGAAAGATGGTTATCTGACGGCCTCCAGCTCTCAGGACCCTCCTAACAGCTTTTGATCGATCCAACGTCCCACTATTATCCGGGTGGCCCCCATCAGTGCCTAAGAAAGGCCATTAATGCCCAACATGGGAGTCCTCTGATGAGCAGTCCTGGGATGGTAGGAACTTTGTCAGGCTTCCATTGCATGTGATGTCTGTGCCTGTCCAGCCCTGCTTCCTCCCTTCTCCTTTCACAATAAACCTTTGCACTCCTAACTCTGTCTCAGCTTCTACTTCCTGGAGAACCCAGCCTGTGACACTGTATTTCACGGAGTCCGAGATATCGTTATTATCTGCCACTGGAAAAGGAGAAATGATGCTAATTAAACCATGGCACACCATTGATTGATAGGGGGTAGTTTTATTTCAGAGATGTTAAAATGTGAAAAAATGTGCATCCTTAAATAGATGAAATGTGGAAATTAGTTACATTTTATTTGAACTACCTTTTCTAATTTGAGCCGCGTAAGAAAAGCTCTGGTGGCCTCAATTACCCAGTGGAAAAAGCAAGCTAGTAGACAGATCTTACTGGCCTGACCTTTGGTTGAAAATCTCAGTGGATCACCTCATAGGATCAGGCAGGTTCCCTTTGACACTAATAGTTGAGCAAGGGGACTATAAGTGGGTCACCACGCCTGGACAATTTCAGCTATACAGCTATTGTCAGAAGAGTCCCACATACTGAGCTGAAAAGAAAGGATCAGAGGGGACCCTAAGAGAACATGCCTACTGGTGCCCCAGTGCTTCTGAAGCAGTCCCCTTTCTGAAGCATGTGCTGGGGTCTCCAGAGTTCCTGCAATAACGCACCTGAGCACTTGTGGGGGAGACATTCACCTTCTGTATTCCCCTTTTTCCACTGGGGCAAGATCTGAGCAAAGCTTTTCTGAAACAAGAGTGAGAGTGAGGCGATCCTACCTGGCTTCTCATCAGAAGCTGCTGCTCCAGCACCCTGTGAGAAATGAGAATGGTTTAAAAAAAGAACTGAAACCAAATGACTGCAGATTACTGTAACAAAATAGCATAATAAACAAAAACAACAGAAACCCTGCTAAAAGCACTAGGTTGGGGCAAAGGTGCTTTTGCATTTGTGTATCTGAAACCTTTGAAATACTAAATATTACAGCACACACTGACCCCGCCCCACTTCCCTAGGACCCGAAGCACTTTGATTCAGGATGAGGTGAAGGGCTGCAGTTTAACAATGTCCAAAGGTCACAGAACAAAGTGATCCAAAGACTGGTGGCCGAGACTGACCTCCAATCTCCAAAGCCCTGGAGAGTGTCTCTAGACAGAGGCCATGAGGACACGGACCTCATCACCTACCCCTACCATCCACCAGTAAGGATCCACTCTCAATTGCCTATTTCATGGCACAAGCTTTAATGTGGAACTTTCAGGTTTAACAATCGAGGTGCTTCTTCTCTAGTCCCTTGTTTTTATTCCTCCCCTTCACGCTCCTTCTCCATCCTGCAGAAGCCAAATTTGTGAATGAGTGGACAGAATCAACAGGATACTGAGATGATTTTTAAAAAATGACCCATCCTCATGTTGACACTGGTGATTAGATTAGCATATTCCTGATTTACTATTTCCCACATGGTGCAACTGAAAAACAGCATGGAGGAAACTTCTGTTGGGCTATTAAGCCCAAAGGAGAATGCCAGGTGTAACCGAAACTGTCATATTTCTTGCTGTTATAGGAAGAACTATTCATGTGTTGATTCAGGTTTATGATTTATATACCTTTATGCTTTTTACCTTGGAAGAGTTCATCCTCCAGGTTCCGAGGGTCTTTCAATGTCTGTACTTCCTTTTGCGTTTCACAGTGTAGACCGATGTTCCCAGATATGGTAGCGCACTTCTAGGAATGAACAGAAGGGATGCAATAAGCAGCATGTAAGGGAATTTGGTAGGAATATACTGACAGAAGATTGAACATTTCTGATCTCTAACAGTTCTCAGTTTCACTGGTGAAGATTCACACATTGTTTTGCTATTATCACTGCTGTTTACCCTTTATCTTCTACACGAGAGGTTTCCGTTGAAATCATTATGGCAGCTCAGAGGAGGGAAAGAGCTTATGGGATGGAGCAGGGAAAGCTTCATGGAGAAGGCGAGCCTAGAGCCAGGCTTTGAAGGCTGGAGCAGACTTTTACATATTTAGTAGAGGACGAAAAGACAGTGGTGAGACTGAGCACAGTGTTCGAAGAACAGTGAGGAACCAGGCTCACGAGTGAATGAAGACCACCGGAGGGTGTCTGAAGAAACAGCAAACTGGACCTGCGCCTGTGAGGAGTCTACATGACTGAGTTTGTGAGAAATAACCTTCACCAAATTAGAAAAGTGAATATTTGGTAAAAATCAAACACCAGAAAAAGTTATATTTTAATGATTTTCCATACAACAGGTAGGAATTAAAGAGTGTGACTGTTCAGAAGAATGATGATGAGAATACTTAAAGGTACAGTTGCCCACACATATTGCTATCTTTAGGCCTCTGAAATGATTTCTAATGTCTTTCCAATAGAAACATTTTGTAAAACTATCCACAGCATCCAAACCTGCTGCTGTCGAGTCAATTCTGACACATAGCGACCCTGCAGGACAGAGTAGAACCACCCCGTAGGGTTGCCAAGGGTGTAATCTTTGCTACATCTTTCTCCCGTGGAGCAGCTGGTGGGTTCGAACCACCAACTTTTCATATAGCAGCCGAGAGCCTGAACCACTGTGCCACGAGGTCTCCATGGGAGCACATTATTCTTAGTTGTTCAGGAAAAGCAGGAGGTCCAGTACAATCCTAAAATGCAAAGATAAGAGGCATTTTTGCCTCCAGAGGGCACTGCTGCTTTCACCAAAGAAGGAAGACTTCTGTGTCTACTTTGGCTGTGGGTATCTGGTGGACTTTGCTTTAGATGTAGTTGCACTTGTTTCTATCTTCAGATCAGGCTCAAAAGCCCAGGAATACACTGGGCAGTGGTAGTGGCACCCATTTAACCCAAAGAAATTAGAAACAAAAGGTATATAGCCCAAGACACTCAATATGGTGGCCCACCTGTAGGAATGAATAGAAAGGATGCAATAAGCAACAAGATAGGGAATTTTAAAAGCAAAAACGGTAACAACAGAAACCTTCACAACTTCCCATCACTGCTTCCTACACTGTTTCCTTCTCTTTACAGGCAGCCACATTTCTACAGAGAGTAGTTGACTCTCCTCCTGTCCCCCTGCCCACTCGGCCCACTCTAGTCTGGCTCCCCAATTCACCCCAGCACTCCTCTGAAGGGCTCATCAGTGACCTCCAGGTGGTTAACCCCAATGGACTATCTGGTATCCTATTCTTCACAGCCCCCTGTCTATAGTGTTTCATTCCTTGACTCCTGAACTGTGCTTTCTTGGCTTCTGCTATGCCATCCTTCCTTGGCTCTCCTGCTACCTCTCACTTTGCATTTACAGACCCTTCTCCTGGATTCCTTTCCATTGTCCAAGCTTTATCCTTTGCTGCAGGATTCTGCTTGATATGCACTTCTCATCTTATTCTATGAACTCTCCAGGGGTGAGCTCATCCACTCCCATGGCTTCAGCTCTCCAACTGTAAACACGACTCCCATATCTGTATCTCAGGCTATGGCTCTCCTGAGCCTGACATTTCAACTTCACTGGATACCACACAGACCCCTTAAACTCAGCCTCTGCAAAACTGAACCCACTGTCCCCTCATCTCCACTTCTCCACACCCCAAAATCATGCTCTGTCTCCTGGATTTTACAATTCAGTGAATGATATACCACTTACCCACTCAAGTCAGATACCTAGGAACTGTCCTTGAATCTTCTCTTTTGTCCTGTATACAACTAGTCATTGGGTCCTGACCACTTAAATCACTTTCAAATATGGCCCTAACATCTTGCTCTCTCAGGGTCTGAGCACCTCATGCCTAGGTGATGGCAATAGATTCTTCTTAAAGCTTTAAATGTATCAGATTTTACATTTTATTGTTTGATTAGTATGACATTTACATGATTCAGATTCAGAAGGTGAAAAGGCACCCTCAGACCCTACTCCCAACCATCTCACTAAATTCTCCTCCCAGTTTCTTCTGTATCCTTCCAGAAGTATATTTTACACACAAAAGGTAGCATCTTATATACTCTCTTCTGATCTTTCTTTACCCACTTAACATATCCTAGAGATCTTTCTATATTAGCACATAGCTTCCTCATTCTTCCTACCACTCATTGTATTCCATTGTATAGATACGCTAGAAATTATTGAACTCTTAGTCATCTACTTGTGGTCATTTAGGGGGCACCCAAACTTTTGCTATTATAAACAAGGCTGTAAAGGACAACCTTGTACATAGGTCATTTCACCTGGGTACTAACATATTGGTGGGGCAAATTCCTAGAATTAGAACTGCAGAACCATATGGTGCATGCAGTTATAATTCTGACAGTACTGCCAAATTGCCCTCCATAAAGACTGACCAATTTCCAGTCTTACAGCAATATGCACAAACCTTACCTCTCCCCCTCTGCCTCTAGTCATACCTGCTTGGAAATGGGTCCTCCACATTTTTGTCAGCACCGTCTTTCTAAGATGTAAAGCTGGCCTGTCACTCTTCTAAAATGTAACTCTGGAATGTCATGCTCCTGCTTCCCCTGCTCAACACCCTTCAATTTCTCCCCACTGATCTTAAGACCTTTCCCCATCTCCACCTGTGCTGTCCAGTGTGGGCCACTAGGCACGTGTAGCTACTGAGCATTGGAATGTGGCTGGTCCAAACTCAGATGTGATCTGTCAGATTCACACTGGATTGCAAAGACTTAGGATGACAAACAGAAGGGAAAATATTTCATTGATGAGTTTTTAACATTGATTACATGTTGAAATGAATACATTTTCGATTTACAGAGTTAAATAACACATAACTAAAATTATTTTCACCTGTTTCTTAATACTTTTTAAAATATAGCTAGTAAGACATTTTAAATTACATATGCGGTTGGCATTTGCAGCTCCTGTTATATTTGTATTGGGCTGTGCTCATCTAGATCCTTCCTCCCTGTCCCATCTCATCTGCTCCCAGCCCTCAGTGCTCCCTCTGTGCCTCAGACCACAGTGGCCCTTATGCCTCAGGTGCCCCCTGCCTGCTCCACACCCCTCACCCTCCCTACCTCACCCCCAACTCTCTTATGAAGATTCTGCTTGAAGCTTCCTCTTGGAGGTCTCCCAGAGATTCTAATTCTTTATTCAGAAGTCGGCCTCCCTTTGCAGGCCCTTGAGGTCAGGGCCTCCTCTCTCATCCTTATCCCTAGTACACACAGCAGCAAGCAGTTCAGTCCTGTTGGCCAAAGGAAGACAGGAGGACAGAAAAGCCCCAAGAGTCAGGTAAAGGATAAACCTGGAGGGAAGTAACAGATAACATGTCATAAAAGCAGGTTAACAAATGTAAATTAAAAAAAAAAATCTGATACTTTTTTTAACCTGAATTCAGAGTGTAAACTATACTTTAGCAGCAAACAATAGTAATAAGAACAAGACTTGAAAGGAATTACAAACACAGGAGAAACTTACTTTCTTCGACTTGGGCATCTGACCAGTGTACATCTTGGCACTGGGACCCCGGCTCTTGCCCACCTCCCGCCCAAGCCTGCAGGACAAGAGACCCCAGAGTCGCAAGAAACCGGCTCCTTCCAGCTCCCAACGACCCCAGGACCTACTCACCTGGCGGAAGAACACAGTCACATCGGCGACAACAAAAGGACGAGGGAGAAGAGGCTCTGCCGGGAACAGGGAGGGGTCTCTGGGAAACGAAAGTGAAACTTTGAGGCCCAAGTCCGCGGGGCGGGACACGCCCTCGCCTCAGTCCGGCCCCATCCGCGTCCCGGAGCCCCGCGCAGGCCGCCCGCAGAGCCATGGCCTCGGAGGCTTGCCCACCGTCCCCGCTCCTCGTGCGGGTGTCTGAGTCCGGGCCCAGGCTGCGCAGGAAGCTGGAGAGCTACTTCCAGAGCCGACGCTCGGGCGGGGGGGAGTGCACCGTGCGGGCCGTGGGCGACAGTGCCCCGGACACCTTCCGGGTGGAGTTCAGAGAAAGGGCAGGTGAGCTGCGGGCAGCAGGCGTGCGCGCCCAGGCTGGGGGTGCAAGGCTGTCCTGGGCCAGCCCCGCGGATTTCCAGGTAGAACCAGTTCACGCTGACCCAGGACACAGGGCGGGAGAAAGGATGGTACTGTCTGTGGGGGACATGAACTGGGGGCTTTAGCTGCCAAGAGTTTAAGCCCGACAGCCTAGGAGAGATACCCAGTCTAGGATCTCGTTTGACCACCCCTTAAGGTCGGTGCTTGCCAATATTCTCATCCCCACTCTCTTCTCAGCTGTGCTAGGAAGCCACTTCCTGCCCATGGATGCCTCTCAGTAGCTGTTCTTGTCGTTCAGGCATTCCACTTAAAAGTGGAATGCATTAAATAGACAATAGATAAGTGGTATCTTGGGTGAAGGGTGAGGCAGTACACAATACAGGAGAAACTAGCACAACTTGTACAAGGAAAGGTCACGGAAGCCCCATAGACACATCCAAACTCCCTGAGGGACTGAATTGCTGGGCGGAGGGCTGTGGGGACCATGGTCTCAGGGAACATCTAGCTCAATTG
>NW_004443962.1:10408212-10417676 GCF_000243295.1 Trichechus manatus latirostris | reverse complement strand
ATTTGGCTATGTGTATTTTCACCAAAAAAAAAAAAGGTTGAGAAGTTAGAGGGTTGATATGTTGTGGGGTTGTTAACCAATGTCATAAAACAACATGTGGTAAAAAAAAAAAAAAAAAAAGTGGAATGCACACTGGATTACAAAGACTTAGCATGACAAAAAGAAAGAAAAATTTTCATTAATAAATTTTTATTAATAACAATGCATAGTTAATAATCTTAAATAATGATTTCATTGATGTATTTTTGAGGATTACAACAGTAATGTATGCTCACTATAGAAAAGATAGAAGCAATAAGAAAACCCAAACCACCTTTTATCCTACTACCTGGAGAGAAGCAATTGGAACATGTGGGTGTACTTCCTTTCAGCACTTTTCTGTGAATGTCTGCAAACACATGTATATGTACAAAATTCTGACTCTACACGTTTGATTCCTGCTTTTTTTTTTTCACTTTACTTTATAAATGTGTATTTTTTCATGTCATTGAGATGTGAGACTGGAAATCAAGTTTCTGAAATATGACTTTTCATGAGTTGATAATATTCCATTGTCATTAAGCTTTCGTTTCTACAGTAAAACGTTAACCTGCCCACTTATGAGTTCTCAAGATCTCCCAAGTTCCCTCTCAGCAGCCCTCCATACCAGGATGCAGGAGGCAGGGCACTGATGCATGAATAAGAGGAGCACTTGAAATCTCTCCCACTTCTCAATCTCTCTCTCTCTCTCTCTCTCTCTGTGTTTAATGTCTGTACTAAAGCTAAGGAGAGTGTGTTGAAAAAAGGAAAGCACCAAATTTTGGTTGAAGACAATCCTGTGAGCATTTTCTTGGAACCCACTGAAAATCCAATAGAGAAGAACATGAGTCAGAGAAATTCCCTGGTGACATCGTCAGGAGCAGGCGCGCTGTCTGGTGGGAAGCATCCCGATGAAGGACAAACTCCTAACACCACGGATTCCTGTGTGTCAAAGGTGAGTGCTGAAAGGAGCTGGGCATGTTCCTGCAGCTTCCTCTCCAGACCACACCTCATCATTATTCCTCCAACAGCCATTTGCTGAGGGCCACTATGAGGCAGGCACTGTTTAGGCATGGAGCCTGGGAGGTGAGCACAGCAGGCAAGGTCCCTGCTCTCATGTAGCTTATATTGGAGGTTGCAGTGTCCTACACAGAAAGACAGTAAGCAAGTAAACAAAGTAAAACCATTTCAGAGAGTGATATGTGCTAAGAAGAAAATAAAACGAGTTTAGCCTTAGAGACAGACAGGGTGAGAGCAAGGAAGAGGAGGGTGGAGGTGATGCTACTTCTGACCAGAAGTCAGAGACAACTTTTCTGATGAGGTGACATTTGTCCTGAGACTTGAATGATGAGAAGGAGCCAGCCATGCAAAGATTCATTCAACAAATAGATATCAAATGCCTCTTGTGTGCCAGGCACTGTCACAGGAGCTGGGGATACAGCCATGACCATAGCTGACCCTGCCCTCAGGCAGATTACAGTCTACTGAGAAAACAGACAATGGTAGGAAAAAATAGATACACAGTGAAATGTCTGCAAGTGGTAGGCGCTAGGAAGAAAAGTAGAGCAGGGTAGGTGGCAGGCTGCGATTTAAAGTAGGATGTCAGGAAAAACCTCTCTAAGGAGGTGGCATCTGTAGAGATATGAGTGAGTGAGCAGGGTAGCTAAGTGGATTTCTGGAGGAAGAATGTTCCGGGCAGAAGGAAGCACAAGTGCAAAGGCCCTGAGACAGGAGCTACATCCGGAGCTGCGGGAGCTTGAGGGAGGCCAGAGTGGGTGGAGGGCTGTGAGCACGGGAGAGAGCCATAGGAGAGGAGCTGGGAGGGGTACCCAGGAGCTGAATCTTAAGGGGATGAAGGCCATGGTAAGGATTTTGGATTTTAATTTAAATGTGAGTGGATTCATCAGATGGTTTTGAGCCGGGGAGGGGGGTGACCTGATGTACATTTTAAAAGGATCATTCTGGTTGCTGTGTGGAGAACAGAAGGTAGGAAGGGGCTAGAGTGGAAGCATGGAGACCACTTAGGAGCATCTGCAGAGGGCCCATGAAAGATGATAATGGCTTGGACCTGGCTTGTCCAAGTGGAGCTGTGAGTAGTGGCAGGATTCAGGAAACATGTTGAAGGAAGGTCTGAGGGAAGGATGTTGCATTCAGAGGAAATTGCATGTGCAAAGGCCTTGGGGTGGAAGAAAAATTACAGATTTTCTTTTATATTACATTCAGTTTGCCTCAGTCCTTTTTGTCCTAATCTGATATGTCTGTCTTATATTGGAGCTTCCGAATGCCAGGGTTTATAGGGCCCAGGAACACTGCATGTAGACAGGTGTTTAGTTTAAAAAAAAAAAGAGAGGAGATGTGAGAAGAAGAGAAAATGCAGTAGTAGGAAAAAACATCCTCCTCAGATTTATGGCTCTATTTCAGGCTGACAGACTTTTTTGAAGAACCACAGCAACTTACCCAGAGAACACAAGCATCTTCCCTCTACCCCACTCACTACGGTCACACAGATGGTGGCAGCTCTGGAATCCAGACTTCTTATCCAGGGAGCCTATGAAAAATGTTCATGCCTAGTCCCCACTGCAAACCAGATCCATCAGAATCTCTGGGGATGAGACGTGGGCCTTGGCGTTATTTTTCAACTCCTCAGGTGATTCTACTGAGCAGACAAGGCTGAGGCCCTCTGGACTGTAGCATGTTACATCCTCTGCAAAGATTTGCCAGACGTCCCTCCCTTTAAGGGAAGATATCGTGGTTATTTCTCTGGCCTCTATGTGTTTTCCTGAAGAGAGGAATGTAGGCCTGGATATCTGAGAGATTTCCTTTGTTCCTTTTTAAATTACAGATCTTTCTTGCTGCAACAGCTGAGCTGAACTGTAACCTGTTCTCCAAAGAGCTGAGGAAACAGATAACCACTCTCTACCCCAATGTCAAAACAATGGAGGGTCTCAATGGAATGGAGACGGTGTGTGGTGACTTCAGAGATATTGAAAAAATACATCAGTTCTTGAGTGAGCAACTGCTGGAAAGCGAGCAGATGTATGAATCTTCCCCTTTAACACCAGAGAAGGAGCCCCTCAGTCAGCAGGACCAGAACAGCTGCTCTTCTCCTGAGCAGCAGAGCAGGAAAGAAGAAAACAGCCACTGTTTTGAAGTTCCCTTGCCTTTCTTTGAATACTTCAAATATACTTGTCCTGATAAAATGGAATTCATAGAGAAAAGATTTGGTGTAAACATCAAAATTCAGGCGAGTTCTTTGAATATGGTCTATTTAGACTTTACCTCAAGTCATTTTGGCGACCTAGAAGCGGCTCGTGAGGCTTTTGTCCGTGAATTTCAGAAGAGCACAGACTCTCTGAAGCAGGAGAGTGTCCTTTTAGCAGACTGTAAGCAGGCCAGTGAACTCAAACGGGCATTAAACAAGCAGTTTAAAAAGCTCCTTATAAAGGAGAGAGGAGGGGAATTGACTGTCCTTGGGCCCCAAGACGATGTTTCAGCCGCCAAACGTTTTCTTGCCCCCCAAATCTCTGAAAGTCCTGTGAAGACACGTGTGGAAATATCGGCTCCCAATGGCCTGAGGACTGGAATTGAGGTTGACACTGCTCACTATAAGCTGCTGGAAGCTGCATTACAGCAGGAGATACCAGCGATAGAGACAAAGTACAACACTAACGTCAGGGCTTCTGGGAAAACTAATGATGCTCAGAAAACCTGCATCCTGTTTGAACCCAAGGACAAGGAGGTTGATCTGTCTGCACATGCGTGTGTACATTTCATCGATGCCTATCAATATGTCTCATGTCAGCTGATGAGAGAAGTTCTTTCGCTGAAACTTTCGGGCAAGGACAGACAGCACTTACATGGGGCTAAGTTCCATGATGACTTTAGAGAAAAGCATCCAGATACACACATGGTGTTGACTCAAGAGTCAGTGCATCTGACTGGTTTGCCAAGTCACCTTGCAAAGGCAAAGCAGTATGTCTTAGGGAGGGAGGGAATGCCTCTGTCAGCTGGACAGAGATGGAATGAGGACCATGGGACACTCATGGACATTGATAGTAATGATTCAGAAACAGCCTCACCTCCAGTCAAGGGCTCTACCAGTTCTGGGGCCTCAGAAGTGGACAAGAAGGAAGAGGACACATGTGCCATCTGTATGGACACCATTACTAACAAACACGTGCTACCAAATTGCAAGCATGAATTCTGCACCCCTTGTATCAAAAAAGCCATGTCATATAAGCCAGTCTGTCCTGTGTGCCAGACCCACTACGGTGTTCTGAAAGGGAACCAGCCAGATGGAACCATGGATGTCACTTGTTCACCATTAAGACTTCCAGGTTATGAATCCTGTGGCACCATTGTGATTACTTACAATATGAGGGGAGGCTTACAAACAGTAAGTATTTCTGAATTCCATGGGTTTCTATCCACTATGCTAGGATTACCAGGGCAAAAGAGACTGTCCTGTTGCCTATTTAGACAGTGTTTCCCAGGGAATTATTTCCAAGGCCACGTGACAAGGGCTTGAAATAGTGATAACGGTCATAATGGCTGCTTGTAAGTCAGGTATCTTTTGTGCCTATTGCTTAAGGAAGAGAAAGGCTGGATGAGTATGAATTAGGAAGGGAAGTCCAGAGGGTGGATAGTGTACCCCACATGAATCTGGGGAAACAGAGATATATGAGTTATTGGGGATAGGAGCAAACCTTCAATTTTTTTATATTTTTTTATGATTTTCTCTATCTGCAAATGACACATGTATCCAGACTTTAAAATTTAGAGAGGGGAGTGTTTTCATGTGACGTTTTCTTATCTTCATACAGAAAGATCACCCAAACCCAGGAAGGAGATATCCTGGAACTCAGCGAATTGCATACTTGCCTGATAATGTGGAAGGAAACGAGGTTTTGAGACTGCTTTGTAGGGCCTTTGAGCAAAAGCTGATCTTCACAGTGGGGGAGTCTCGAACATTTGGAGCCTCAGATGTCATTACATGGAATGATATCCACCACAAAACGTCCACATCGGGGGGACCAAAAATGTGAGAGATCCCGAAATATAACGGTTGCTAAACATAATTTAGAGATTGTGAAATACGGCAATTTGAGGATGTGATATAAGGAGACTTTATTTACAGCAGTGGGATTGGGTACAGTGAAGTATTTTGAGAGATTCTAATATAGAATGATCACCTCAAAGGCCATAAGATAAGTTCCCCTCATTGCTACCCTCCCAAGTACAAACTATCATACAGTCATTACATTTTGCATTAAAGGACAGGGGGCTTCAGAACCCTAGATGAATAGTATCTAAATTAATTTAATTTGGGGTTTCATGCTTATTCGAAGGGTAGATCCTACAGATAGGAGCCCTGGTGGAGCAGTGGTTAAGTGCTCGGCTGCTACCTGAGAGGTTGGTGGTTTGAACCCACCTGCTGCTCTGTGGGAGAAAGATGTGTCAGTCTGCTTGCTTCTGTAAAGATTTACAGCCTTGCAAACCCTGTGGGGCAGTTCTACTCTGTCCTGTAGGGTTGTTGTGAGTTCGATTTGACTCGATAGCAATGGGCTTAGATCCCAGGAATGTTATTTACTTTGCTTTTTTAAAGATCACTGGTTCTTCTACCTTCACCACCCATCAGTACACTGAGAATCTAAACTCACTTGGCTAATAGTACTCTAGAAAAAAGCCTTAGCTTTCAGAGGACTAAGGTGGGGAATCTGTATTACAGGCAATCCAGTTGTTCTGTATGAACTTCAGATAGAAATACTTCAGACCCTTGGTATTCAAATAGGAATACAGCCTGAGACCTTTGCAGTTCCACAAATTTGAAAATCCTACTATAGAATCTGATTATTGTTAGTTGTTGTCGAGTTGGCTCTGACTCACGGCGACCTGATGTATAACAGAAGAGAAAGTCGCCCATAAAATACAGTATGTGTGGCAGATAACTTTAGAAGAGTCACTGCGTACGGTGTACTGAAAGCAAAATAAAAGCCTTGTTGAAAGATAGATCCTGGGCAGAAAACTAGGCTCACTCACTAGCTCTCTGACTCAGAGGTACACATTTTTAGTCGTTGTAAGTCATCAGCTTTCAGGATTGCTTGTGAATGGTTGCAACCCTGAATGTTAAATCCCCAAGTAACAAGGCTCTACTGTACAGATTCTGAAGAACCATTTGTGATGAAGCTAAAGGGATTTTCCTTTTGCAGGTATGGCTACCCTGATCCTCATTACCTGCGACGTGTCAAAGAGGAGCTGAAAGCTAAAGGAATAGAATAGGAAGATTGCTGGAAGGAAGTCTTGACCCACCTTTCAAAAGATATTTGAGGAGGCAGAGTAAATACCGATGTAAAACATTAAGTTACAAACACTGTTTTAAAAATTTGATCTCAAGAAGTGGTTTGTGTAAGAGTAAGAAACTGCTAGTCTGTCATTTATGGAGTGTTACTTCTTATGGGGGATCCCTGGCGGCACAGTGGTTAAGAGCTCGGCTGCTAACCAGAAGGTCGGTGTACCAGCCCCTTCTTGGAAACTTTGTGGGGCAGTTCTACTCTGTCCTATAGGGTTGCTGTAAGTCGGAATCCACTCGATGGCAACGAGTTTACTTCCTATGGAAAACAAAAGCCCCAAAGATCTGTGTAATTTTGCTGCAGAGATGCCGTGCCTCATTCTTATGTCGGCCCTGAAGTGGGAGGAAGGTTGCTGTGGGTGTGAAGTCATCGTCTGTACTCCTCGGTTAGACCTCTAGGTGTCAGTTGATGGTCCTCTTTTCATTGCCGTCTGTGGGGCGGTCCTTTATGTTTTCCTTTCTCTTGAATCTCTTCCTGTGAAAGTGAAATCCTACTGTGAAAGGATTGAAAACAAGGCTTGGGTTGTGGACAGTTAGAGACCCACATCCCCTCCCTCCCCATGGCAAGAGAAGTGGCCAGGAGCCGAGACTGGACAAGCTTTGTCATAAATGGAACAAGGCTACTATTTTTAATGACACAGAGCCTGGTATACAGTTGATGATTAATAAATTTTTCTTGCAGACTCAGTTTGCTAGCAGCCCTGCAGAGGGATATATGCTTCCCAAACCTTCAGCAGAGTCAGGCAGGAGTGAGAAAGCCATTTCTGGAGTCCCCACCACTGATTTGGAAAACTGAGTTTCTTACTCAGGATCACTTGGTGTCTCAGCTTTGACCGAGACCCTAGCAGATTCTTGCTCCCTGCCAATCCCAGGTACTTGCCATTCGGGGTGCACGTGCCCTGCCATAGTGATGCTACTCATTTCTCAGCATTTTTCCTTCTGTATATTATTGCATGTTTGTGTATACCCCGCCTCTAGTTTTAACAGATAAATAACTTACTTTCGTTCCCATAGCCTTCATCTGCACAGTAACTGTAGCCCCCCATTGTAGTTTTTCACCCCTTTACTAAGCCCCACCAAGTTACATTTTTTCCATTAAATTCTTCCTTCCTGATACTATTTGTGGACAGAGAAAAGGCAGTGAGTTGAGCTTACTGTAAAAAATATGTGAAGTCAGATTTTACTTTTAGATGGTTCTCCATTCCAGAAGAGAGTTATCCTAGCAGATTATCTGGTTTTCCATGTCTGTCTCCCTCCAAAACTGGTGAACTAAGATATCTTGTTCCTTTCCTAAAGGTACGCATACCCACACGTATGTTTTCATCTTCAAGATGAGCTATGAATAGCTAATCTTTAGTGAACACTTGTTCTGTCCCCTTTATAACAGCTTTCCATCTGTGTGATTTACGCAAAGGTATTCCCATGTGATAAATGAGAAGGTAGGCGCAGAGAGGGTAAGTAACTCGCAGAAGTCACAGAGGTAATCAATGGAAGTGCTGGGATGTGAACCAGGTAGTCTGGCTCCAGGTCTTCTGCACCCCACAGCTATACTGCCTCCCACAGGGGTACTTCTCTGAGGAGCAGCTTACAGGCTTCCCATTATTCTGGGCTCCTCTCAGAAATGGATTCCTGCACAGTGCTCAAAGCTGATTTCCTCCAAGGAAGCCCTATTTGAAAAACTGAAAACTTAGAATCTTTTCCTTTGTCCAGAGAGTTGAGGAAGCTTAAAGTGAATGATATGTCATTATTTTTCTTGCCTTTTTTTTTTTTTAATCAGATTATACATTTAGTTTTTGGTGATTCATTGAAGTCTTTCAACTTATGATTAATAGGTTATTTAGCACCCACAGATCTTTTAGCTAAATTTACTCCAAAAGTGCGAACATTTGAGTCCTGCTAAGTTTTGAATCTCTGATTGCAATGTGTGTGTATATGCAGGTGTTCATGGCATGAGTGGTTGTGAGCATTTGGATCACTGCTTTTGCTCTTTGGAAGGCGGTATTATCTGCATCAGCTTTAAATAAAGTGAAATCCATATTAGTAACAGACTGTCTGTGTTCTTTCCTCACTCCTTTTCCCCCTTGGGTTGAGATTCTGGGTGTTTTCAACAACAGGTAAAGTATACCACGTGTGCGGACATCTTTGGCTGAATTTGTACACACGGTGTAGCTGTTTGCTGAGTAGTATCACAGCAGAACTTAACTGCTGTAGACTTCAGAGCTACCACTGTCAGCTGTGAAAACTACATTTCTCAGTATTGTTGCTTCTTAACACAAGATAAAATAGGCTTCAGATTTCACCTCTACAGAGAGAGAAAGCATATACAGTACTGGACTGAACTATATAGTTGCCCCTCCTTGCTCCTAGAGTTTCTGTCCCACCTCCCTAGCATCAGAGCTGGATCACCCAGATGTCTCACTGAGCACCAAAATCAGGGCCACCCTCCTCTCCGAAGAGAAAGAGGATTAAAATGTTGAGATATTTGATGTCTCTCCTCCCCACCCCACCACCCCACACAAAAATAGCATCAAAGTAATCACTAGGAGAAAAATCAGACCTTTGTTGGACTTCCTTACACTTATGCTTTAGTAGTGTTTTTGTTTTGATTTCCATATGGGAGTAGAGCATGACTTCATTTTTTTGTTGATTGGATCTGAGGCCTCTAAAAGGCAGAGCCTGAGGCAAAGATTAAGATGCAAACAATTTGGGAGATTCAAGCCCAGGGCAGTGAAGGAAAGGACAAAAAGGGAGGAGAAGGGGAGGTAAGATGCACTGCAGTGAGATGCTACAGGTCATCACCCTGGTAGCTTCACTAGGAGCTATGAAAAGACAGCAGCAGCTCACTCAGCAGCTTCATTTGTTCGGCCTATAAGCTGTAAGGGGCCCCAGAAATCATCTCGTTTAAACCCCTCACTTTTCAGATGAGGAAACTGAGTTTTATTCCCTGGAAAAATGGCAGACAATGTATGTTATGTTTATTATGCATTAAAATGTAGCCTTCTCAGAAGCACCACGCCGTCCCTCCACAACAAAGATCCGAAAAACTAAGCCAAACAGAGAATCAACAATCCTGAAACCCTAGAACATCAAATGAAGA
>NW_004443962.1:10381442-10397234 GCF_000243295.1 Trichechus manatus latirostris | reverse complement strand
AAACAGCATGTGTGTTACTGTTACATGAGAAACTATCTGTTCTGTAAGCCTTCACCTGAAGTACAATAAAATATTAAAAAAAAAAAAAAAATGTAGCCTTCTTGGCACCTTGGGCTTCTCCCTCTCCCCATCCCACATGCCCATTAAGTCACCAGTCCTGCCTCTCCTTCACTGCAATCTCACTGCCCAGTTGGTGTCCTCACAGTTCTCTCCCCAGAACTACTGAAATTCCTCTAGGACACTCCGTCCCCATCCCCCTTCCCCCTCCCACTGCAAACTACTTTTGGAAAAACAGCTCTGATCTCATCAGTCCTCTGGTGATAACGCCCGCAGTGGTCCCTGATGCCTAGAGCAGTGCTTCTCAAACTTGATCTTGCCCACACTCACCTGGAAGACTCAATAAAGCCCAGATTGCTGAGCTCCACCTTTAGAATGTCTGACTCAGGTGTGAGGTTGGGCCCAAGATTTTGCATTCCTAACAAGTTTCCTGATGATGCTGATTGATGTTGTTGGTTTGAGGATCAAATATTGAGAACTACTGGCTCAGAAAACAAAGTTCAAACTCCACAGCATGGCTATAAAGTCTTTCTGGTTCTACTTTGCTTACCTCATGTTTCTTACTCCCCTCCAGCCCCTGTGGTCCAATCACACCAACTTTTCCAAAGCACAGTCTATACTTTTGCTCTTCTGGCCTTTGCTCTGGGTGTTCTCTCTCAAATGGTTCCGCTTCGTTACCTTTCTACCCTCAAAAATCTCTTCTTCATCCTTCAAGGTCTCACTCAGATGCCACTACTGCAAAAACTCCTCCAATGTTGTCTCCAAAGTACGATGAGTCACTGTTCCTATTCTTTATCGCTATTAAAGCAGGTGTGATATAAAACCCACTCTCCACCCTGCTTTCAGCCTTGGGAGTGGTATCGGGGCTGACCTCTAAAGACTATACGAGACCCACTCTTGGGCCCTCTGGTTGCTGGGTCAGCAATGCAAGGTACCAACTAGAGATTGGAGGATAGGGGGAGAGTGAGTGGGCTACTTACTCCCTGGCCATGGCTCCCATCGAGTGGCACTCTCCTACAGGCACAACTCTTACCAGGTTCAGTACACCCCTCCCTTGCCTTCAGCCTAGAGTGGTAAGGGGGAGGGAGGCTGCTTCACTATTCGTTACTAGTTTCCCTAAACACTTTGGCCACACCTTTGTTATCAATTCATTTATTAAACTCTCTTCAATAATCTTTTTTGCATGTATCATCTGTATTCTGGCAGGACTTTTCATGATACACCCAGCAACTGTGTACTAGTCTATTGTTTCTCCCTCTCCTCACTTCTACCCTCACCCCAGAGGGAAGTGATCTTGTTTAATTCACCCTTGTAATCTTAAGACTGTGCCAGGCATATAGGGGTCTTTAATGCAAATAATTTAATTATAGTAAATGTCATCAGTGGCATCATTAGGGTTGGTGTCACCCAGTGTGGTAAATCATGGTGTCACCTCCACATGGACTTCCTCCAGTAACAGACCACACAGAATTTTTACTTTATTTTCCTTTAAGTGAAAGTTTATAATTCAAGTTTGTTTCTCACACAAATATACACACAGATTTATGTGACCCTAGTTGCTCTCCCTATAGTGTGACACCACACTCTGCCTTTCCATCCCGAATTTCTGTGTCCCTTCAACCAGCTCCTGTCCCTCTCTGCCTTCTCATCTTGCCTCTGCACAGGAGCTTCCCATTTAGTCTCATGTATCTACTTGAACTAAGGAGCACACTCTTCACAAGTATCATTTTATGTCTTATAGTCCAGTCTCAAATTTGTCTGAAGAGTTGGCCTTGGGAATTGGTTTTAGTTTTGGGCTAACAGAGCATCTGGGGGCCATGTCTTCTGGGGTCCCTCCAGTCTCAGTCAAACCATTAAGTCTGGTCTTTTTGCTAGAATTTGAGTTCTGCACTCCATTTTTCTCCTGCTCCATCAGGGACTCTCTGTTGTGTTCCCTGTCAGGGCGGTCATTGGTGGTAGCCAGGCACCATCTAGTTCTTCTGGTCTCAGGCTGATGAAGTCTCTGGTTTACGTGGCCCTTTCTATCTCTTGGGCTAATATTTTCCTTGTGTCTTTGGTGTTCTTCATTCTCTTTTGCTCCAGGTGGGTTGGGACCAACTAATGCATCTTAGATGGCTGCTTGCTAGCTTTTAAGACCCCAGATGCCACTCACCAAAGTGGGATGCAGAACATTTTCTTAATAAACTTTTTTATGCCAACTGACCTAGATGTCCCCTGGAAAAAATCAGAAAATTTGACAAAACTAGTGACTGTAAAAACACTGGCAGCAACGAAATCATGAGCATGTGCTTGCAGCAGATGCAGATGAAACCACATGATTTGAAGCATCATTGTAATTGGGTAATAATGGTAGCTCTGACTGGAGCACATTAGAAGTAAACTAGCATAGAGTCTTCGCCTGGTAGATATGTTGATACATGTATGCTGGGCTTAGGAAAAATGTCTTTGTTGTTATAACTAACTCCAGGAATATTTTTCTTAAAAAATAATATATTTGTGCTGAAACACTGCACAAAAATTTTATAGACAGTCATTTTGGTGTCACCCCCTCTGAAGTGTCACCCCCTGACGGTGTCACCCGGTGTGGTCCACACCCCCTGAACCTCTCTAGTGATGCCACCGCTTGTCAGTGTGTATAAATGTTTGTGTGAGAAACTAACTTGAATTATAGACTTTCACTTAGGCTAGTGGGGCTCTTGATTCCAGCCCTGTCTTAGCAGGAACAGAAAAGCACCCAACAGATTTTTTTGAAGATGCGTGTGTAGGAAAGTGGGGTGGGGTAGGAATGGTATTCCTAGCAGAAGGGGGAATTAATACTGGCAGGGTTTTATTTGTTTGCTTTTAATGTGTCAGGCATTCTAAAAATTTTATCTCATTTTATCCTTGTGACACTGCTGTAAAGTAGTTATGGGTATGGCCATTGTACAGATGCAACTGACTGGAGTTATTCAGCTAATAAATTGCAGAGCCTGGATTTTGACACAGACTTTGTCTGACAGGAACTTGGGCCTGTTTGTAATCCCAAGACCATAACCTACAGCAGGTGTAGTTTTCATGAAAAGGAAAGGAGAAGAAGCTGAATGCACAAACCTGTGTTTGGGGAAGGATCAGCAGATCCCTCCTGATAACATGTCCAGAGTACATGAAAGGAAGTCTCCTCATCTTTGCTTCAAAGGAGCATTCTGGCTGTGCTTCTTCCAAGACAAATTTTTTTGTTATTTTGGCAGTCCATGTAGGAGTACAGAAAAATAAATTAAGAGTTCTTGAGCTCTTTCTCCCTTTCTCCACCATCCTTGCCGTGTCTTTTCATGAGACTGTCAGGATCAAGAGATTCTTGGCCCAGAAACAAAAGCAGAATTGCCCCATTCCTCAATGGATTCACATGAAAACTGGGAATAAAATCAGGTACAGCTCTAAGAGGAGACATTGAGAAGAACCAAGCTGGGTCGTAAGGAGTCCCACACGTGATGGCACCCAGATCTACCCTCCATCAGGTTCATTAGCCTTCTACCATATCAAGTTGAAAATCTTGCCATGATCCATACATATATTGGGAAAATTCTGGTTTTATCCTTTGCTTTTATGCTTCTACATTAAGAGATTGAGTCACTAGTAACTATGTGAGACCTTTTGTTTGGAAAAAAAAAAAAGTTCTTGAGTAACAGCATCTGAGGAGACAGCAAATCAGCAGTTGACACTGCAAGCAAGAGCCTTTCTAATCTGAGTAAAAAAGTCTTTCCATGTTCCAACCTGACTCACTAGAATTCTGTGCCAGGATTGGAAATTTATGGATTGAAATATGTCCCCCCAAAATATGTATTGTAAATCCTAACCTCTATGCCTGTGGTTATAATCCCATTTGAGAATGGTTGTCTTTGTTATGTTAATGAGGCAGGATTAGTGCAGGGTATGTCTTGAGTCAATCTCTTTTGAGATATAAAAGAGATTAAATAAGCAAGCAAAAGAAGTACAGATGGGGAAGATAGATACCAAGATACATGGAGATCTTCAAGGGAACAGGAGGGAGAAGCTCAGGAGACAAGAACCTTCCTCCAGAGCTGACAGAGAGAGAAAGCGTTCCTCTAGAGCCGGCATCCTGAATTCAGACTTCTATCCTCCTAAACAGTGAAAAAATAAATTTCTGTTTGTTAAAGCCAACTCCTTGTGGTATTTCTGTTATAGTAGCACTAGATAACTAAGACAGGGTCCAAAGTCCAGGTCTTAACTGACTATTACTTAACTTTTCTTTGTTCTCTAAGACTATATTTCCCTCAGAAACTTCAGAGAGGGACAGTAGATTATGGTGTTCGCATTTCATATTCCAATCATGCACTTAGCTAGAAATTCGGACACCCTACTATGATAAGACATATATGTATAAACACACAATGAAATACTATGTAACCTTTCAAAATGATTTATAAGATACTTAATGACATGGGGAAAACTATATAAATGTACTAAAAAATGAAAAATCAGGTTATTAAACAATAAGATGATCATATTTCTATACTGTATAATTATAAATAGGAAAGATAGCAGAGTATCTCAGCCATTAAAATAATGTTTATAGAAAAAATTAATAACGAAGAATACTTATTGTAATGTTAGATGAAAAATGGTAGGTAGAACATTGTATAATTAGCAATTGAAAAAAAAGTGTGATCTTGACTTTGTTGAACGTGAAACCTAGATTCCTGACCCACAAAGACTGTGTGGGATTAGTGGTGATTTGTTTTGTAGCATTATATAACAATGCAATTCATTTTTACCTTATTAGTTCCTCAATGCATTTGAAAACAATATTCTTGGATTCAGCCGATACGTGTTTCTTAAAGAAACTGACACAATCCCCAGCTGTTACAGATGTACAACAGCAGCCTATCCACTTACTAGTACGGTTTAGCAAACCACAGTTTGATGTCTTAGCATATTCCAGTAAGAACAATTGACATCTTGGCCTTAAAGTGATCCACCTTATTTCTTTTCCCATAGGAAAAAGGAGCGTGCTCTTTCCTCTTCTATAGATCTGTTGTGTGTGGACAGTTGTAGTTATAACATGTCATTGAATTTTCTCAGCTTCCACTTGTCACTTTGCTCAGAAGAGAGGTATGCTACAACCTGCAGCATAGCATTTTAAAAAGGCACTTTTCAGCCTTTTTAATGGGATAATTTTATCTGCATAAACAAGGCAAAGGCAAAGACAAAGAATCTGTAAAGTGTTCTTTTAATTATACGACTAAATCATATTTAACATTTCAGAAGGAGGCCCTGTGTGGCACAAACGGTTAAGCACCGAACTACTAGCCGAAAGGTTGGCAGTTTGAACCAACCCAGAGGGACCTCGGAAGACAGGCCAGGCGATCTGCTTCTGAAAAGACACAGCCTTGAAAACCCTATGGAGCAGTTCTACTCTGCACATGCAGGGGCGCTGTAAGTCTGAATCGACTCCCTGGGAGCTAACCACAACAGCAACGATGTTAGCAAGTTATGAGATACTCGGGATAAGCCTGATGATGAAAGAATACCACAAGTATCTCCTGACATTGTAGATCATCTGTGACAGAGTCAAACAGTTCTGTAGGATTGTGAGGGTTCTTCGCTGGAGGGAAGTAATCCTGCACGTCCACATGTGTAGACTCCAGTACGAACTGGAGCAACAGACATATGCTTTCTCCCATTCTCGTCTGGTGTTGAGTATGTGTCGCTGGCAGAAGAACTGGTATCAACAGCACAATAGGTTCCTTTTCCCTAGGCTGCAGCTGGAAAGACAAAGACAAAAGCCTTCTAAGAACGTGGAATAAAAGTTACACAATATGTAGAATCACACGCAAATCTGACAAAATTTAAAAAACAATTAAGTTCCTACCCACCAAAGCCAGTTTTTATCATTTCTAAAATTCACTCCACCTGCCCTCAGAAAGTCGCCCATCTCCTTATGTGTGAAACACAGTGAGCTCTATGCTGACCATGACAATACTTTACGGGCTAGTATCTTCACGCAGCGTAGTAGAGCTTTTGGAAGGTTCCTGAGAATCCACTCTACCCTACCTCCATTGTGCAGGAACTTCCTGTTTGGGTGGAATTGGCCTATCCAACATTTTAGGGTGGAGCCTAATTGGGTTAAAGCAATCAGGGTAATCTCAGGATGAGAACCACACACTGATTGGATCAGGTGGTCTGGGCCTAGGCCTATCAGCACATGGCATTTCCCAGCCAGGGAGGTTGGTTAAGGTGGTCCATTCAATACACAGCTCAGGACTCTTTCCAATGATTGTGGGACAGAACTCAGTTTCTCTTCTGCTGGATGTGAATGAGGAAGCACAGAATCCCTCATTGTTGCCAGAAGCCATCCTACAACCAGTAGGAAACTCCAGCCTTAAGATGAAGCTGACACTGTTGACCGCAAAGCCAGTTAATATTCTTTAAGCAGTTTGAGTGGATAATTTTGTGAATTACAAATGAAAGTGTCATAACATACACATTTAACCTTGGAGTCTTCTTCATTACTGCTAATGACCATGTGATCTGAAGTCTACAGAACTTGAGCGAGTCTAATTCCAATGAAAATAAACATAATAAGGTATAAAGGAAGGAAAAGTGTTGTTTTTAAAAAAGGTCTTTCATGTTAGTTCCTTCAACATTTTTTAAAAAGTAACTTTTAAATACAACATAACCTTGTCTACTTTGTAGGAAAGACAAGTCTGACTGTACTTGCCCATTACAGTGTTATATTCTGATTGTCCAGGTTGTAGCTGGACCAAGCAGGGCAGCTGCTGATTCGGCCAGTTCAGGAACATCTCTTGGGAAGTCAGCATTTAGTGAAAACACAATACCCAGTCCAGGGACCTCTGAAAACCAGGGCACTTCCTATGCTCTTATTTCCCATTCATCGACTCCTGGTCTTTGCAAAAAGGCTACACATTTTATAGTTGGCTTCTTTTATTATCTTCAATTTTGTAAACACAGATGAAGTGAATGGTTCTGATGCCAATATGACACATAATATCTTAATGAATGGTCTAGCTAAAATATTCCATAAACCTAGACTCACTATATCTTGATATTAAAATTTCTGCTAAAATCCCATAAGAAACTGGTATATAAACATGAAGGCAAATTTCACTTATGTGTTCACTTTTATGTTTCATTTAATGTGGTTCTTTATTATTTTTCTCTTGAAGCTTGACTGCCCTACTAAAGATACTTAAAGCCCATTGTTCTGTACCCATATTCGACTCTAAGTACAGAAATGGCCATATACAGAAAATAGCAGAAATGCTCAGAGAACGCTTCCACATAAGGCGATGGTGCCCAAAGTTTTCCTTTTCCTTCTAATGATTTCTGGGAACTTCTAAAACATTGAAGCTAGACATCAAATTGCCATGATGACATGACTAGTATAAATATGGACAGATCGCATTAATGAGGAAGATTCCACCAGATGGTACAACATCATAGATAAAAACCAAAGGATTTCTTCCTTACAAATAACACTGCAATTTACTCATTTTTAGTGAAATGCATACCAGACCTGGGAGAGGTACCTAGGGTATTCCTTTCCTGTTTAGAAAGTCTATCCAGGGAATTATGTTCTGGTGTCACAGTGAGGCACCTCACCCTAATCAGTAAGCTCTTTTCAAATTCCATCTTAAAATTGAGTTCTTCTGGAGAAGTTTCCCACCAATAGGATATGTAGTTTCTTCAAATTATGTTCTTTCCTTTTCCCACTGTGCATTCCCTTCAGGATCTTCTGGCCTAATGATTTTTAGTCCTAGGTCTTGGGGTCCTTTTGGAACTGCTGCTTTCTTTCCTCTGACTACAGCAGACAACACTGCACAGTGAGTAAGTGAAGTTTTTCTTCTTGCATCTGTCCCTTCCGTGCCATGAAGTTGCACAGTAGAAAACTCCCAGAGCTTGAAATCAGAAGACCTGATCAGTCTCACTCTGTTACCAGTCCTGGAACATTGAACAAGTAATACTACTTCTGAGTCAGTCTTTATTTTCTTCTCTCTAAAGAGAAATTATAGTATGTGCTCAATTGATCACCTCACAGGATTTTTACAAGGATAACATATATACAAGGATAACAAGGGATGTGAAAGCACTCTAAGGAATGACAAGTTATATACAAATATTTGGTTATTATTTTAAAAGTGGAGGATCAGTGAAAAAGAGGAAGACCCTTGACGAGATGGATTGACACAGTGACTGCAACAATGGCTCAAATATAGCAATGATCGTGAGGACGGTGCTGGACCCGACAATGCTTTGTTCTGTTACCTATGGGGTTGGTATGAGTCAAAGCCAACTCAGTGGCACCTAACAACAACAACATCTGAAACACTGGTTAAGTCTGATTTTTTTTTTTTTTTTTACATCCTAGAGCTATTGCATTTGAAAAGGGAGTAAAGGCTAAAGCCAAGAGTATTTTCTTGAGAGGAAAGACTTTTATATCATACCGTCAAGCCACATCAAATTCTGCTACCTACTCTGCCTGTTTACAAAAAGTGACCCAGGCTAGACAGTTTACAGATGAGGAAGCCAAGTCCCAGGAGGCTGAAACTCATCCAGAGTCACAGGGAAGGTCACCATCAAAGTAAGGAACAGAATCCTGGTGTACAGACTTACAGCCCAGTGCCTCATGGAAAATAACATGGTAGCTACCTTTCCTTAAGTTTTTGCCATATGCCGGCACTTTTCTGAGCCTTTTATCATATATCTCTTTTATAAGTGTCCCTCCACTTTCCCATTTCTGGTGTTTAGGATAAATGCCTTCCCTTAGCCCTCCTTGTGTACTTGCTGTAGTCTCTTCTCCAACTATGGGATTAAAAAACAGGAATCATAGCTCGGCCCTCAGTCTTTGCCCTCTTACCCTTTATATTCTCTGTGATCAATATGGTTTTGTGTCATCTTGGCTGGGCCATGATTCTCAGTGGTTTGGCAGTTATGATGCAGTTTGGCAATCATATAATGATGTAATCATCTCCATGATGAGATCTGATATAATGTGGTCACCTCTAAAATGGGATCAGCTGTGAGTAGCCAATCAGTTGAAAAGGAGTTTCCTTGGGGGGTGTGGCCTACATCCAATATAGGTGAACTTTCTGGCAAGGCTCGTGGGTTTTTGCTGTCTTTGGATCCTACAGCTGACTTCTGTTCATCTGACCTCCGGTTCTTGGGACTTGAGCCAGCAGTTTACCTGCCAGTCTTGGGATTTGTCGGCTTTCGCAGCCTGTGAGCCAGAGGCCTGTTGCCTGACCTGCAGACCTTGTGTTCTCCAGCCCCTGCAGCTACGTGAGTTAGGAGAAGCCTCCAGCCTGACCCACGGACTGGAGACTTTCCAGCCTCTACAACCACATGAGCCATTTCCTTAATATAAATCTCTCTCTCTGTATAGATAGACATGTATATAGATGCTTCACTGGTTTTGCTTCTCTAGAGAACCCAGCCTAAGACACCAACCATAACTGAAAATGCACAAAGAGCAGAAGATAAACTAGATGAATGGAACCTACTAAAAATTAAACACTTATGCTCAATAGACTTCTCCAAAAGAGTAAAAAAGAACCTACAGACCAGCAAAAAATTTTCAGCTACAACAAATCCAATGTCTTAGTTTTCTAGCACTGCTGTAACAGAAATACCACAAGTGGATGGCTTGAAAGAGAAATTTATTTCTTCACAGTAAAAAACAAAAAAAAAACCCCGTTGCTGTCAAGTTGATTCTGACTCATAGAGACCCTAAAAGACAGAGCAGAACTGCCCCATAAGGTTTCCAAAGAGTGCCTGGTGGATTTGAACCGCTGATCTTTCGGTTAGCAGCCGCAGATCTTAACCACTATGCTACCAGGCTTTCCTCCTCACAGTACAGTAGGCTAAAAGTCCAAATTCAGGGCATCAGCTCCAGGGGAAGGCTTTCTCTCTCTGTCAGCTCTGGAGGAAGGTCCTTGTCCTCAATCTTACCCCGGTTGAGTTGCTTCTCAGGCAAAGTACCCTGGGTTCAAAGGACGTCTTCTGCTCCAGGTGCTGCTTTCTTGGTGGTATGAGGTCCCCAATTCTGCTGGCTTCCCTTTCCTTTTATCTCTTGTAAGATAAAAGGTGGTGCAGGCCACACCCCAGGGAAAGTCCTGCCTCATTAACATAACAAAGACCACCATTCTGAAATGGGATTATAACCACAGGCATAGAGGTTAGGATTTACATCACATATTTTAGGAGGACATAATTCAGTCCATAACAGTTCCCAATCCATTTTGCAGAATTCTAGTCAGCCAGGCTGGAACATGGAAAGACTCTTTTTACTCTGATTAGAAAGGCTCTTATTGCAGTGTCAACTGCTGATTTGCTGTCTCTTCAGATGCTGTTACTCAAGAACTCTTTTTTTTTTCCGAAACCAAAGGTCTCATATATTTATTAGTGAAACAATCTCTTAATGTGCAAGCATAAAAACAAGGAAGAAATCAGAATTTTCCCAATACATGTTCAGTTGTATAGATCATGGAAAAATTTTCAACTTGATATGGAAGAAGGCTAATGAACCTGATGGAAGGTAATTCTGGGTGCCTTCACATGTGGGACTCCTTGCAGACCCAGGTTGGTTCTTCTCCAATGTTTCCTCTTGGAGTTGTACCTGATTTTATTCCCAGTTTTCATGCAAATCCGTTGGGGAATGGGGCAATTCTGCTTTTGTTTCTGGGCCAGGAATCTCTTGATCCTGAAAGTTTCATGAAAAGACATGGCGAGGACGGTGGAGAAAGAGCTCAAGGACTCTTGATTTATTTTTCTGTACTCTTACACGGACTGCTAAAAGAAGTACAGCCAGAATGCTCCTTAGAAGCAAGGATAGGGTGATTTCCTCTCATGTACTTTGGACATGTTATCAGGAGGGATCAGTCCCTGGAGAAGGACATCGTGTTTGGTAACCTAGAGGGTCAGCGAAAAAGAGGAAGACCCTCAACAAGATGGACTGACACAGTGGCTGCAACAATGGGCTCAAGCATAACAATGATTGTGAGGATGGCGCAGGACCAGGCAGTGTTTCCTTCTGTTGTACATTCCGTCGCTATGAGTTGGAACCCACTGGAAGGCACCTAACAAGACAACAACTTAAGTAGTAAGACTCAGAAGTCTTGAGTGCAGAACACCCATATTATTAAAGTTTTAATGGATTGGCTTTTGGAATGTTAAATAACATTTGAGAAAAAAATAAAAAGACCAAAATTCTGTAGAAAAAGATGGCCCGTGCTCTATTTACCTCGAGATCAGCAATTACAACTCAGTGTGGTAAGCACCTCCATAGAAGAGTAAGCTGGGCACCCGTCACCTGGGTCCTCATCAAACTCCTCCCTCTGACACAGGTGCTCCCGACCCTCACCGTGCTTCCCTGATAAAAGCACCAGGAAGCAGGGCAGGCTCGCGATCTCTGGCGGACCACACACTCCTCTCCTCCTAATCAGTTTGACTCTGCAAGTACAGCTGCGACTTGGTGCACATGCTCTTCAAGAGCAGAGTTGGGGCCTCAGCATTATTAGCTCAGCAGCAGGAAGGAGTCTGACACAGTCCTCTTCAGCTCTGCTCCTCCAGCCTGTCCTGCTGATCCTGCCCCAACCACAAGTTTCTGCATTTAGCTTCTTTTGCTTTCCTTTCCATGAAAACTGCACCTGCTGCAGATTATGGTTTTAGGATTACAAACAGATCCAAGTTCCTGTCAGACAAATCCTGGGTCAAAATCCAGGTTCTGCAATTTATTAGCTGAATAACTTCAGTCAGTTGCATCTGTACAATGGCCATACCCATAACTACTTTATAGCAGTATCACGAGGATAAAATGAGATAAAAACTTTAGAGTGCCTGACACATTAAAAAGAAACAAATAAAACCCCGCTAGTATCAATTGCCCCTTCTGCTAGGAATCCCACTCCTACCCCACCTCACTTTGCCTACATACCCATCTACAGAAAAATATATTGGGTCCTTTTCTGTTCCTGCTAAGACAGGGCTGGAATCAGGAGCCCCACTAGCCAAAGTGATCTGACAAGCAGTAGCATCACCAAAGGGGTTCCGGGCGGTGGACCGCACTGGGTGACACTGTCAGAGTGGGTGACACTAAAATGACTGTCTATAAAATTTTTGTGCAGTGTTTCAGCACCAATTTATTACTTTTTAGAAAAAATCCCCATAGTTAGTTATAACAACAAAGAGATTTTTCACAAGCCCAGCTTACATGTATCAACATAGCTACAAGGCTAAAACTCTATGGTAATTTACTTTTTGAACCTTCTAACGTCCTCCAGTCAAAGCCACCAGTATTACCCAATTACAACGATGCTTCAAATCATGTGGTTTTGAGGGGTGGGGCCAAGATGGCAGAGTATTCAGACACTTCTGGTGGACCCTCTTAGAACAAAGACCCAAAAAAACAGGTGGCAATCTGGGAGCCCTGAACATAAAAGGCAGAGTTGAGGAACCGGACTGAGTGGCAGCGGGAGGAAGAGATGGTTCCGAAGCAGTGAGGAGTTGCCAGACCTGACCCAGTGAGAGCCTGATCCCTTCAGGCCTGAGCAACTTGGGGGTGAGCAGTCAGGCAGGCAAATGGCGGTGCTCAGGAGGCACGTTTTCCACACCGGGAGGTGCGTTCTCTGCACCAGGAGAGACCCAGTGCCAGAGAGTCTACATGGCCACCCAGAACCAGTGAGAAGTAGCCTTCTTCCGCGAAAGATAAGTATTTGTGTTTTTCCTCAGGGAAAAACTTCTCTCCCATTTACCTGCCCACTCCCTGCTCTGCACTAGGTCTAGGACTGGCTTTAGCAATTGCCAAGTCCCCTGGGCCAGAAGTAGGATCCGTCACATGCCCAGAGCCATTCTCCCTGCCTTGGAGAGTGAACAAATTAACAAATGAGATAAAATAAACTGCCGGTTCCCCTAAGCCAGGAACTCAAGGTAGGCACAGCTCCTTTGCCTAAGCACAGGCATAAGAGATCCATAGACTTTGAGTGCCTTTCCTCCTGCACAGACTTGTGCGGGCCCATCCCAAGAGCATAGGCCCTCATTACCGTGGTACAACAGGGTATATACCGGAACTCTAACTTCAACTGTTTCTGCTGTGAAGTGGCAGGTTCTTGACATTTGCCACTGCTATGTCCATTAAGCAGGGTCTTCACCTACCCACATCATGGGCCTGAGGACTGGTGGCTCCACCCATGCCACCTAGCCACCTGCGATAAGGGCCCATGAATAAGAGGTGCCCCCCAGTCCTTACAGCCAACAGAATTAGGTGCTCATAGTCCGGCTGCAAAACCCACCCACCTACACGCCCCAGGGAACAGGAACACGCCTTCTTCCTAGACATGCAGGGGTGGCCGTCAGCCCCCTGCTTGGCTCAGAGTGTGTCCCCCTGCTGCAGCCAGATGCCTGTGCCTACACCAATCACTCATGCCTGTCTAGGACTGCGAGAGCCTACACCACACACTTGGTGGCTATCTACCTGGGCATCTGAGCTGAATCCATACAGGAAGAGTGGGCGGACTTCTGAGCTCACATACCTAGTAACAGATCTAACCACCTGGTGACAGGACATTAGAGCTTCAAAGTTGCCAATAATTAAACTAGCTCATACAAGCAGCCTATTTGGGCATATCAGAACAAAACAAGAAGCTAGGACACAGTAAGCAAACATAAAATAAATAAATATAACTTATTGATGGCTCAGAGACAACAGTCAATATCAAATTACATAAAGAGGCAATCCATGATGGCTTCATCAAGCTCCCAAAATAGAGAATCTAGAAATTTTCCAGAGAAAAAAAATTTCTTGGAATAACCAGAGGCAGAATACAAAAGATTAATATACAGAACTCTTCAAGAAATTAGGAAGGAAATTAATCAAAATTCAGAACAGGCAATAGAGGAAATTAAAAATATTAAAGAGGAGCATAATGACAAATTTAACAGGCTGCAAGAATCCAAACAGGGACAGAAAGCAGAAATCCATAAGATTAACAATAAAATTTCAGAATTAGACAACTCAATAGAAAGTCATAGGAGCAGGAATTGAGGCAATGGAAGTCAGAATTAGTGAGATTTAAGATCAAGCAGTTGACACCAACTTATCTGGGGAAAAATCAGATAAAACTATTTAAAAAAATGAAGACACCCTAAGAATTATGTGGGACTCTATCAATAGGAATAACCTACGATCCATTGGAGTGCCAGAACGGGGCGGGGGGAGGGAGGATAACAGAAAATACAGAGAGAATTGTTGAAGGTTTGTTGGAGGAAAACTTCCCTGATATCGTCAGAGATGACAAGATATCTGTCCAAGATGCTCATCGAACCCCACATAAGATATATCCCAAAAGAAAGTCACCAAGATATATTATAATTAAACTTGCCAAAACCAAAGACAAAGAGAAAATTTTAACAGTGGCTAGGGATGAACAAAAAATCATCTACAAAGGAGAGTCAATAAAATTAAGCTCGGACTACTCAGCAGAAATCATGCAGGCAAGAAAGCAATAGGATGCAATATATAAAGCCTTGAAGGAAACAAACTGCCAGCCAAGAATTATATATCCAGCAAAACTGTCTCAAACATGATGGCAAAATTAGAGTGTTTCCAGATAAACAGAAGTTTAGGGAATTTGCAAAAACCAAACCAAAATTACTAGAATACGAAAGGGACGCCTCCAGTTAGAAAATCAGTAACATCAGATGACAACCCAAGACTAGAACACAGGACAGAGCAACCAGATCAACCCAGATACGGAAGTCACAAAAGTAAATCAAAGCTAAAACACTGAAAATAGGGAAACAGATGTCAATATGTAAAAGAGGACAACATTAAAACAAAAAAGAGGGGCTTAAAAAATGTAGACAGATTTTTCATGTGGAGACGAAGTCAAGGCAATATAAAGAAATAAAAGACTGGTATAAACTTAGGGGTAAACATTAAGGTAATCAGAAAGGAAACTAACAATCCTACATGTCGAAACAAAAAACTAGAAAAATATAAAGACACAGCAAACACAAAATCAACAACAATGAAAAAGATGAAAAGAAAAAGAAAAACGACTCAGCACAGAAAATTAAGTGGAACAAAGAAACTGAACAACACACACAAAAAAAACATCAAAATGACAGCATTAAACTCATACCTATCAAAAATTACACTGAATGTAAATGGACTAATTACACCAATAAAGAGACAGAGAGTGGCAGATTGGATTAAAAAAACAAGATTTGTCTATATACTGCCTACAAGAGACACACCTTAAACTGAAAGACACAAACAAACTAAAACTCCAAGGATGGAAAAAAATGTTTCAAGCAAACAACACTCAAAAAAGAGCAGGAGTGGCAATATTAATCTCTCAAAAAATAGAATTTAAAGTAAAATCCATCACAAAGGATAAGGAAGGACACTGTATGATTAAAGGGTTAATACACCAGGAGGACGTAACTGTAATAAATATTTATGCACCCAACTACAGGGCTCCAAAATACATAAAACAAGCTCTAACAGCACTGAGAAGAGAGATAGTCAGCTCCACGATAGTAGTAGGAAACTTCAACACACCACTTTCAGTGAAGGACAGAACATCCTGAAAGAAGCTCAACAAAGACACGGAAGAGCTACAATCAACCAACTTGATCTCATAGACATATACCCAACACTCAACCCAACAGCAGCCAAGTAGACTTTCTTTTCCAACACACATGGAACATTCTCCAGAA
>NW_004443962.1:10334489-10381342 GCF_000243295.1 Trichechus manatus latirostris | reverse complement strand
AGAATCCACAAGAAAACTACTGGAACTAATAGAAGATTTCAGCAAAGTTTCAGGATACAAGATAAACATACAAAAATCAGTTGGATTCCTTTAAACCAACAAAGAGAACCTAGAAGAGGAAATCACTAAATGAATACCGTTTACAATAGCCCCTAAGAAGATAAAATACTTAGGAATAAATCTAACCAGAGACGTAAAAGACCTATACAATGAAAACTACAAGACACTACTGCAATAATTGAAAAGAGACCTGCCTAAATGGAAAAACATACCTTGCTCATGGATAGGTAGACTCAACATTGTGAAAATGTCAATTCTACCCAAAGCGATCTACAGATACAATGCAATACCAATCCAAATTCCACTGGCATTTTTTAATGAGATGGAGAAACAAATCACCAACTTCTTATGGAAAGGGAAGAGGCCCCGAATAAGTAAAGCATTTCTCAAGAAGAAGAACAAAGTGGGAGGCCTCACACTACCTGATTTTAGAAGCTATTATACTGCCACGGTAGTCAAAACAGCCTGGTACTGGTACAACAATAGATACACAGACCAGTGGAACAAAATTGAGAATCCAGACATAAATTCATCCACCTATGAGCATCCGATATTTGACAAAGGCCCAAAGTCCATTAACTGGAGAAGAGACAGTCTCTTTAACAAATGTTGCTGGCTTAACTGGATATCCATCTGCAAAAAACTGAAACAAGACCCATACTTCACACCACACACAAAAACTAACTCAAAATGGATCAAAGACTTAAATATAAAATTGAAAATGATTAAGATCATGGAAGAAAAAATAGGGACAACTCTAGGAGCCCCAATACATGGCATAAACAGAATGTGAACCATAAGTAACAATGCACAAGCACCAGAAGAGAGTAGATAACTGGGAGCTCCTAAAAATCAAACACTTATGCTCATCAAAAGACTTCACCAAAAGAGTCAAAAGATAACCTACAGTCTGGGAAAAAATTTTGGGCTACGACAAATCCAATCAACATCTAATCTCTATAATCTAGAAGATACTGCAAAACCTCAACAACAAAAAGACAAATAACCCAGTTAAAAAATGGGCAAAGGATATGAACAGGCACTTCGCAAAAGAAGATATTCAGGCGGCTAACAGACACATGAAGAAATGCCCATGATCATTAGCCATTAGAGAAATGCAGATCAAAACTGCAACGAGATATCCTCTCACCCCAACAAGGCTAGCATTAATCCAAAAAACACAAAACAATAAATGCTGGAGAGGTTGTGGAGAGACTGGAACATTTATACACTGTTGATGGGAATGTAAAATTGTACAACCACTTTGGAAATCGATTTGGCGCTTCCTTAAAAAGCTAGAAATAGAAGTACCATACAATTCAGCTATCCCGCTCCTTGGAATATATCCTAGAGAAATAAGAGACATCACACGAATAGATATATGCACACCCATGTTCACTGCAGCACTGTTCACAATAGCAAAAAGATGGAAACAACCTAGGTGCCCATCAACGGAAGAATGGATAAACAAATTATGGTATATCCACACAATGGAATACTATGCAACGATAAAGAACTATGATGAAGCCGTGAAATATAACATGAAGGAATCTGAAGGGCATTATGCTGAGTGAATTTAGGCAGTCACAGAAGGACAAATACTGTATAAGACCACTATTATAAGAACTCAAGAAAAGGTTTAAACACAGAAGACAACATTCTTTGATGGTTACGAGGGTGGGGAGGGAGGGTGATGGTTATTTAGTAACTAGATAGAAGATAAGAGTTATCTTAGTGAAGGGAAGGACAGCACACACTACAGGGGAAGTCAGCATAACTGGACTAAACCAAAGTTAAGAAGTTTCCTGAGTACAATCAAACACTTTGAGGGACAGAGTAGCAGGGGTAAGGGTCTGGGGACCATGCTTTCAGGGGACATCTAGGTCAATTGGCATAATTTGTTATTAAGAAAATGTTCTGCATGCTGCATTGGCGAGTGGCATCTGGGGTCTTAAAAGCTTGCAAGTGGCCATCTAAGATGCATCATTTGGTGCCAACCACCTGGTGTAAAGGAAAATGAGGAACACCAAAGACACAAGGAAAGTATTAGCCCAGGAGACAGAAAGGGCCACGTAAACTAGAGACTTCATCAGTCTGAGACCAGAATTAGATGATGCCCAGCTACCACCAATGACCGCCCTGACAGGGAACACAACAGAGAGTCCCAGATGGAGCAGGAGAAACGTGGGGTGCAGAACTCAAATTCTAGTAAGAAGACCAGACTTAACGGTCTGAGACTGGAGGAACCCCGGAAAGCATGGCCCCTGGATTCTCTATCAGCCCCAAACTAAAACAGTTTCTGAGGCCAACTCTCCAGACAGGGATTGCATTGGACTGTGGGACATAAAGTGATACTCATGAGAAGTGTGCCTCTTAGCTCAAGTAGATAAATGGGCAGCTTCTGTCTGGAGGTGAGATGGGAAGGCAGAGAGGTTTAGGAGCTGGTTGAATGGACATGGGAAATCAGGGGTGGAAAAGGGGAGTGTGCTGTCACAGTACGGGGAGAGCAATTAGAGTCACATAATAATGTACGTATAAAATTTTTATGGGAAAAACATATAATGTGGTTTCAACTGCACATGATATAAGCATACGTTGTTGATTTAGTTGCTGTCAGTGTTTTTACAGTAACTAGTTTTGTCAAATTTTTTGCCGTTTAAGGATTCTGTGTGGTCTTCTATAGAGGAAGTCCATGTGAGGGTGATACCATGATTTACCACATTGGGAGACACCAACCCTAGTGACGCCACTGGTGACAAGACATTTAATATAATTAAATCACTTGCATTAAAGACCCCTATACGCCTGCCACTGTCTTAAGATTACAAAAGTGAATTAAACACAGATCACTTCCCTCTGGGGTGAGGGTGGAAGTGAGGAGAGGGAAAAACAGTAGACAGACTAGTACACAGTTACTTGGTGTACCATGAAAAGTCCTGGCAGAATACAGATGATACATGCAAAAAAGATCACTGAAGAGAGTTTAATAAAGGAATTGCTAACACAGGTGTGGCCAAAGCATTTAGGGAAACCAGTAAGGGATTGTGAAGCAGCGCCCCCTTCTCCTTGCCACTCTAGGCCAAAAGCACGGGAGGGGCATGGACTGAACCTGGTAGGAGTTGTGCCTATAGGGGAGTGCCGTTGGAGGGAAGCCATGCCCAGGGAATAAGTAGCCCAATCCTTTCTCCCTGCCCTCCAATCTCTAGTTGGTACGTCGCATTGCTGACCCAGCAACCAGAAGGCACAAGAGTGGGGCTGGTGTAGTCCTTAGAGGTCAGCCCCAACACCACTCCCGGGGCTGAATGCAAGGTGGAGAGTGGGTTTTATATCACACCTGCTTTAATACAGATAAAGACCAGGAACGGTGACTCATTGTACTTTGGAGACAACATTGGAGAAGTTTTTGCAGTAGTGGCATTTGAGTGAGACCTTGAAGGATGAAGAAGAGATTTTTGAGAGTAGAAAGGAAACGAAGTGGGAGCATTCCAGAGAGAGAGAACACCCAGAGCAAAGGCCAAAAGAGCAAAAGCATAGACTGTGCTTTGGAAAAGCTCGTGTGATTGGACCATAGGGGCTGGAGGGGAGAAAGAAACATGAGGTAAGCAAAGTAGAACCAGAAAGACTTCATATACATGCTGTGAAGTTTGAACTTTATTTTCTAAGCAATGGTTCTCAAAATTTGGTCCCCAGATCACCAACATCAGCATCATCTGTAAACTTGTTAGGAATGCAAAATCTTGGGCCCAACCTCACACCTACTGTGTCAGACACTCTGGGGGTGGACCTCAGCAATTTGGGCTTTATTGAGTCATTTAGGTGAGTCTGGGGAAGATCAAGTTTGAGAAGTGCTGTTCTAGGCATCAGGGAGCCACTGAAGGCAATATCACCGTAGGAGTGAGGAGATCAGAGTCATTTTCCCAAAAGCAGTTTGATGTGGGAGGAGGCAGGGGAATTGGGACGGAGAGTCCTAGACATATTTCAATAGTTCTGGTGAGAGAACTGTGAGGACACCAACTGGGCAGTGAGATTGCAGTGAAGGAGAGGCAGGACTGGTGACTTAATGGGTAAGCACGTAGGGGAGAGGGAGAAGCCAAAGGTGCCAAGAAGGCTACATTTTAATGCATAATAAATGTAACATACTTTACATTGTCTGTTGTTTTTCCTGGAAATAAAACTCAATTTCCTCATCTGAAAAGTGAGGGGTTCAAATGAGATGATTTCTGGGGCCCCTTTCAGCTCATAGGCCAAACAAATAAAGCTGCTGAGTGAACTGCTGCTGTCTTTTCATAGCTCCTTGTGACACTACCAGGGTGATGACCCAAAGCATCTCATTGCAGTGTATCTTACCCTCCCCTCAACTTCCCTTTTTGTCCTGACCTTCACTGCCCTGGGCTTGCACCTCCCAAACAAATTGTTTGCATCTTAATCTTTGCCTCAGGCTCTGCATTTTGAGGGCGTCAGATTCAATGAATAAAAAAGGAAGTAGTTCCCTACTCCCATATGGGAATCAAAACAAAACAGCACTAAAGTGTAAGGAAGTCCAGCAATGGTCTGATTTTTTCTCCTAATGATTACTTTGATGCTATTTTTGGGGGGGGGACATCAAATATCTCAATATTTTAATCCCCCTTCTCTTTAGAGAGGAGGGTGTTCCTGATTTTGATACTCAGTGAGACATATGGGTAATCCAGAACTGATGCTGGAGAGATGAGACAGATACTCTAGGAGTAAGGAAGGGCAACTATTGTTGGTAGAGTATTACATATTCTTTCTCTAGAAGGAGAGAAGAGCTGAAACCTGCAGCTATATATATGTGTTTACAGGCATGTATAGAAAAGGGCTAGAAGGAATTACACCCAAATATTCACACTGCTTATCTCCAGGTGGGATTAAAAGTTGACTTTTAACTTAAGAGTTAAAATTGGAACTACTATTCCCTGTCCTTGAGTATAAAGACTGTGACCCAGTTGGAGCAACAAAGACTCACCAAGACACATCAACTGGGCCCTGAGGTATAAAAACAATAGCTAGGACAATCTTGGAAAACATCTTTTAGGAAAACTTTCACATAAACAAATACTTAGATAGAGCAAAAGCCCACATATTTTCCACTCTTGTCTTTCTCTATTAGCATTTAGTAAATAATAAGATTTGTTGGACCAATGAAGACCCTCCTGACTGTCATTACTGAAATTTGTACCAATGATTATTAAGAAAGGCAATTCTAACTGTAAAATCATGGTGATTTAGCATTTTTTAGGCAATCTGTGAAGAGATGAAGCTTTTAATGATTTTACCCATTTGTAATGTCTACATTTACTGATGATTCTGTGACATTTCTCCCAATTAGGCAGATATAGCTCTGGCAGCATGCTTGTACATCTCCCACTTTTGCCTCTTGTGATATATGCCAAATAAAATCTTTCTTTTTTGCTTTATTGTAACTTTGTGGTGATTTTACTCTAGAACAGTTAAATGGTATAGTCGCAGTAGTATTTTCTGAAGCAGCAAATCCCCTAGACCTCAAGGAGTGCTGGACTGCAGAGCAGAAGCTGGCAAAGAGAGGCCCTATCTTCTGAACCCCATGCTTTTGGCACCAACAGGGTAAGTGCTCTCAGAAAACAAGCTTTTGCTTATTCTTTTTTGTTCTTCTCACAATTTCTTAAGTTTTGTTCAGCATATTGTTTGAAAACTTGCTGCTTTGATTAAGGAGAAGCTTTCTTAGATTTTTGGTTGATCGTTTGGTTAAGAGTGATATCTAGTGACTCTTGGTGAACTGTAGTTTGGTGTCTGGCTTCAGGCATTTGAAACATTAAAGAAGTAATTCTATTTTCAAAGAGCTCTGGGTCACTATAAGCTGCAAAATTTGGGCACGAGTCTACTAGTAAAAGCCATTAGGGCAGTCTCTGGCACTCATCACAAGCATTAAAGGCTCCCATGGCGGGTAAGGTGGTTGCGAGACAGGCTAGAGTATTAGGCTACCTGACTCCCACAAGAAAATTCTTGCACAACGGAGGCCAAACAAAAAACTGTCCAAACCCTGCAGCATTCCTTGTTAGGTTTTTTTTTTTGTGATTCACAGAAAATCTGGAAAATAGTCCTCTGTTTTGAAAACACTTTCTTTCCCCCTTTCCAAATCTGAAATGGGAAATAAACAAGAGAGAAGTAAAACTGACAGCCCACCATCCGGCACACCTATGGCATATATGGTAAAGAATTTTAGGCTTAACTTGGCTCAGTATTTAGAAAAATGGCATGATTTAACAAAAGAAAAGGATTTGTTACAATGGCCTAAATGGGGGACTTTTGAACTGACCAGATTAGTCTTTTTAAGACATAAGTTAGTAGTAAAAGGATTTAAAATAATCAAAATCAGTTGGAAATATTTTTTAATTGGTATTTTAAATCCTTGAGAAGACAGCAAAGGAATACTTTTGCTACAGCTCAGAAAACAGTGCTAAGCAATCAAAACTGATCTTGGCATTGCAGAAAGGTCAGATAGTGCTATTTGATTCTTTAATGAATAGACTCCCATGGGTATTAAAGGGGACAGAAAAAACTCAGAGGAAGAAAATAGGAAAAAGGAAAAACCTGCTTCTTTGTATCTTGATTTGACTTCTAGTTCTCTTTCAGCCAAATTACCTTTTGTTTCTGGCAATTCACCGGAAACTGAGTCTTGTCCTCTGTTAATGACTTTGGTTGTTAAACCAAATCCGTTGCCATTAATCTGATTCCAACTCATGGTGACCCTATAGGACAGAGGAGAACTACGTCATAGGGTTTCCAAGGAGTGGCTGGTGGATTTGAACTGCTGACCTTTTGGTTAGCAGCCAAACTCTTAACTTTGGTAGACAGGCTACATTAGCAGGTGGGCCAGTGGAAGCAACAGTAAACCCCTGGTCTAAATGCTAATTAGGGGCAATTGTAAAAGATTTTCCTGACCCTCATGAAAATCCACAGAAATTTTTACATGAATTTACCATTTTGACTAGCATCTATGAGCCAGGTCCTTTGGATTTATATAATTTATTACATATGCTACTGAAAAAAACAAAAAGAAGCAAGCAAACAAAACAGCTAGATGTATGGCTGAAGCCAAGTGGAAGGACCCAGAAGCTAGTTAAAAAAACTAGAGTTACAGGAAAAGAATTAACAGATGAAGTTCAGGATTTAGTTTAAAAATTAACAAATGCATTTTAAAGAATATTTCCAAAAAGGTTGACTGGACAAGAATTCAGCCTTGTAGACAAGAAAAAGGAGAAAACACATATACTTTCATGGGTCGTTTTTCCAAACTGTTTGAAGAAAATTCAGGTTTAACAGCAGTTACAAAAGAACACTGGTCTGTGTTTTATTCTTTTTTTTGGAGCGGGGGGGGATTGTTCCCTGAACTAGCAGTTTTAGAGAAAAGGCATAATTTGAATAGGGAAAATGTGACTCCTTCAGAATTGGCTACAGGTGGTTACAAATTAGCTCAAACTCAGGAAGAAAAGAATAGGGAAATTCAGTTGAAGGCTAAAGAGCAAAAAATATATATTAATGTGTTTACAGTCACAGCAGCTGCACAGTAGGGGCAGTAATGACAGGGGTCTGGCCAAAGGACAACCTCAACCAAACACATCCAAAAACAAGCCCATTTGCAACTAGTGTAAGAAGCCTGGTTACTTTAAGAGAGACTGTTTAAAATTTAAGAATAAACAAAGAGTTACTCCTTCAGGGCTGCTGTTACCACCACAGTGACTGTGCTGTGAGGATTTAGGGGTTTTCACCATGGCTCTCCTTAACAGTCAGGGAGAGACAATGCTTCAGGCAAATGGGCAGCCCTGTACCTTCCTGACTTACACAGGTTCTACCATGTTGGCAATGAATCCTCCATGTTTATGAAACTCCTCCCTCAGAGTAACAAAATTTCTAAAATCATGGGAGTTTGAAATGAAGAACAAATTTTGCCTCATTCAGACCCAGTATCAATATCTTTAGGATCCACCGACAATTTACATCCATTTCTTCTCAGCAATGATACCCCTGTTTTCTATTAGGGCGGTATTTATTATCCAAATGGTGAGGCCATAAACAGTTTACTGACAGTGGAGAAAGTCTACTAAACTTTCCTCCATTACATGATTCAATTACCGAGAGAAAGATAGAAGACACATTATGCTTTACTCAAGGATTAATGGAAGTAGAAGAAATTATAGAACAGGTTCAGGGAGGAGAGAAGGAACGACAGCAAGTACCCACTGAACTTTGGGCAAAGACAACCACAGATGTAGGAAAAGTCTTGTCAGCCAAACCTATTCAGGTGCAAATAAATACTTCTAAAACATTGCCTAGAATAGCTCAATATCCATAAAAGCCTGAAGCTATAGCAGAGTTAGGACCTATTATCCAAGATTTTCTTCAGCAAGGTCTAATTATACCATGACCAGTCCTTGTAATACTCCTATTTTTCTGGCAAAAACATAACAAAACAAAACAAATAATAGAGGGTGGAGATTTGTACAAGATTTAAGAGCCATAAGTAAGATTACAACATCTAGATTCCCCATAGTTCCCAATCCTCATTTACTCTTAGCCCAGGTACCAAGCAATGCTGTGTGCTTCAGAGATTTAGATATTGTTATTTGTTGTATTCTTTATAGCTTTGTTAATCTACATTAAGTTTGATTTAAAATGGTAGTTTATTTAGTTATTATTTTAGTTGTTAGTGGAATAGATACTTGGAATGAAAATGCTTTTGTCTGATTATCACAATCTGAAGTGAGTGCTGGTAATTCGACACAGTGTTGGATTTGTATTTATATAGAATGATGACTAGGAAGACTATCTGTGATAATTCTCTAATGGAAACTTGGCTGTCACATGTAAATTTTTCTATGCCTTCTGTATCTTCTAGACAAACTTTATCTGCTCCTTATGGATATATGTTTTTTTGTGGTGTATCCAACTAGCTTAGATGATCTGTTTCCAACTGACAGTGAATTTACACGGACAATCTCTTATTTAGATTCCTAGCAAATGCGTGGGCAACGCACTTTGGGAACTTTAAGATTACCTTTAGATATTCATAGTAATGATGCTACTAAATATTGGAAACCAAACGAAAATCAAACCCATTGCCGTGGAGTAGATTCCGACTCATAGCGACCCTATAGGACAGAGAAACACTGCCCCATAGGGTGTCCAAGGAGCAGCTGGTGAATGAACTGCCAACCTTTTGGTTAGCAGCCAAGCTCTTAACCACTGCACCACCAGGGCTCCAAATAATGGAAAGGTAATGTTAAATTGTTACACAGTTTAAAATGAGATTCTGAAGAACCCACTGGTCCAATGCTCAGGGTGGAGTTGGTCATTTCTAAGACCCTTAACTCCTACTTATGGTAAAGTTGAACTGGAGAAATCATTAAGGAATTATCAATCACTCTGGGACAAAAAGCAGACAAAGTTGCTAATAGAATGGAAACATAACAGCAATCTCTGACCTCATTAGCCAGGGTGGCATTAGATAACAGAATAACCTTAGATTTTTTATTAGCCCAAGAAAATGGAGCTTGTGCTGTAGCAAATACTTCTTGTTGCATTTGGATAAACAACACAGGAGAAGTAGAACGAGATATACATAGAACTAGACAGCAAGCTACTTGGTTATACACTATAATACCCCTACAAACATCAGATTTATTTGGTTGGTTACCATCAGGAATAAGTACATGGGCTAGATCACTATTGCAATTGCAAGGAATAGTAATATTCTTAGTATGCATCCTGATAGTATTTGGCATAATAAAACCTATCCTCTATTGTCTTACACGCTTAAAAGGCAAAAGAAAAGCTCAGGTTATAATGGTGATGTACATCGATTCTGCTCATTTCTGCAATACAACTGATGGAAACGTCACTCTTTATTTAAGATCCTGGTGAAAAACCAGATGGTATCCATTGGAAAACCAGCACCATGAGTTTAAAGTGCCTGCCATGGCTGCCATCTAGGAGCCGGATTGAGTCCAGGTTTTGATCATGGATGTGTTATCTCCAATCTCTGATCAAAAGGTGGGAGAGATAGGAGTTAAAATTGGAGCCATTTTTCCCTGTCCTTGAGTATAAAGAATGTGACCCAGTTGGAGCGACAAAGACTCACCAGGACACATCAACTGGGCCCTGAAGTATAAAAACAATAGCTAGGAAAATCTTGGAAAACATCTTTGGGAAAGCTTTCACATAAACAAATACTTAGAATACAAAAGGCCCACGTTTTCCACTCTTATCTTTCTCTATTAGCATTTAGTAAATAATGAGATTTGCTGGATCAATGATGACCCTTCCTGACTGTTGTTACTGAAATGTGTACCAATGATTATTAAGAAAGACAATTCAAAATGTAGAATCATGGTGATTTAGCACTTTTTAGCCAATCTGTGAAAAGGTGAAGCTTTTAATGATTTTACCCATACGTAATGTCTATATACAAGGATAATTCTGTAACATTCCTCTGACTCAGGCAGACATAGCTCTGGCAGCATGCTTGTTCATCTCCCACTTTGGCCTCTTGGAACATAAGCTGAATAAAATCTTTCTTTCATGTTTTACTGTAACTTTGTGGTGACTTTACCCTAGGACACTTTGGTTCTCTCCTTATTCCTTCCTCTCTTTTCTATAGTAAGCATATACTACTTCTGTAATCCCCCAAAATAAATCAATGAATCATTGTTTTAAAAACAAAAGTGGAATGCCTGAACAACAAGGACACCTTCTGACAGGCATCTAGGGGCAGGAAGTGGCTTCTTAAGACAGCTGAGAAATATAAGGTGAGTAGCGATAAGGACACTGGCTAACATCAGTAAACCAGATCCTGGACTGGAGATCTCTCCTACGCTGTAGGGTTGAGTCTCTTGGCAGCTAGAGCCCTCAGTTCGTGGCAGCTAGAGCCCTCAGTTCGTGTCCCCTACAGACAGAGCCATCCTTTCTCCCGCCCTCTCTTGGTTTCTACCTGGAAACCCGCGGGGCTGGCCGAGAACGGCCTGGCACCCTCGGCCGGGGACCCCACCTCTGCTGCCCACAGCTCACCTGCCCTTTCTCTGAACTCCACCCGGAAAGTGTCCGGGGCGTTGTCGCCCAGGGGACACACAGTGCACTTCCCGCCGCCCGAGCGCCAAGTAGCTCGGACTCAGACACCCGTAGGAGGAGCGGGGACGGTGGGCAGGGCGCCCAGGCCATGGCTCTGCGGGCGGCCTGCGCTGGTGGGGCCGGACTGAGGCGACGGCGTGTCCCGCCCCGCGGACTTGGGGCTGAAAGTTTTAGTTTCGTTTCCCGGAGACCCTTTCTTGTTCCCAGAAGGGCCTTTTCTCCCTCCTCTTTTTGTTGACTGTGGCCTTCAGCCAGGTGAGTAGGTCCCCCTGGGTCGATGGGAGCTGGAAGGAGCCGGTTTCTTGGGGCCGGGGGTTGGGGGGTAGGGTGGTAGGCGAGAACCGGGGTCTCAGGGCCAGATCTCCCCACGCCAGGATGTAAACTGGTCAGATGCCGAAGTCGAAGAAAGTTAAGTTTCTCCTGTGTTTGTAATTCTTTTAAATTTTGTTGCTCTTATTACTATTGTTTGCTGCTAAAATATAATTCACATTCTGAATTCAGGTTAAAACAAGTACCTAGATTTTTTTCTTAAAATTAAATATGTTCACATGCTTTATGACATCCTCCAGCTGACTCTTGGGGCTTTTCTGTCCTCCTGTCTTCCTTTGGGCAACAGGACTGAACTGCTTGCTGCTGTGTGTACTAGGGATAAGGATGAGAGAGGAGGCCCTGACCTCAAGGGCCTGCAAAGGGAGGCCGACTTCTGAATAAAGAATTAGAATCTCTGGGAGACCTCCAAGAGGAAGCTTCAAGCAGAATCTTCATAAGAGAGTTGGGGGTGAGGTAGGGAGGGTGAGGGGTGTGGAGCAGGCAGGGGGCACCTGAGGCATAAGGGCCACTGTGGTCTGAGGCACAGAGGGAGCACTGAGGGCTGGGAGCAGATGAGATGGGACAGGGAGGAAGGATCTAGATGAGCACAGCCCAAAAGAAATATAACTGGAGCCGCAAATGCCAACCGCATATGTAATTTAAAATGTCTTACTAGCTATATTTTAAAAGGTATCAAGAAAAAGGTGAAAATAATTTTAATTACGTGTTATTTAACTCAGTACATCCAAAATGTAATCATTTCCACATGTAATCAGTGTTAAAAACTTATCAGTGAAATATTTTCCCTTCTGTTTGTCATCCTAAGTCTGTGCAATCCAGTGTGAATCGGACACATCACATCTCAGTTCAAATCAGCCACATTCCAATGCTCAGTAGCTACATGTGCCTAGTGGCCCACACTGGACAGCACAGGTGGAGATGGGGAAAGGTCTTAAAGATCAGTGGGGAGAAATCGAAGGGTTTTGAGCAGGGGAGGCAAGAGCATGGCATTCCACAATTGCATTTTAGGAGAGTGACAGGCCAGCTTTGCATCTTAGAAAGATGATATTGACAAGAATGTGGAGCACACATTTCTAAGCAGGGATGAATGAGACAGAGAGGCCAGAGATAAGGTTTTCGCATATGGCTGTAAGACTGGTCAATCTTTATGGAGGGCAGTTTGGCAATACTCTCAAAATTACGGAGCCCTGGTGGCACAGTGGTTAAGAGCTCAGCTGCTAACCAAAACGTCAGCAGTTCGAATCTACCAGCCACTCCTTGGAAACCCTATGGGGGCAGTTCTACTCCGTGCTAAAGGGTCGCTATGAGTCGGAATCGACTCGATGGCAATGGGTTTGGTTTTTGGTCTAGTTTATCAGAATTATAATTGCATATACCGTTACTTTATGATCCTGCTGTCCCATTTTTAGGAATTTGCCCCATCAATTTGTAAGTACCTGCCTGAAGTTACCTATGTATGAAGTTATACTTTACAGCTTTGTTTGTAAAAGCTAAAAAATGGGAACCCCTTCTCTGATTGTTAAGGTCGTGTGTCAACTCAGGTGGGCCATGATCGTCAGTGGTTTGGCAGTTTGATGTCCTTCGGCTTTTTAATGATGTGACCATCTTCATAATGAGATCTGATATGATATGATCACTTCCTTGATGAGATCTGTTATGAACAGTCAATCAGTGGAAAGGGAGTTTCCTTGGAGGTGTGGCTTGCATCCAATATTTGTGAACTTTCTGACAAGGCTCACTGACTTTTGCTCACTCTGAATCCTGCAGCTGGTTCCTCTTCATCTGACCTCTGGTTCTTGGGACTTGAGCTAGTAGCTTACCTGCCATCTTACTTGCTTTTCTTGGGATTCTTTGGCCTCCACAGCTTGTGAGCCAGAGGCCTACTATCTGACTTTCTGATTTTGGATTCACCAGCACCTGCAGCTACATGAGTCAGGAGATGCCTCCAGCCTGACCCATGAATTTGGGACTTTCCAGCCTCTACAATCACGTGATCCACTTCCTTTATATAAATCTATATATACATATATATATATATACATATATATATATATATATATATGCTGTGCTGGTTTTTCTTCTCTAGAGAACCCAACCTAAGACAACCTCAGTGTCCGTAAATAGTGAACTAACAGTTAAATAACTTAGAGCTTATCTATACAATGGAATACGATGAGCAGTAGGAAGAATGAGGAAGCTTAATTGGACTGGACTGTGGGACATAAAGTGATACTCCTAAGGAGTGTGCCTCTTAGCTCAAGTAGATACAACAGACTAAACGGGCAGCGTCTGTCCGGAGGTGAGATGGGACGGCAGAGAGGGTTAGGAGCTGGTTGAATGGACATGGGGAATCAGGGGTGGAAGGGAGGAGTGTGCTGTCACAGTATGGGGAGAGCAATTAGAGTCACATAACAATATATGTATAAATTTTTGTATGGGAAAAAATAAAAAAAAGAATGAGGAAGCTTGCTATGTGCTAATATAGAAAGATCTCTAGGATACATTAAGGGGGAAAGGCAAGATGCTGAAGAGTGTGTATACAATGCTACCTTTTGTGTAAAAATACCTCTGGAAGGATACAGAAGAAACTGGTAACATTGGTTGTCTTCAGTAAGAGGAATTTGGTGAGGCGATTGGGAGTAGGGTTAGAGGGAACCATTTTCAGTTTTTGAATGTCATACTATTCAAACAACAAATGTCATACTTTACAAATGATGATTCATTGAAATCTTTCTGAATAATGTACTGCCATAGCCCAGGCAAGAGGCCCTGAGGCCCTGAGGGAGGCAGCCTCATGAGCCAGGTGGGTAGGGGCGTATTTGAAAGTGACTTAAATGGTCAGGACTAGTTGCACATGGGAGAAAAGAGACGATTCAAAGACAATTTCCAGGTTGCTCTCTTGAGTGGGTAAATGATGTATTATTTACTGAACAGTGGAATCCAGGGGATAGAGCATGGATTTTTTTTTTTTTTTTTTTTTTGTGGTGGGGTGGATGAGGACAGGGGAATGATGGATTCAGTTTTGTATAAGCTGAGTTTGAGGGGTCTCTGTGGCATCCAGGTGGTGTTGAAATGTGAGGCTTAGGAGAGCCATTGCCTAAAGATACACATATGGGAATTATGTTTACATTTGGAAAGTTGAAGTCATGGGAGTGAATGAGATCACCTCTGGAGAGTATGTATAATGAGATGAGAAATGACCATCAGACAGAATCCCAGGGCAAAAGAACCCAGGAAAAGGGTCTATGAATGCAAAATGCCAAGTTGCAGGAGAGCCAAGGAAGGATGGCATAGCAGAAGCCAAGAAAGCAGAGTTTCAGGAATCAAGGAGTGAAATACAGGGGGCAAATAAAGATTAGAATACAAGATGGTCCATTGAGGTTAACCACCTGGAGGTCACTGATGAGCCCTTTCAGAAGGATGTGGGGGTGAGGTGGGGAGCCAGACTATAGTGGGCAAAGTGGGCAGGGGGACAGGAGGAGAGTCACCTACTCTTTAGAAATTTGGCTGCCTGTAAAGAGAAGGAAACAGTGTAGGAAGCAGTGATGGAAAGTTGGGAGGGCTTTTGCAGTTACTGTTTTTTGTACAGTGGAAGAGATAGAATGTTTTGGGCTATATGCCTCTTGTTTCTAATTTCTTTGGTTTAAATGGATGCCACTACCACTGCCCAGTGTATTCCTGGGCTTTTGAGCCTGATCGGAGGATAAAAACGAGTTAAGTGCAACTACATGTAAAGCCAAATCCACCAGGAGCCCACAGCCAAAGCAGACACAGAAGTCTTCCTTCTTTGGTGAAAACAGCAGTGCCCTCTGGAGGCAAATATGCCTCTGGTCCTTACATTTTAGGATGATGGTAGACCTGATGCTTTTCCTCAACAGGTAAGAATAATAGTGCTATAATGCTGTAGGTAGTTTTACAAAACATTTCTATTGCAAAACCAGAAATCATTTCAGGACTAAAGATAGCAATGTGTGTGGACAACTCTGTCTTTAAGCATCTTCATCATCATTCTTCTAAAACTTCACAGTCTTTAATTCCTACCTATTGAATGGAAAATCAATAAAATATAAGTTTTCTGGAGTTACTGATTTTTATCCAGGTATTCACCTTTATAGTTAGATCAAGGGGACTTATCACAAACTCTATAATACACATACCTCACAGGTGCATGTCCAGTTTCCTCTTTCTTCAAATACTTTCCGATGGTCTTCATTCACTCATGAGCCTGGTTCCTCACTATTCTTAGAGCACTGAGCTCAGTCTCTCCACTCTGTATTATCATCCTCTACTAAATATGTAAAAGTCTGTTCCAACTTTCAAAGCCTGGCTCTAGTCTCACCTTCTCCATGAAGCTTTCCCTGCTCCAGCCCGTAAACTCTTTCCCTTTGCTGAGCTGTCATATGGTTTCAACTGGAACCTCTCATGTAGAAGATAGAGGGTAAACAGTAGTAATAGCAGAAAAACAATGTGTAAATCTTCACCAATGAAACTGAAAACTACTAGAGATCAGAAATCATATGTGTCAAATTGGCTGGGCCATGATTCTCAGTGGTTTGGCAGTTATGATGTAGTTTAGCAGTTGTATGATGATGTGATCGTTTCCATCATGAGATTTGATGTAATGTGATCACCTCCGTGATGGGATTTGCTGTGAGTAGCCAGTCAGTTGAAAGGTAGTTTCCTTGGGTGTAGTGCCTACATCCAATATAGGTGGACTTTCTGGCAAGGCTCTCACGGGCTTTTGCTTGCTCTGGATCCTGCAGCTGGCTCTTGTTCATCTGACCTCCGTTTCTTGGGACTTGAGCTAGCAGCTTACCTGCCATCTTGCATACTGATCTTGGGATTCGTTGGTCTTCACAGCCTGTAAGCAAGAGCCCTGCTGTCTGACCTGCCGATCTTGGTTTCGCCAGCCCCTGTGGCTATGTGAATCAGGAGAAGCCTCCAGCTGGACCCACGTGCTTGGGATATTCCAGCCTCTACAACCGAGTCAGCCATTTGCTTGATGTAACTCTCTATGTATATATATTTATACACTTTACTGGTTTTCCTTCTCTAGAGAGCCCAGCCTAAGACAGACAGTGTGCTGTTGTCAGTTGCTATCAAGTCAGTTCCGACTCGGGGCGACTCCATGTGTGCAGAGTAGAACTGCTCCATAGGGTTTTCAAGGCTGTAACCTTTTGGAAGCAGATTTCCAGGCTTGTCTTCTAAGGTACCTTGGGGTGGGTTTGAACTGCCAACCTCTGAGCTGGTAGTCAGGCACTTAACCATTTGCACCACCCAGGGACTCCTTCTGATTGTGTATTCTTACCCAGTTCTCTAAGACGCTGCTCATCGCATCCTTTCTGTTCATTCCTAGAAGCCGACCAGAGTTTCTGGGAACAGCAGTCTGTGTTTGGAAACACAAAAGAGAGTACAGACATCAAAAGGCTGGAGGGTGGACCCTTTTATGCTAAAAAGCATAAATGCTATAAATCATAAACATGGATCAGGAAGTGAATAGTTCTTCCTGTAACACCAAGAAAGCTGATGTTTCAGTTACACCTGGCATTCTCATTTGGATTTAGTAGCCCAACAGAAGTTTTCACCCTGTTCTTTTTTATTTGTATCATGTGGGAGATGGTAAATCAAAAATATGCTAATCTAATCAACAGTGTCAACATGAGGATGAATGATTTTTTAAATGTCACCTCAGTATCATGTTGATCCTCTCCACTTATTCTGAAATTTGGCTTTTGCAGGACGGAGAAGGAGAGTGAAGGGGAGGAATAAAACAAGGGAATAGAGAAGAGGCACCTTGATTGTTAAATCTGAAAGTTCCACATTAAAGCTTGTGCCAGGAAATAGGCAACTGAGAGCGGGTCCTTACTGGTGGGTGGGTAGGGGTAGGTGATGAGGTTCATATCCTCATGGCCTCTGTCTAGACACATTCTACAGGTCTTTGGAGATTGGAGATCAGTCTCGGCCAGTCTTTGGATCATTTTGGTCTGTGACCTTTGGGTATTGTTAAACTGCAACCCTTCATCTCATCCTGAATGGAAGTGCAGTGGCCTCTTTGGAAGTGGGGCAGGGTCAATGTGTGCTGTAATATTTAGTATTTAAAAGGTTTCCAATACACAGATGAAAAAGCAGCCTCACCCCAACATAGTGCTTTTAGCTGGATTTCTGCTGTTTTGTATTTATCAGGCTATATTGTTATAGTAATCTGCAGACTTTGATTTCAATTTTCTTTAAACCATTCTCATTTCTCATAGAGTGCTGAAGCAGCAGATTATAATTAGATACCAGTAGGACTGCTGTGCTATCACTGTTGTTTCACAAAAGCTTGGCTCAGGTCTTTCCCCAGTGGGAAGAGGGGATACAGAAGTGCTCAGGTGTGTGATTCTAGACCTCATAGAGACCCCAGCACATGTTTCAGAAAGGGAACTGCTTCAGAGGCACTGAGACACCAGCAGACATGTTCTCTTAGGGCTCCCTGTGATCCTTTCTTTTGGCTTCAAGATGTAGGACTCTTTTGACAGTATCTTTGCAGCTGAAATTGGCCTTAAGTAGTGACCTACGTGAATGTCCCTTTGCTCAAAAAGGGCTGCAAGAGCCAAATGGAACCTGCTTAATCCTAGGGGGTGGCCCACTTGAGATTTTCAACCAAAGCTCGGGCCAAAAAGACCTGACAACCAGCTTGCTGCTTCTCTTGAGTAGTTGAGGCTACCAGAGCTCTTTCTGTGCTGCTCAGATTAGAGAATGTAGTTCACATAAAATGTAACTAATTTCCACATTTAAGCTATTTTAGAATGCACATTTTTTCACATTTTAATATCTCTTAAATAAGGTTACCCCCTATCATTCGATGACATGTTATGGTTTAATTGGCATCATTTTTCCTCTTACAGTGGCAGATAATAATGATATCTTGGACTCCATAAAATACAATGTCACAGGCTGGGTTCTCCAGGAAGCAGAAGCTGAGACAGAGTTGGGAGTGCAATGGTTTATTGTGAAAGGAGAAGGGAGGAAGTAGGGTGGACAGCACAGACATCACATGCAATGGAAACCTGACAAAGTTCCTACCATCCCAGGACTCCTCAGGAGAGGACTCCCATGTTGGGCATTAACGCTCTTTGTCAGTCACAGATGGGGCCACCCTGATAATATGTGACCTTGGCTCAAAAGCTGAAGTAAACCCTGAAGGGTCTAATAGGTGGAGGCTGTCAGATGGTTATCTTTCCCTCTTCATCAGCAAAGTGAAGGCAGATCTGAGCAGTATATCTTCCTGTCTGCCACATATAGTAAATTATTTTTAGTCCATAAATTTTAATTCCACTAAAATTATGCCGGAGCCCTGGTGGCCCAGTGGTTAAGAACTCGGCTACCATCCAGAAGGTTGGCAGTTCAGATCCACCAGCCACTCCTTGGAAACCCTATGGGTCAGTTCCACTCTGTCATACAGGGTTGCTGTGAGTCAGAACCGACTCGATGGCATCCAACAAAAACAACAACAAAATTGTGTCACAAAACCAGAGTATCATGAGGAATGACTCATTGTAGCAGTCACTGTCAATGCTCCCCTCATTTGCTGTCCCAGTGTCCCCAGAGGGAGCCCTCAACCAGTGACTTGTAAAATTGGATACATGTCCCAGCTCCTTTACCCCTGTGGTGGTACAGCTCTGAGGCTCATGAGCTACACTAGCTTCTAACATTCCCCCAGGGGAGTAAATCTCCATTTGCTTGGTAACACATCTTTTATTCATTGTCTTCCTTTCCCTGTCTTAATTTTCCTGCTCACGCCTGCATACCTCTGGTGTTTTGGGGATCACTTTCCAAATAAACTGCTCCACACAAATCCTTGTCCCAGGGTCTGCCTCTAAGAGAACCCAAACTAAGATACTGATAAAAATCAAAAGGTATGAATAAAACATACACGTGTTTTTGACTCATAAGTAAGACTTTCCCAATACCTGTTCATTAAACATGAATCCTCTCAAACTCACCATTTCATATAAATTTTGAAAATGTATGAGCCTCCATACATAAGGTCAAACTGCCACAACATTCCTTAAGCTAAAGCCTAATCCAGAGCAAAGCCCTAACTCTCTTCAATTCTATCAAGGCCGAGAGAGGTGAGGAAGCTGCAGAAGAAAAGGTTGAAGCTAGCAGAGGTTGGTTCGTGAGGGTTAAGGAAAGAAGCCATCACCATAATGTAAAAGTGCAAGGTGAAGCAGCCAGTGTTGATGTAGAAGCTTCAGCAAGTTATCCAGAAGATCTAGCAAAGATAATTGATGAAGGTGGCTACACTAAACAACAGATTTTGAATATAGACGAAATAATCCTATGTTGGAAGAAGATGCCATCTAGGACTTTCAGAGCTAGAGAGGAAAATCAATGCCTGGCTTCAAGGCTTCAAAGCTTCAAAGGACAGACTGACTCTCTGTTTAGAGGCTAATGCAGCTGTTGACTTTCAGTTGAAGCCAATGCTGACTTACCATGCGGAAAATCCTAGGACCCTTAAGAATTATGCTAAATCGACTCTGCCTGTGCTGTATAAATGGAACAACAAAGCCTGGATGATAGCACATCTGTTTACAACATGGTTTACTGAATATTTTAAGCCCACTCAGGAAAAGAAAACAAAAAGATTCCTTTCAAAATATTACTGCTCATTGATAATGCATCTGTTCACCCAAGCACTCTGATGGAGATGTACAAGGAGATTGATGTTGTTTCCATGCCTGCTAACCCAGCATCCTTTCTGCAGCCCATGGATCAAGGTGTAATTTTGACTTTCAAATCTGATTATTTAAGAATACATTTTGTAAGGCTATAGCTGCCATAGATAGTGATTCCTCTGATGGATCTGGGCAGAGTAAATTGAAAATCTTCTGGAACAGATTCACCATTCTCGATGCCATTAAGTACATTCATGATTCAGGGGAGGAGGTCAAAATATAAACATTAACAGGAGTTTGGAAGAAGTTGATTCCAACCCTCATGGATGACTTTGAGGGGCTCAAGACTTTAGTGGAAGAAGTAACTGCAGATGTGCTAGAACTAACAAGAGAACTAGAATTAGAAGTGGACCCTGAAGATGTGACTGAATTGCTGCAGTCTCATGAATAAAACTTTAATGGATGAGGAGTCACTTCTTATGGATGAACAAAGAAAGTAGTTTCTTGAGATGGAATCTACTCCTAGTAAATATGCTGTGAACGTTGTTGAAATGACAACAAAAGATTTAGAATACCACATAAACTTAGTTGCTAAAGCAGCAGCAGGATTGACTCCAATTTTGAAAGAAGTTCTACTGTGGGTAAAATGCTATCAAACAGCATCTCATGCTATGGAGAAATATTTCTTGAAAGGAAGAGTCAATTGATGCAGCAAACTTCATTGTTGTCTTATTTTAAGAAATTGCCACAGCCACCCCAACCTTCAGCAACCACCAGCCTGATCAGTCAGCAGCCATCAATATAGAGGCAAGACCCTCCACCAGCAAAAAGATTACAACTCGCTAAAGGCTCAGATGATGGTTAGCATTTTTTAACAATAAAGTATTTTTTTAATTAAGGTATGTACACTGTTTTTTTAGACACAATGCTACTGCACGGTTAATAGACTAGTGTAGTGTAAACATAACTTTTGTATGCACTGGGAAACCAAAAAATTAGTGGGACTCGCTTTATTGCAGTGGTCTGCAACTGAACCTGCAGTATCTCCAAGGCATACGTGTATTTTTTTCCTTAAAGTAGATGTTTCTATTTACAATCTTTTATTTATTTATTTATTTTGGCAATTTAGGTTAAAGTTTACATAGCAAATTAGTTTCTCAGCATGCCTGTACTTTTCAAGAAATGCACCATCCATTGTGAAAGTGGAACAGTGAAGATTATTCATCATGTCTGCCATGGCTTCCGTTCCTAAAGAATTCTACTTCAGTTCTTCACTAAAAGACCTCGAAAAGAACATAGAAGTTAAACCAGAGTCAATAAGCACTAAGATTTATGTTCAGAGTACCCTGAAGATCTTTAAGAAGACAGATTAGATCGTGATGAGGAAAGGGGCTGTGTACTATATATGAAATATGTGACTGTTCTTGTCAGAAAAAGACCTGATTTCAAGTAACAGCAGAACTACTTTCATTCACTTCTTGGACCTTCAGACATCAAAAAAGCTATTAAAGAAGCCGAAAGACTCTCTGAAAGCCTGAAACTCAGATATGAAGAAGCTGAATTTAAAAAAAAACCTTGAAGAACAGGACAAACAGGAGGAAGAGCAACTGCAACAACAGAAAAGGCAGGAAGCAGGAAGAGAGGATGGTGGCATGTCAGCTGAAAGTTCTTTGGGGAATGCATTGGATTCTAAAGACAAAACCCAAAAGATCAATGGTGAAATGAGTGGGAAAAAATGAAACCACAGAGAGAAGTGAAATTTTTGACAAGTTGCCCTCTTGCCCCCACACAAAAGTGTTCAATTTATTGACAGCAATTACAATAATCGGTTGTGCAACCGTACCGGTAATCAGTGCGATATTTCCATCACTGTTAACCGCCCCCCTTCCCTCTTCCGACTGCCCCTGGTGACTACTAGTGATCATTGTTCTCAAATTTCTCTTAATCACAATGACTTCAAAAGTTTTTAAAAATAACGAGAGTCTGTTGTGTAAGGTCCTCTGTAATAAATTTGTTTGTATCTCTACCCTGGTCTCTCCAGAGCTGGAAGATCAGACTCCTGGAATAGAGGTATGGAACTTGAAGGTTACTTCATCAGATATGTTGATGTTATGGCGAATTCATCCGATGAAGACTTTCTACATCTGAGATCCCTGACCCTGGTGATTGCTGACGGCTCTGAAATCCAAGAGGAGACCCAGAGCTTGGTTGCCAGAAATGGTAAAGTACCAGCTGGTAAGATAGTTATTACGGGAGCAGGATAATCTGGAACTGGGAATTTTCTGTACAAGCAGTCCCCAGATTACAAGAGTTCTGTTCCTAAATTGGTCTTTAAATTGAATTTGTATGTAAGTCAGAACAGTTATGTAAGGTTCGTATCTACCATCAGTTAGTCAGATGTTTGTCTTAGTATGCAGTTATAGTGTACCTTTCAATGCATAAAAAACATTAAAGAAATACTTCCAGATACACTAAAACATCTTTAACATAATAATACAGTATTAATAATAATAATGTTTTGATGCATGTCATAAAGGAGTGCCAATTTGTTATTACGAACCATTGTATGTACCTCAGATTTTTAATGTAATAGGCTTTATGGGGATTGGTTTGTAACTTTGGGTTGTATGTAACATTGATGTCTTAATTTTAAGCACATACGTCTGTGGTGAGATCAAGTAAATACGGTAAATAGAATTTGACATTGTGAAATCTAACTTTGCATAGAAATTTAGCACTAAATTTTAATTTTTAGCTATAATCTCTAAATCCAATTACTTTTTTAAAAATGTTTTTATTTTGGTGACAGTATTTACAGCCAAATATACACCATTTCAACAATTTCTACAAATACATTTCAGGGACATTGATTACATTCTTTAGGTTGTGCTACCATTCTTACTATCCTTTTCCATATTAGTCCACCACTGTTATCTTAAAGTCACTGCCCCCTAAGCTTCCCATCCAACCTTTTGAGTTGCTGTTGTCAGTTTGATCTCACATAGATAATTCATTAAAAGAACACGCTCCTGGGGTCCTAAAAGCTTGCAAGCGGCCATTTAAGATGCATCAATTGGTCCCAACCACTTGGAGTAAAGGAGAACGAAGAACACCAAAGACAGAAGGAAAGTATTGGCCCAAGAGACAGAATGGGCCACATAAACCAGAGAATTCATCAGCCTGAGACCAGAAGAACTAGCTGGTGCCAGGCTACCGCCAAAGAATGTCCTGACAGGGAATACAACAGAGGCCCCCTGATGGAGCAGTAGAACGATGGGATGCAGAACTCAAATTCTAGTAAGAAGACCAGACTTAATGGTCTGACTAAGACTGGAGGTGCCCTGGAAGGCATAGCCCCTGGTCTCTCCACCACCCCAGAACTAAAACAATTTCGGAGGCCTACTCTTCAGACAGCGGTTGGACTGGACTGTGGGACATAAAGTGATACTTGTGAAGAATGTGCCTCTTAGACAAGTTGATACAAGAGACCAAAGGGGCGGCTTCTGTCCAGAGGGGAGATGGGAAGGCAGAGAGAGTTAGGAGCTGGTTGAATGTTCATGGGGAATCAGGGGTGGAGGGTAGGAGTGTGCTGTCGCAGAATGGGGTGAGCAGTTGGGGTCTCATAACAATGTATGTAAAAAAAAAATTCTGTGTGGGAGACTAACTTGAAATGTAAACTTCATTTATTACAACAATAAAAAAAAAAAGAACACGCTCAAAGCAGACATACTTTACTAATTAAGATAAACTATTTCTTGCTTCAAAGCAGACTTAAGGGGATAGTTTTGGTCTAAGGTTTAAAGTTTATAGATAATCATAGGGCAATAGTTGTAGGGGTTCAACCACCCTCAATGGCTCCAGAAAGTCAGAATTCCATTGAGAATTTCAAATTCTCTTTCACATTCCGCCTCCCCCTCTTTGATCAAGATTCTTCTACAGAGTCTTTGTAATTCTGATTACTTTTTAAAATATGTTTTCTTCTAATATGAAATGAAGCTACAGTACCAATAAACTGATTTTTATTTGTAGGTGTCATGACATTTGTTAAGGACTGTGGTAGACACCATAGGTTCAGAAAGTTCAGATTTTTCCACTACTTCTGGAACAAACAAGAACCATCAGGGTGGAAAACCCGCCACCTAATGCTGATAACAATAACATACCAATTTTCTTTGAAAATCTCCAATGTGGAGGAGAAATAGTATCCGATGTCCAATACTCCCCAGAGGAGACTTCAGTCTTGGTTGAGTTTTCTAACTACAAATATAACATCGATTTTTCATCTCCTTTGATGCTTAAAGTGATTGTTAACTATTTGATGCGTGAATGAAGTCAGATTAGGGATCACACAAGTGGTTAAGAAAACTGCGCACATACTGTGATATGCTATGAATTAACTTGAGGCTTTAAACAGATCTCTATAGAGATCTAACTGAAATAATTGTAGTTTTTTGTTTGTTTGTTCTTTGTAGTATCAAAAAATCAAGCAACAACAAAATTTCCATTGGCTCCCAATTCCCCTGTCAGCTACTTCTTTATTTCTTTGTTTTCCTGTGCGGCAAAATTCTTGAATGAGTTAGTCTATACTCATCCTCATTTCCTCTCCTCTCATTATTTCTTATGTCCACACCAGACAAGGTTTCACCTCCACCATTGCACAAAACTGTGCTTGTCAAAGTCACCTAAGACCTCTACACTGCTAAGCTCAATAACCACTTCTCAGTCCTCATTTTACTTGATCTCTTAGCAGCATTTAACATAATTGATGGTTGCTGCCTCCTGGATACACCTTTTCATTTGCTGCTAGGTCACTACACTATGGTTTTTCTCTTCCCTCATTTACTATTCGTTCTCAGTCTTCTTCTTTCCCCTAACTTTTTAATGCTGGACTTTGTCCTTGGTTCTTTTCCCCGCTTTGTCTATATTCAGTCCCTTGGAGATCTAGTATAATCTAATGTCTTTAAATACCATCGATGTGCTCATGATTGGGCAAATCTGCTGCAAAAGACCTCTTTAAAATTTTAAAAAGCAAAGATATCATTTTGATGACTAAGGTGCATCTGACCCACCATGGTATTTTCAGTCACCTCATATACATGCAAAAGTTGGATAATGAAAAAGGAAGACGGAAGAATTGATGCATTCAAACTGTGGTGTTGGTAAAGAATATTGATTATACCGTGGACTTCCAGAAGCATGAACAAATCAGTCTTAGAAGAAATACAACCAGAATGTTCCTTAGAAGCAAGGAAGGCAAGACTTCAACTTGCTTACATTGGACATGCCATCAGGAAAGGCCAGTTGCTAGAAAAGAACATCATGTTTAGTAAAGAAGAGGGCCAAGGAAAATGAGGGAAACCCTCAATGAGGTAGATTGACACAATACCCACAACAATGGACTCAAACATACCAACGGTCATGAGGATGGTACAGGACCAGGCAATGTTTTGTTCTTTTGTTCATAAAGTCACCATGGTCAGAGCCGATTTGATGGCAACTAATAACAATGTGCCCATGACTCCTAGTTTATATCTCCAGTTCAGACCCTCTCCTGAACTCCAGTGCATTCACTGCATACTAGGTGTCTTTGCCTGGTTCTGTACAAGATATGACATATAAACATAACGTGTAAAACAAAGATCCTCGTCTTCCACTCTCTACCCCACCAACTTGTTCTAGCCATAGGCTAGGCTTTCCCATCTCCATTTTATAAACAAACAGATTGGCCCAATCAGATGTTTCTGCCTCATCCTTTTAACTTAAGAAAGAAACCCCAGCAGTATAACAGGGCAGAAGACATAGTGATACCTCTATTCTGTCAGAGGGAAAGAAAGAGGAGTGGGAACAGAGTAGGCCCTTAGGTTTGTCCTTTCTCCAGGAGCCAGCCTATTTTTTAAATCTATTTTCTTTCTTTTCAGGTATCTTTGGAACTGTCTGTAGCACTTGGGTTGGAACATATGAAATGAAAATTGGTGCAATTACTTTCCAGGTTGCTACTGGAGATATTACCAAAGAAAGAGCTGATGTTATTGTAAATTCAACAACAAGAACATTTAATCTGAAATCAGGTATTTTCTTTAAGGAAGTTACTTGACTGTAACTATTCACATGACTAAGTCTGGAAAGGAAATTGTGACTAATACTGCCCTGAGTAGACAGAAAGTATTGTAGAGTATACATTGGCCCGGGAATCAGAAAGACCTGGGTTTGAATCCCAGCTATACCTCTTATATTACGTGGTCTTGGACAAGTCACTTAACCTCTCTGAGTCTCAGTTTCTCTTCCTGTCAAACGCCTACCTCCCAGAGGAGGAGTAGATGGGGTGGAACCGATGTCAAGGGCATCATACTACGTTGGACCACAGTAGGAACTTAGTCAGTGTCAGCTGTCATTCCCTCTATAGCTCTGAACTATCAAAATTCCATACTTATAATTGAATAAGTTTTAAGTTCCTCTATTTTTATATCCTTTTGACGTATCTCAGTTGACACGTCTCATCTCATGTAACGATTCACTTTTCTACGTTACACTGACCCAAAAGCAAATCCCCTTTTCCTTAATTTTCAAAAACATGTTGGGCTGTCCCCACTGGTGAGACAATTTTGAGCCTCCCAACATGTGTGTGTTTATTTCGAACTTTTTCCCTGGGTGTTGCAAACAGTTTAGCACTCCACTACTTAGCCGAAAGGTTGGCGATTCAAACCCACCCAGAGGCGCCTCGAAAGACAGCCCTGGCGATGTGCTTTTGAAAACCCTATGGAGCCATTCTATTTTGCACATTTGGGGCTGCCGTGAGTCAGAACTGACTTGACAGAAACTAACGATGACACGTATACAACACATACACACACGCATGTAATTTTTATGATGATCAAGTCACTAACATTTATTCAATACTCGCAGTGTGCCAGGTTGTGTGCTAAGCACTTTTCATGCATTTTCTCCCTGTGAGGGAGGTACTACACCAGTCTGTGTGTGACAGATGATTAGTCACACAGTAGCTAATAAGTGGTGGACTCAGTACTCCAAGCCTGTCATCATGCAAAGGCCGTGATTGCAACCATTCAACCCAGCTGTCATTAGATGCGATTCTAGTTACATTGGAAGAGTTGTTGAACTGAAGTCAGCCAACTGTTCGTTAAATTGAAAGAAAACAATAAAATTAAACAACAAAATTACAGAACTTAAGTAAAATGCTCAATTTTATTATGGTTTTGGATCCATGCTTCTTGTTAGCAAAAAAAAAAAAAAAAAAAAAACAAACCAACGAACAATTTTTATTTTTCTATTTTTCATTTGTATTTATAAAATCATTAGAGTAGAATGCAAAAACTTCCAAATAACTGTAAAAATACCACTGTACAAACAGTAACCGTAAAGTTGCAGACACTGGACTTTGAGCAACTATGCAGTGCCATCAGGATGTGGATCAAATTGTTTACTCATTAGCCAGCAAATGAAGGTTGTTATAGAAAAGGTGGTCTAGTGGGGTTCAAAAGGGTGAGCTGAACAAAAGTCTAATGTACAAGAACCACTCATTGAATTCTAACCTGATGCTTGTTACCATCAACATTTCTTATTTAGGGGTGTCCAAAGCAATTTTAGAAGGCGCTGGGCCAGCGGTGGAAAATGAATGTGCTGTACGAGGTATGGATACATGTTACTTTTGGCTACAACCTATTGAAAACTAGAGGACCTATGGGGACTAGGACCTATGGGGACTAGGGGTGGCACCTTGGTGAGCAGCTCATGCAGTAAGTAATGAGCCCTTTGGAAGGCAGGTTCATTGAGTTGTTATTAGGTGCCCTCGAGCTGCCCCCAAGTCATCGTAGCCCCATGCACAACAGAACAGAAGGCTGCCTGGGATTGGTTGCTTTGATTTATAGGGTTTTCATTGGCTGATTTTTGGAAGTAGAATGTCAGGCCTTTCTTCCTAGTCAGGCCTTTTTTCCTAGTCCACCTTAGTCTGGAAGCTCCATTGAAACCTGTTCAGCATCATAGCAACGTGGAAGCCTCCAATTAGTTGAGACTTGACCCGTCTCCAGTATGGAAGGCGAGAATTCTACCACTGAACCTTCACTGCCCCCAGGTTCACTGGCAGAGCAGACATAAGATGGTGTGACTTGGTGGCTGTGGAAGAGGGGTCTTTTATCCCATCACCATCTGTTTCCTCCTTTCTAAGTATTAAAAAGAAGCTAACCCTGGCTCCTAATCCAGTCTCCACTATTTACTAAGTGAACCTGGACATGCCATCTAGCCTCTAAGAGTTTTGCTTCTCCCATCTGTAAGACGGTTCTAATAATAAGGAGTTTGGTAAGGGCTGTACCACTGGTTCTTGTGAGGATTAGAAAGGATAATGAATGTGAAAGTTTTATCAAGTGTAAAGTGTTGGGCAAATAACCTTTTACTTTCACAGCCTTGTTCTACTTCTCATAGCACATCTCCACGTAGCTGACTTCTAGTCCTTTTATGAATGAGTGTGAAGCCTGGCTGGGCAGTCTGTAGGGGTGATCATAAATATTTGTCATTCAAAACCAGGACTCATGCTTTGCAGAGTAGAGTAGGCAGTCAGCTCCCAGCATGCTTTGAAGGAGTCATGGTGCCCCACGTCTGACAATGTATTCCCCCGACTCGTCTGCTCCTCTGAAACCCCCACCTCAACAGCTCTCCTCTGAGTAAGGCCTTGTTTCTGGAGCGAATAAATTGCTAGAGGGAGAAAAGAGGAAGGTAATACTTGATCACCAACAAGAGGCCATTGAGCTCTGGTGGCGCAGTGGTTGAGAGCTCAGCTGCTATCCAGAAGGTGAGCAGTTCAAATCCACCAGCCACATCTTGGAAACCCTATGGGGCAGTTCTACTCTGTCCTAAAGGGTCACTATGTGTCTGAATCGACTTTACGGCACACAGCAGCAACAACAGCATCAACAACAGTATATGGGAAGAGCTGCACCTTGGAAGGCAGAGCAGAGAATGAAGCTGGGGTTGGGATAGTGGGAAAAGGCTAAGGAGGCTGCCTAGAAGGGGAAAGCAGGTGAGACATCCAAGGGGCAACAGGGAAAACTGGGTGCTCACAAAGAGGGCAGTGTGGGGAGGCAGGGATCCATTGTCCCCCTTGTCAATTTTGCTGAGGCCGTGCCTTACTGAGAACAGCGTGAACCAACAGGGCAGAGCCTTCCAGCTGCCCTGGAAATTCCACATGCCCAAGATCTCCCAGGGTCCTGAGAGGGATAGAAGCTTTCATCCTTTCAACCCCTGCATCAGAGAGTACTTAGCTTTTAACTCTTTGTAAAATTAATCTGTTGAATGAGCATAGATTGCTCTTCTGGCACAGTGGAGTGGTAGTTGAGGGACCAGGAGACTGACTGCCTGGGTTCACATCCTGGGCAATCTTGGGCTACTTACTTTACCTCTCTGTGCCTTGGTTTAATCAGTGATATGGATAAAACAGTACCTCCCTCATAGGCTTGTTTTGAGGATGAAGTAAACTATCGCAGGTAGAGTGCTTTTGAAAAGTGCCCAAGATACTCGACGTATTTATTGAGTTCAAGAATGTGATTGTATCCCAAAGTTCACCCTTTAGCCAAAGATTACACATGTCTATAAAACAAACATAGCTTAATCGTGTAAACGAGACCAAATTGGCAACACCTGCCAAAAGCAACGATGAGAAGGCAGGAAGGGACAGGAAAACAGGACGAATGGAAGCAGAGAAGCTGGGGTGGAGAAGGGGAGAGTGTGGACACATTGTGGGAATCACAACCAGTGTCACAAAACAAGTTATGTGTAAATTGTTGAATGAGAAACTAAATTGCTCAGTAAACTCTCACCTAAAGCGCAATAAAAAAAAAGTAAAAAAAAAAAAAAAACCAGAAACTTTTAAACAAAGAAATAAATGGACATGTACATGGACCCTAGTACCTTCGTGTGGAAACCAGCCTTTACCTAGGAAAAAAGAAAGAATGTGATTGTAAAGAAAACGAATCTCTCCCAGTTGAGGTGAATGAAAGCAGCAGGAGCGAGGGCAGCTGGGCTTAATCGGGAACCTTCTCTGCCTTTTCTGCTGTCGGCTATTTTCATTTCTCCATAATCAAAGTGTTGCTTCCAGTAACTAATGTGCTTTATTGTCTTTCTTTTTTTTTTTCTTCAGCTGCACAGGGTCACCAAGATTTTATAGTTACCCGAGGGGGACACTTAATGTGCAGGAGGATAATTCACGTTATTGGGGACAACAATGTGAGGAAAACGGTGTACGATGTTCTACAAGAGTGTAAAAAGAGGCAGTACGCTTCTGTTTGCCTTCCAGCCATTGGAACAGGTTTGTGTCTCTTACCAACCTAAAATTCTAAGTAATTCGGATTCTTTTAGTTTCAGTCTTAATGAAATTAATACCGAGGCAATTTGAAGGCAGCAATAGTGATGTAGCTTGGAGATCCTGAGGGCCTCATCTTTGGGGTCTAAGCCTCTTTCATCCATCTTTCTTCTTTATTATATGCTCCCTAAGTATTGTTTCCATGTTTGGTCTTTAGCTTCATGGTTTTCTCACTCTCCTTTTTTTTTTTTTTTTTAACCTTTGTGAGATTCATTTGCTTTCATTACATCAATGACTATTTCTATACCGATTCCCAAATCAGTGTTTTTATGCCTCTCTGGGATCTACTCTGTGAGCTTTTTCTGTTACCAGAAGCTTAATTACATCAGAATCCAAGCTCATCACCCTCCCTCGATAGATAGAAGGGAGTTCTTTAGTTTTCTAGCTTCCTCTTCTTGGTGGTGCCGTGAACCTTTGAGTTCCCCTGGCCTGTCTCCCTTGCTTTTTTGGGCCCCCAGATGCCCACAGATAGCAAGCCCTGCTAAATCTTCCAGAGTGTTCTTCAGTTTCAGCCTACTTTTTCATCTCAGAACCGTTAATACCTCTCGCACCTGGTTTACTGCAGCGTCTCCCGGTTATCTCCTAGTTTGTACATTCAGTAGACTGAAATGCTGTTACTGAGGCCCTGTGCAAGGCGCTGGGAATAAAATCGGGAGTGAGAAACATGCCTCACCCATAAGCGACAGACTTGGGTTCATCCTATTCACAGTTTCTAGGAACACTTTCCTTATCATCTGTGTCATATCATGCCATAACTTGCTCTTCTTAGTTGAGGATGATGCCGCTGACCCCTAATTAATTCACACTCATGTCAACTGTCATTTTCATGGGCATGTGGGAAGTTAGGGGTTGGGCAGTGGTCTGCAGCCACAGGTTAATGTTATCTAACAGGTTCTCTTAGAAATTAAACTCCTGGCCTTAGAGTCATTGTTACCATCTTAGCTCAACCCGGTTGACCTCATTCCGCTTTCCAGATTAAAACTGAATGTCTTCATCGGGCATTCCAGGCCCTCCCTGCCTTAACTCCAGGGCACCCATCCAATGTTTGCAGCACATTCTTCCCTGGTTTCGCTACTGCTCTCATTACCACCTGTCATTCATAATCTTCTTTGTCCCATTTTTGGCTCCTTTTGTTTATGTTATTCTCCTCATATGGGATCCTTTCCCACCACCATCTTGCCAATTACAGTTACTACTTTTTTCAAAAGCCAGATTAGAAATCAGCTTCTCCATTGTTCCCATTAGGCATTTACAATCCCTTGTGGATCTCTAGTTGGTTCATTCCTCTCACTTGGTATAAGCACTCTGCAGCTTAGCTCTGGGGAGACAGTGGATTAAGCCCTGTCTCCTCAGTGAGCTCCCAGTTTAGTAATATATGCAAGACCTGGTAACCAAGAATGACGCACAAAGTGGGGGCCACGTATGTAGGTATGATAATCAGCCACATCATGAGAAGGACTGCAACTGGGCAGGTAGAATGAGCTTGCCAAGGGACTGCATAGAAAGAAGGAGGCTGAAGTCAGAACAGAGAAAAGTGCCTACATTCAGATTGTGAGCAAAAAAGGAGGAAAAGTCAGCAAAAGAACAAAATGAATAATCATAGGCAGTGGAAGTGAAGGAGAGTGAGTGCAAAGTCCCAGAGGAGGAAGTGTGGCTGTCTATGAAATGCTCATCTCTTGCCTCCTCAGTAATGAATACCTTATGATATGCTCAAGAGAATGACCAGAGGTTTTAATCACCTCCTATTCCCTCCATTGGTGAGGGAGGGATTACTACCCTAGGGTTATGGGAGTGGCCAAACACATGACACCTGACTCTGGACAGATGCGATTAAAAGGAGTTTACTACTCACAGATACTCACAGCCTGGGGGAGGAGGACACTGCACACCACATAGGGCCTGCACTGAGGAACAGAGTGAACAAAGGCTGTGGGAGGCAGGCTTTGTAGTACCAAGAGGATGGGGTGCCCGCTGATTTCCACAGGAGGATATGATTGGCTTGTTTGAATAATTCCACAGGCTGACAGGGAACTGAAACCTGCTACTCAGGGATAAGTAGGAACTGTGCCTGGTCCGTGTGATAAGGAGGCTTCTTTGGCTTAGGGATCGCACCTGGAGGAGCAGATCTGAGAGAGGAATTTGCGGTTAGGCCATTTGAGGCCTAACACGCAATACTGCGTCTTAGTTTTAAGCCTTACACCACACTGAGTCTCCTGCACCCGTTATCTGCCCCATTTTGAGTGCAGAATCATTGCTCAGTTTGTTGAAGGACTGAATGAATAAAGCTGACTTCAGTGATGCCTACAGAGTTCTCCTTTACATTCTCCTTTTTCAATGCTTCAATAGACAACATTTGTGTGGTGAGTCATACTTTCAAAATGTTTCCCAGAGAGTATCTATTTTGAGCATCACCAATGCCCATGAAGTAGCTGGAACAGTTATATTTGCTCTAGTAGTAATAATACTAATTGCTAACCTTTATTGAGGTTACTCATGTAGTAATTGTTTACTGTGTGGTCCAAATGCTGTACATGTAAAAACTCATTCATCCTCACAGTAACCTTATATAGGGTGATCATCTTGTTCAGATTTGCCCAAGATTTTCCTGGTTTCAGCATTGAAGGTACTGCATCCCAGGCACCCCCTCAGTGCAGGGCAAACTGGCAGGGCTGGTCGGTCACCTGTGACATAGATCCTGTCAGTAAAGTGAGTTTACTCTGAAGTTAATGAAGTTTAAGCATTGAGACTTCACTTGCACAGACCTTTTTAAAGGCCCTGAGAGAGGTTTTATATCTTCACATGGTTATATGATCTAGTGAAACTTCAAAGGTCAGATATTTTAACCAGTGTCAGTTAAGACGACTGTTTCTTTCCACTCTGACTTCTCCTCATTAAGACTTCCCCTCACACTGGGTGATGGTGGAATTGAGACAAGAATTGTTGGGATCTGGCTAAGGGGAACTTACGTTGGGAATTCAATTTTCAGCTTTTTAAACTTCATCCTTTGTTGTGATTTCTTACTATAAATATTCATTTTTACACGTAACTTTATACCTCTCATTTTGTCTTTTTTTTCTGAGATGTATAAGGTTCAGGCTCTACAAAAACTGGACCTACCACTATTAGTTTCCCTAGTTTGCAGATGAGGAACTTGAGGTGTTAAAGCACAAGGGTATATAGATAGTAAACGACAGAACTAGGTTCAAAATCAGGTAGTCTGGTCCGAAAACCTGTACATTTTAAAGCATTACATGCTTTTTTTTTTTTTTTTAACCATTAAGCTCTTAATCACTGTAATATCAGCTACCACACTCTTATTTCTATTATCTGTTACCTTCTGTTATCACTTCAATTTTATAGCTGAGTATACTGAAGTTTCAAGGGATTCTGACTTATCCAAGATCACGCAGCTAATAAGTGGCAGAACCAGGACATAAATCTGGATCTTCCACATCCAAATCATGTGTTTTTTTCTCTGCACTGCCATTGTCCCCAAGAACACACACTAGGAGGACCCATGCAGCATCTCAGTAAGAGGATGTTAGAAAGTACTTAATGGATTGTGTGTTAGGTGATATGTGGCACGCTTAAGGAAGAGGGACTCTGCTGTGGACTGGGTACTTCAGGAAGTGCTTATGCTTTTATGATTGAATATTTAGAAGGTAAGAAGAATGGAGTGAGGCTAAAGTTGTGAGTGGTAATGAAGTCGCTCATATCAATCAGGATTATGAGGGTGTTTGGTTATTTTTCGGGTTTGTACAATGTCTATATTTTTGTCTGTGATCAGACCTGATTATGGGGTAGTCTTCATTCATCATGGCCACTAGGGGCTATGTTTGATGTTGTTCTGTGAAATTGTTTATGTTCAGCTGGAGAACACTGAGACCTAGCTGAGTGCCAGATCAGCTCCTGACTGTCAGGGGCCGCTTTCCTCTCTCACAGCACCAAGAACTGCATTTGCCAAATCTCATCACATTACCAACACCGGCTGAAACTTCTTTTTGTCACTTTTTAATGCTTTTTTTTTTCCAGGAAATGCCGGAAAAAACCCAGCCACGGTTGCTGATGACACAATTAATGGTGTTGGAGATTTCGTAGGGAAACATTCCACTGGATCATTAAAAATCGTTAAAGTTGTTATCCTTCTACCTCATCTGCTAAATGTATTCTATAACAGCATGAAAAAAAGAGAAAGCCTCATGTCACCTACCTTTCAGTTCACATTCTCCGGGACTGCAAGTAAGTTTTTCATTTAAATAATATCATGTGGTTCTCTTTGGCATCGCATAGACCATGTTTATATGTGAAGGCTCATTATACTTTTCTGTCATTTTCTGAACTTTGCAGACAACATCCCATATGTATGAGAAAAGTACAATAATTATGGAACACAATTTTCTGTGGAATGATTATTTTTCTGAGGGGCAAAATGATACCTGGGAGGCAGGAGCAGCAAATAAACAGGAAGGAAATAGAAGAGAGGAGAAGGCAGAAAGAAGAGATGAGGCTTTGAAACGTCTATCCAATGGTGTTACTGTTTACTTAGTGATTGCTGTTGACCTTCAGTCCTGGTGTCGCTATGAACTAGCTGACCAACACTGATTTATGGAGCAGCCATCTCTAGATAAATGAGCCTGAGATTAGAAGCAGATGCAAGAAGGGAGTGACCAGGGCTGTCTGGTTGTACTACACCACAAGCAGGCAGATTCCAGGTTGCTACTCTGTAAGGTGTGTGCTGACACGTTATGTGCAAGTACCTACACCCACCTCTTCCTCTAGCTTTCCTGTGTATTGTGGCCTCTGCACTGCTGTGAAAATAGCTAAAAATGCAGCCCATTCTTGGAACCACAGTTTTTACCCATAAAGCACTGTGACTTTTGCTAGTGGCTACGTAGGTATACGTGACCTCACTAAACTTGAACTGTCGTCTGCTGCACTGCTGCCAGTAGGAATTTCCATTCTCTCTACACATATCTCTTGTCAGCAGTTCTCCTCAATGTGTCACAACACACAGTTCACACACACAAAGTAAGTAGAAATGAGAATAACAGTTATAATAGTGAAGATTCTTGCAGTTGCAAGTAATGGAAAATCCATTTACATTAGCTTAAGCAAAACATGGAATTCATCGACTCTAATGGCGTAAAGGTCCAGGAGTATCTGGCTTTAGATGCAGTTTGATCTGGGGGCTCGTATGCGGTTGTCTAGACCCATCTAGGTTTTCCTTACCTTTCAGCCTCTTCTCAGTTGTGTTGTTTTTATTCTCAAGCTCCACACGGTGAACGATGGCTGCTAGCAGCTTCACGCCCATAGTTTTTCATGGTCAAGACTGATAGGAGAGGAAGTATCTAGAGGAGGTATATATACTGGCCCTCAGGAAATTGATGCCTGGGAACAGAAGTCTCACACAAGCCCTGAGATTCCTTCTGATTGGATCAGCTTAGTCATTGCAGCAGCCAGGAAACTAGAATAACACTGACTGGCCAGGCCAGAGTCACGTGTTCCACATGGGCGGCAAAGAGAATCACTATCTGCAGCACATGGACCAAGAGCCAGGGAAGGATTATTTTCCCCCAGAATTCAGGATACGTTTACTAGAAGAAGTGGAAAAGAACGCAGGAAAGGAGAAAATAATACACACCAAGTCTAGCATCTAGGAGCCCTGGCAGTGCAGTGGGTAAGGACTCAGCTGCTACCCGAAGGCTGGTGGTTTGAACCCACCAGCTGCTCCAGGGGAGAATGATGTGGCAGCCTGCTTGTGTAAAGATTACAAGCCTTGGAAACCTATGGGACAGTTCTCCTCTCTCCTGTGAAATCCACCTGAAGGCAGTGGGTTTGGTTTTTGGTTTATAAATAGGTGGGAGTTGAAGCCATTGAGTGTGAATGGAATTATTCATGGAGAGTATAAAGGGTGAGGAGAGCAAAGACTGAGGGCCGAGCCACGATTCCTGTGTTTTAATCCCATAGTTGGAGAAGAGGCTATGGCAGTGCAGAAGGAGAGGTAAGGGAGGCATTCCTTTATCCTGAACACCAGAAATGGGAAAGTGGCGGGTCACTTAACTTTTAAAAGGGATATATGGTGAAGGGCTCAAGAAAGTGCCTGGCACATGCCAAAAACTTAAGGAAAGGTAGCTACCATGTTATTTTCCATGAGGCTCGGGGCTGTTAAGTCTCTACACCAGCGTTCTGTTCCTTACTTTGATGTTGACCTTCCCTGTGACATTGGGTGAGTTTCAACCTCCTGGGACTTGGTTTTTTCATCTGTAAACTGTCTAGCCTGGGTCACTTTTTGAAAACAGGTAGAGCAGGTAGCAGATTTTGGTATGGCTTGAGGGTATCATTTAGAAGTCTTTCAAGAAAATACACTTGGCTTTAGCCTTTACTCCATTTTTAAATGCAAATACCTCTAGGATATAAAAAATATATATCACTCTTAACCAGTTTTTCAAATGTTGTTGTTAGGTGTCGTTAAGTTGGCTCTGACTCACAGCGACCCCATATATAACAGGACGAAACACTGCCTGGTCTTGCACCATCCTCACAACTATTCTGTATTTGAGCCCATTGTTTCAGCCACTATGTCAATCCATCTCATTCAGGGTCTTCCTCTTTTTTACTGACCCTCCACATAACCATATATTTATAAAGGACTTAGTTAGCATTCCCTAAAGTTCTTTCACATCCCTTGGTATATGTTATCCTTGTAACAATCCTGTGAGGTGGTAGATGGAGCAGATATTAAATAATTTCTCTTTAGAGAGGAGAAAATAAAGACATACTCAGAAGTAGTATTACTTGTTCAATGTCCCATGACTGGTAATGGAATGAGACTGATCAGGTCTTCTGACTTCAAGCCTGGTAGCTTTCTACTCTACAACTTCTTGTCATGGAAGGGGGATAGATGCAAGAGGAGTAACTTCACTTACTCACTTTGCAGTGTTGTCTCCTATAGTCAGAGGAAAGAAAGCAGCAGTTCCAAAAGGACCCCAAGACCTAGGACTAAAAATCATTAGGCCAGAAGCTCCTGAAGGGGATGCACAGTGGGAAAAGGAAAGAACATAATTTGAAGAAACGACATATCCTATTGGTGGGAAACTTCTCCAGAAGAACACTTTTAAGATGGAATTTGAAAAGAGCTTTCTGATTAGGGTGAGGTGCCTCACTGTGACACCAGAACGTAATTCCCTGGATGGACTTGTTAACAGGAGAGGAATACCCTAGGTCCCTCTCCCAGACCTGGTATACATTTCACTGAAAATGAGTAAATTACAGTGTTCTTTGCAAGGAAGAAATCCTTTGGTTTTTATCTGTGGTGGTGTGCCATCTTGTCGAATTTTCCTCATTGGTGCAATCTGTCCATATTTATACCAGTCATGTCATCATGGCAATTTGATGTCTAGCTTCAGTGTTTTAGAAGTTCCCGGAAATCATTGGAAGGAAAAGGAAGACTTTGGGCACCATCGCCTTATGTGGAAGCGTTCTCTGAGCATTCCTGCTATTTTCTGTATATGGCCATTTCTCTACTTACTGTCAAATGTGGGATACAGAACAATGGGCTCTAAGTATCTTTAGCAGGGCAGTCAGGCTTCAAGAGAAAATAATAAAGAACCACATCAAATAATACATAAAAGTGAACACATAGGTGAAGTGAAATTTATTTTCATGTTTATATACCAGTTTCTTATTGGATTTCTCGGGAAATTTTAATATCAAGATACAGTGAGTCTAAGTTTACTGAATATTTTAGCTAGACCATTAATTAAGATATTATGTGTCATATTGGCATCAGAACCATTCACTTCATCTGCGTGTACAAAATTGAGTATAATGAAAGGAGCTAACTCAGAACGTGTAGCCTTTTTTAAAGACCAGGAGTTGATGAATGGGAAACAAGAGCATAGGAAGTGCCCTTGTTTTTGGAGGTCCCTGGTCTGGGTATTGTGTTTTCACTAGATGCTGACTTTCCAGGTGATGTTCCTGAACACTGGAGTGACATGAATCAGCAGCAGCCCTGCTTGGTCCAGCTACAACCTAGACTATCAGAATATAAAACTGTAATGGGCAAGTTCAATCAGACTTGTCATTCCTACACAATTGAGAAGGTAAAGTTGTGTTTAAAAATTACTTTTTGAAAAATGTTGAAGGAACTAACATGAAAGACTTTTTTTTTTTAAACAACACTTTTCTACCTTATTATGTTTATTTTCATTGGAATTAGACTCACTCAAGCTCTGTAGACTTCAAATCACATGGTCATTAGCTGTAATGAAGGTGACTCCAAGGTTAAATGTATGTGTTATGACACTTTCAGTTTTAATTCACAAAACTGTCCAGTAAAACTGCTTAAAGAATATTAACTGGCTTTGCTGTCTACAGTGTCAGCTTCATCTTAAGGCTGGAGTTCCCTAGTGGTTATAGGATGGCTTCTGGCAACAGTGAGGGATTCTCTGCTTGCTCATTCACATCCAGCAGAAGAAAAACTGAGTTCTGTCCCACAATCATTGGACAAAAGTCCTGAGCGTTGTATTGAATGGACCACCTTAACCCACTTGCCTAGCTGGGAAGTGCCATGCGCTGATAGGCCTAGGTCCGGGCCATCTGATCCAGTCGCTTGTGATCCCATCATGAGATTACCCTGATGGCTTTAACTCAGTTAGCCACCCTTTGAAATCTTCTGTTCAGCTCTTTTACTTCATCATTTCTTCCATTCACTTTAGCTACTCTATGTTCAAGAGAAAGTTTCAGAATCTCTTCTGACATCCATTTTGATCTATTCTTTCTTTCCTGTCTTTTTAATGCCCTTTTGCTTTCTTCATATATGATGTCCTTGATGTCATCCCATAACTTGTCTGGTCTTCGGTCATTAGTGTTCATTGTGTCAAATCTATTCTTGAGATGGTCTCAAAATTCAGGTGGTATATACTCAAAGTTGTACTTTGGCTCTGGTGGACTTATTTTAATTTTCTTCAGCTTCAACTTGAACTATGATGCTAATAAATACCTTTAACCATATCCTTTTTCTAAAGACAGAGGCTAGCTACTCTGAATTTGCTGTCCATTTGCATTTGATCCTCTTCCTTGTTTTGTCTTCCTCCTCCTTCTTCATATTGCTTATTTTAAAATCTACAACAAAGACAATATACTGAACTCTAAGGTCATTTCCAGTGGATCCATGGTGGCACAACAGTTAAGCACTCAGCTAACCAAAAGGTTGGTGATTGAAACCACACAGTGGTTCCGTGGGAGAAAGACCTGGCAATCTGCTTCTGTAAAGATTACAGCCAAGATAACCCTATGAGGCAGTACCACTCTGTTATATAAGGTTGCTATGAGTCAGAAATCGACTTGATAGCACCTATCAACAACAAAGTCATTTCCAAAATATTTTGCCTTTTGTCATTTGCAGATTGAGCGGGTCCAGAATACATTGCTCTGGAAGAGCTACCAGTTAAAGAAAAGCCACATGGACGCCAAGAATGGCCATATAATTAACGAGAAACTCCTCTTCCACGGGACAGATGCAGGCTCAGTGCCACATATCAATCAGCACGGCTTTAATCGCAGTTACGCTGGGAAGAATGGTAAGGAAGAGAGCCATCTGACGGCTGAGAATGAGGTGAACGAGTAGTTCTAGTGTTGACTGTTTACTCCCAAGCACCACAGAATCCTAGATGGCAGCCATATGGTCATTGTCAGCACAGAGATCACAGTATCTCACCCTAAAAGAAGACTGGCAACCTTGTGAAGCCAGGTGGGGTGAATTTTAGAAATGAAGAAAAGTGGCTTCAGTGGGCAGGAATTTAATTTTTTTGGTTTTTATTTTGTCGGATTTGGGTATGATTCTACATATTAAACCAAAACCAAACTGATTTCCATCAAGTTGATTCCAACTCATAGTGATACTATAGGACAGAGTAGAACTGCCCCGTATAGCTTCTAAGGAGCGCCTGATGGATTCGAACTGCTGACGTTTTGGTTAGCAGCTGTAGCGCTTAACCACTATGCCACCAGAGTTTCCATTCTACATAGTATGTAATTTTTATCCGACATTCTTAGAAAGGCTTTTGTCTTTCTCTTTACAGCTGCAGCCTATGGAAAAGGAACCTATTTTGCTGTTGATGCCTGTTATTCTGCCAATGATGCATTCTCCAAACCAGACGAGAATGGCAGAAAGCATATGTATGTTGTGCGAGTTCTTACTGGCCTGTACGCACGTGGACATGCAGGATTACTTGCCCCTCCAGCAAAGAACCCGGAGAATCCTACAGAACTGTATGATTCTGTCACAGATGATAAACATCACCCACAGATATTTGTGGTGTTCTCTGATGACCACGCTTACCCTGAATATCTTATAACTTTCAGATGTTAAATATGATTTAGTCATATAGTTATAAGAACAACTTACAGATTCCTTGTCTTTGCTTCTGATTTGTTTATGCAGATAAAATTATCCCTTTTAAGTGCTGAAATACTGAAAACAGCCTTTTTAAAATGCTGTACTGCTGCAAGTTGTAGCATACCTGTCTTCTGAGAAAATTTATGGGTAGAAGCTGAGAAATGTCAGTGGCACAGTTATAGCTGCAACTGTCCACAGACCCAAGACTAACTGGAGAGGAAAGAGCACATTCCTTTTTCCTACGGGAAAAGTAATATGATGAATCATGTTAAAGCCAAGATGTGGCTGTTCTTATTGGAATATGCTAAGACATCAAACTGTGGCTTGCTAAACCATACTGTTAAGTAGATAGGCTGCTGTTGTGCATCTGGAACAGCTGGGGACTGTGCCGCTTTAAGAAACACTTATCAATAGCTCAGGTAGAATAACCAAATCAAAAAATACTACTTCAAATCTTTTGTGGAACAAATCAGGTAAGAGTGTACTGCATTGTTATCTAACGTTTCCAAACAAATTACTACTAAATTAGGAAGTCAATCCTCCACCATCTTTGTGGGTCAGGAGTTCAGGTGAAGATTAACTGGATTGTTCTTACTTGGGGTCTCTCATGAAGTTACCATCAAGATATCACCTAGGCTGCCGTCATCTGAAGGCTTGACTGGGACTGGAGGATCTCTTTCCAAGATGAATCACTCACACAGCTGGCAAGTTTTTGCTGGTTGGAGATAGGAGTCCTAGGTTCTTCTCAACATGAGCCTCTCCACAGGCTGTGAGAGTATCCTCGTGACATGGTGGCTGACTTACTCTAGAGCAAGCAGTTCAAGAGAAAGGCAGGGTGGAAACCACAGTGTCTTTTATGTCTTTGGTGAAGTCATACCCCATCATTTCCAAAATATCCTATTGGTTATACGAATCAGCCCACTCAGTGTTGGAGGAGCTAGACAAGGCTGTGGATACCAGCAGGCAAGGATCATTTGGGGCCATCTTGGAGGCTGCTTACCACACACATGAATGTGTGAATGAATGATTAATAGAATACTAACAGTGAAAATTATACTAGTGTCATCATCTCTTCTTCCCTCTCCTTCCAGATGCCTGTCCTCAGTGCAAGAATCCCACTGTTAACACTTCCAGCACTCAACATCATGAGCAAAATGATTCCATTATGCAACCACTCTAATTATTGGAAATCTCTTCTTTACACTTGAGTTGATATCTGTCACTCTCTGTCTGTTACCTGTTGATCACTGCCCTGACTTATGGAGGACACAGAACAAGTCCCATTTGTCTTACAGATGAAGACCCTGCAGATCCATCTGTTCCTCTACTATTTAAGAGTTATATACATTCTTAATATACACAGCAGCATATTTATCCTGAAGTCTCACTTTTGAAGGGCTTTTAAACATTTAAAAATGTTTACATTGTTATATATATATGAAGAATACAGGAAAGTATGAAGAAAATAACTTTCTCACCAAATTGCAACACCCATAATGCCAATACTAAGTAAACCACTGCCAACTTTCTCGTGTACTCTCTTCCAGTTCCTTCTCCGTCCATATTCAACAACTGAAGATCACCCCTTTATTAAGTCATTCATTATATGATATTTTGTCTGCCATTTTCATATAACATTACAGTATAAATATTTCCCTCATGTTATTAATTAATCAATAAACAGAATTGTAATGGCTGATTTATTCTAATATACATATGTATATGGAGTTTTTAAAAAATGTGATCATCTTGTTGTTTAATCTGATTTTTTGTTTTTCAGTATATCTGTAACATTTTCCCCATGTCATGAAATAGATATCGTTTTTAATGGTTGCGTAGTATTTCATTGTGTGTTTATACATACATGTCTTGTCCTTCTAGGATGCCTGTGCTTCTAGCTAAATACATGATTGGAACATGAGATACAAAGACTACAGCATACCTTCCACAAGACATCACTCCCTGAGGTTTCTGAGGGAAAGATAATCCTAGAGAACAAAGCAAAGTTAAATAATGCTCAGTTACAACCTGGGCTTTGGCTCGCAACCCCAGTGTAGAATTCTAGTGAGCAAGGTTGGAAGGAAGGATTCTGTTTACTTAGGGTAGGTAGGCTCTTACTTGTGGTATCAACTGCTGACTTGCCATCTCTACAGATATTGTTACACAAGGAGTCCTTGATGTATTTCTTTGTGTCCTTCACTAGTAAGACTCGTTGTGAGTGCAAAACACCCATTTTATTAAAGTTGTGATGGTTTTTTGAGGAACAAAAATAAACCAGTTGACAGTATAGTTATTGGAAATTCCACCTTCCTTCAGTCTGAAGCTAAATCATGTCTTTCCATCCTTTAAGTCTATTCCTTCCAGTTGGGTTGGTGTTCTCTCTCCTAAGAACCCACTGGTTCAACTTAAAGTTGGAAGTCTTTTTCAGCTTTGCTCATCACTGAAGAAAGGGGTCCTTTTTCTGTGGCTCAGCCAGGTGATACCTAACTGATCTACGATACCACGGGCTAGTAATCTGGACTGGTAGCCTGCTTTCACGGAAGGCTTTACTGTCTTGTATATCATCTCTTGTTGTTTCTTTTAGCTTTTTTCTCCTTCTTTTTTCTGCTCCGATCCTTTCCTTCACTTATGGAAGAATGAAGCCACACACTTGGTTTGAATCACTCAGAGGAAGTGTGAAAATGACGTGGCATCAGACCTAATCTAACTCTTCATCTAACTTCAGGGGGACAAGAGATAATCACCATCAACATCAGCCCAAAGCTGACTCCTATGAGGTTGAGGTCAGACATACCTCCACTCTCCAATCTTTGTCCCAATTCTGACACCAACCTTCCTGCCCACAGCACTTTCTACTTCTCTGTTGGGTTTGTTAATTCACTGCAGTGGACACAAAGCACTCACAGACCATACTTATGATTATGGGATTTATTAGGGAAGTAACAGGTTGCATACAATTCAGGATGAGGATCAACTTGGAGGTAACATAACTCAGGATACAGTTCTTTGATCAGGACAGCTTTTCAGCTGCTGCTGCTGGGCCTTCCTCTCTTGTCCTGGGCCCTGTGCTTTTGGCCTGAGTCCCTGCTCCGACCTGGCTTCGGCCCTGCTTAGGGAAGTGTTACAAAACTCTTCAGCTCCACTGATAATTGCCTGGAGGTACCTCACTTCACCAGGAAACCTCCTTCCCTAAGGTGCTCAGCTGTCTTGCTCCATGGCTCAGCACACTCACTGTAGCCACCTCACTCAGTGGGCTGGAAAGCCCACTGTGCCATCTTGCGCCGGTCTCCTGGTTCTGCTGCTGCCCTTTCTCTGCTACTGGACTCTGCCGTGTTTGCCGCTGCTTCTCGCCATCTCATGCAGTTTCTGATGTTAACAGCTATCTTCTGGGTCTTAGACAGGAGGTTCTCAGCACAGGGACCCTGGATCCAAAGGATGCAGTCTGCACCTGCCTCTTGTTGATGGTAGTGAGGCCCCCTTTGCCTCTGGGATTGGCTCCCTTCAAGCCTAGCAGAATGACAAAACTGACCAATCCCCTGCAAGGGTTCCATGCACCTTATGTGCATAGTCCCACCCAATCATCATGTGGGAGTTACCAGACCTTGGCTAAAAGGGCCATGAAATAGTAATTGACTACAGCACAGGAAGCATTGTCATTTCTTTCTGCATCTATAGCAGCGAGCCAGTCAGATTCCATGTAGTGCACATGGTAATAACTATGTGAACACAAAGTTAGGGATCTTTACAGTGTAGTGGGTTAATTACCACAAGGCTGGTGGGATTATTTACAGCTAATATGAATAGATTCAATATCTGCTAAAACTTCACTAGAACAAATAAGTTTTCCCTTATAGTAAACGTGCCTTACAAGCTTAATTGATTAAATTATTACATTTACATGTCGTGGGCTGTGGTTTTCCCCACAACTATTAGTAAACATAGGGAGAGCATCTTGTTACTGAGCTCACAGAGTATACATAACTGAATCTTAAAAGACTTCATACCCCAGCCCCTCCTGGTTTATATTATTTTTGTGGTCACCAGGACGTAAATTTCTCTAACCTTTTCCTTACCTTGTTCAGAAGGGCATTTTAAACGCAGTACTTTAATTCCCCAAAATTAAAATTCCGCAAGTTAGACCCATCAAATACATAATTTTGGCTTCCACAATCCAACCCCACCTCTTCAATCTGAGCCTTTCGTTTGCGTGCTCACTGTATTCCTATCTCATCACTCCCAAGCCTGCCACCCCCCTGACCCCACAATACACTCTTCACACTCAATTTAGACAAATAGAACACGTTAGAGAGGATTTATATAATGCACGAATAAACTTTCTGCCAAGTAATAAAAATGTACCTCTGTTGGCCTTTGTACTTTATAGTGCAGGATGGTGGTTTTTTTTGTTTTTTGTTTTTTCCTATTAACTGTACTAACATGCCAATTAAAGAGACTGAGATAAGGAAAATCTTCATTATCACACAAACAACTACATAAAATTAACAGATCTGAGGTCGACAACAAAAACAAAATTTCAGGGTAAATGAAGAAAAAAAACCAACATCCCAGAAAAAATAGAAATATTAGACTCTGGAAGACAGTAAGAACAATAAACGCAAGAACTGAACTCTAAGAATCATAACATAAAAGCAGGAGCATTTTTAAAAATCAACCTAGCAGTAAATATCATAGAATAACAACTCATCTTTGCATAGTGCTCTATTGTCAACAAAACAGAGTAGCTCCCTTTGTCTTCACAACAGTTCTATCATGTAACTCACTTTGACAGAGAAGACACTGATTCTCCAAGGGGTCAATTGACACACCTACAGGTAGTAAGTGGTGGTGCCAAGACTGATGTGAATTCTCTGACAACTGAATCAGAGTTGTTACTAGACTCCACCACAAAAAGCTGAAAGCAGAAAAAGAAGTAGAACCGATTCACAAAACAGTGAATCAGCAGGTAAACTGAAAAAATAAAAGAATATTAACTAGTCCTGTCACAATAAGAAGATCAGAACATCGGGATTGGAGGAAGACTCAAGAACAACCTGTGTTATGAAGATGACAAAACCTTCCTTGCTGAAAGTGAAGAGGACTTGAAGCACTTACTAATGAAGATCAAAGACCATAGCCTTCAGTATAGATTACACTTCAACATAAAGAACACAAAAATCCACACTGGAACAATAAGCAACATCATGATAAAGTGAGAAAAGACTGAGGTTGTCAAGGATTTCATTTTACTTGGATCCACAATCAACACCCATGGTTGCAGCAGTGAAGAAATCAAAAGACACATTGCATTGGGCAAATCTGCTCCAAAGGACCTCTTTTAAAGTGTTGAAAAGCAAGGATGTCACCTTGAAGACTAAGGTACGCCTGACCCAAGCCATAGTGTTTTCAATCGCCTCATATGCATTCGTAAACTGGACAGTGAATAAAGAAGACCTAAGAAGAACTGATGACATTCAGCTTTTCCATCGTCTGAGGTCAACGATGGAAACACTTGTAACACTTGCCCATCATATGAGATGATGGAAAATCTCAACATCATCAGTCAGAACAAGGCCAGGGGCCCACTGTGAATCAGACCATCAGTTACTGATGCAAGTTCAAGTTGAAACTGAAGAAAATTAGAACAAGTCCACAAGAGTCAAAGTACAACCTTGAGTATTTCCCACCTGAATTTAGAGACCATCTCAAGAATAGATTCGACAAGTTGAACAATAGTTACTGAAGACCAGACAAATTGTGAAATGACATCAAGGACATCATACATGAAGAAAGCAAGAGGTCATTAAAAAGACAGGAGAGAGTCCGGCAAGATGGCGCTCTAGGCAGAAACACCACGCCGTCCCTCCACAACAAAGATCCGAAAAACTAAGCCAAACAGAGAATCAACAATCCT
>NW_004443962.1:10321703-10325577 GCF_000243295.1 Trichechus manatus latirostris | reverse complement strand
TATGTATATTTTCACCAAAAAAAAAAAAAAAGGTTGAGAAGTTAGTGGGTTGACATGTTGTGGGGTGGTTAACCAATGTCATAAAACATGTGTACTACTGTTTTATGAGAAACTATTTGTTCTGTAAGCCTTCACCTGAAGTACAATAAAAGAAAAAAAAAAAGGCTCTGGGAATTGACGGAATTCCAGTAGAGATGTTTCAACAAACAGATGTGGCGCTGCGAATGCTCACTCGTCTATGCCAAGAAATTGGGAGGATAGCTACCTGGTCATCTGACTGGAAGAGATCCATATTTGTGCTTAATCCCTAGAAAGATGATCCAACCGAATTTGGAAATTATGGAACAATATCATTAATATCACATGGAACAAAATTTTGCTGAAGATCATTCAAAAGTGGCTGCAGCAGTATATCGACAGGGAACTTCCAGAAATTCATCCGGATTTAGAAGAGGATGTGGAACCATGGATATCATTACTGATGTTAGATGGATCCTGGCTGAAAGCACAGAACAGCAGAAAGATATTTACCTGTGTTTTATTGACTATACTAAGGCATTCAACTGTATGGATCATAACAAATTATGGATAACATTGCAGAGAATGGGAATTCTGGAACACTTAATTGTGCTCATGAGGAATCTGTACATGGATCAAGAGGCAGTCGTTTGAACAGAAAAGTCAGGAAAAGCGTGCGTCAGGGTTGTATCCTTTCACCATACCTATTCAATCTGTATGCTGAGCAAATAATCTGAGAAGCTGGACTATCTGAAGAAGAACGGGGCATCAGGATTTGGGGAAGACTCATTAATAACCTGCATTATGCAGATGACACAACCTTACTTGCTGAAAGTGAAGAGGACTTGAAGCACTTACTGATGAAGATCCAAGACCACAGCCTTCAGTTTGGATTACACCTCAACACAAAGAACACAAAAATCCTCACAACTGGACCGATAAACAGCATCATGATAAACGGAGAAAAGATTGAAGTTGTCAAGGATTTCATTGTACTTGGATCCACAATCAATACCCATGGTAGCAGCAGTCAAGAAATCAAAAGACACACTGCATTTGGCAAATCCGCTGCAAAAGACCTCTTTAAAGTGTTGAAAAGCAAAGATGTAACCTTGAAGACTAAGGTGCACCTGACCCAAGCCATGGTGTTTTCAGTTGCCTCATATGCATGTGAAAACTGGACAATTGATAAGGAAGACCGAAGAAGAATTGACGCCTTTGAATTGTGGTGTCGGTGAAGAATATTGACTATACCATGGACTGCCAAAAGAATGAACAAATCCATCTTGGAAGAAGTACAACCAGAATGCTCCTTAGAAGCAAGGTGGTGAGACTACATCTCACAAACTTTGGACGTGTTATCAGGAGGAATTAGTCCCTGAAGAACGACATCATGCTTGCTAGAGTGGAGGGTCAGCGAAGGAGAGGAAGACCCTCAACCAGATGGACTGACACAATGGCTGCAACAATGGACTCAAGCAGGACAACGCCTGTGAGGATGGCGCAGGACCCAGCAGTGTTTCGTTCTGTTGTACATGGGGTCGCTATGAGTAGGAACCGACTCGACGGCACCTAACATCAACAACAACATCACAATAAGTCAAGAGGACATAATTAACTTAGAAAATAGGGCATGTATATTCAAATAAAGTAAAATGAAAGGATAGGGTGATACTGTTTGAGAAACAGTTAAATTCCTTGATCGCTTCTCCCGCTCCTTACCCAGGATGGCTGCCTCTCATCTGATCTGGCAGAAATCTGAGACTATTTCCTATAGACGCTAAAATAGAGGGTCTCTGGGTAAGACACCAGACACAGGTAGATCTTGGGTACTGTACCACAAAATACTAAATGTTTAATTCTGAAACCACCTCTCCCCACCCCAAAAACTTTCTTCCCTCATTGGCTCCAAGACCCAGACCGCCAGACTTTTACCCTCCAGGGAAGAGATTGGAAATCTCTACTTTGCAGAAGTATCAAAGGTTCCATAGTGCACCGACTACGAAATCATGTATGTAGTTATCGGTTGTTGTCTAGTCAGTTCTGACTCCTGGTAACCCCATGTGTGCAGCTTAGAACTGCGCTCCATAGGATTTTCAAGGCAGTGACCTTTCAGAAGCAAATTGCCAGGCCTGTCTTCTGAGATGCCTCTGAGTAGGTTCAAACCACCAATGCTTCTGCTAGTAGTAGAGTGCTTAACTATTTAAACCACCCAGGGAGTCCTAAATCATGCATACCCACCTATAAAAAAAAAACAAAAAACTATTGCTGTCGAGTTGAATTGTAACCCATAGTGACCCTATAGGGCAGAGTAGAACTGCCCCAGAGGGTTTCCAAGGCTGTACTTATTTTCTTTTTTAATTTATTTTTTTACTTTGCTTTAGGTGAAAGTCTATAGATCAAGTTAATTTCTCATACAAAATTTATACACATATTGTTTTGTGACATTAGGAGCAATTCCCACAATGTGACAGCACACTCTCCCTTTCTACTCCGGCTTCCCTGTGTCCATTCAACCAGTTCCTGTCCCTTCCTGCCTTCTCATCCTGCCTCTGGACAGAAGCCGCCCATTTTATCTCATGTATCTGATTGAACTAAGAAGCACACTTTTCATGTGTGTTATTTTTTGTGTTATAGTCTTGTCTAATCTTTGTCTAAAGAGTGGGCTTTGGGAATGGTTTCAGTTCTGGGTTAACAGAGCATCCGGGGGCCATAGTTTTGGGGGTTCCTCCAGTCTCTTTCAGACCATTAAGTCTGGTCTTTTTACATAAATTTGAGGTCTACTCCACACTTTTCTCCCACTCCATCCGGAACAGTCTGTTGTGCTCCCTGTCAGGGTGGACGTTGGTGGTAGTTGGGCACCATCCAGTTCTTCCTGTCTCGGGCTGGTGGAGTCTCTGGTTAATGTGGTCCTTTAGCCTGTTGGGCTAATATTTTCCTTGTGTCTTTGGTTTTCATCGTTCTCCTTTGCTCCAAGTGGAGTGGGACCAAATGATGCATCTTAGATGGTCGCTGGCAACCAAGGCTATAAATCTTTATGGGAGCTGACTGCCGCATCTTTCTCCCACAGAGCAGCTGGTGGGTTCAAATCACTCACCTTTCCACTAGCATCCAAATGCTTAACCACTGCTCTACCAGTGTGCCTTAAATCGTGTATAGTGATACTTGAAGTCAATAAACCCCACTCACTAGCTCAGAGCTTCTAATAACTTTTTTAGAATCCTGTAAACAGACAACAAAAGATTATCAGACATTCAAGGAAAGTATCTGTTGCTAGGTGCCTTTGAGTGGGTTCCGACTCACAGCGACCCTATGTACAGCAGAATGAAACACTGCCTGGTCCTGTGCCATCCTCACAATCTTTGCTATGTCTGAGCTCATTGTGGCAGTAACTGTTTCAGTCCATCTCATTGAGGGTCTTCCTCTTTTTCACTGATCCTCTACATTACAAAGCATGATGTCCTTGTCCAGGGACTGGTCCCTCCTGATAACCTGTCCAAAGTACATGAGACTAAGTCTCATCATCCTTCCTTCTAAGGAGCATTCTGGCTGTGCTTCTTCTTCTTCTTCTTCTTCTTCTTTTTTTTTTTTTGAATTATTTCTTTTTTTTTTTAATTGTTCTTTAAGTGAAAGTTTACAATTCAAATCAGTTTCTTATACAAAAATTTATACACACTTTGCTGTGTGACCCTAGTTGCTTTCCTTATGCTGTGACAGCACACTCCTCCTTTCCACCCGGATTTCCCATCTTCATTCAACCAGCTCCTGACCCTCTCTGCCTTCTTATCTCCCCTCCAGTCAGGAGCTGCCCATTTAGTGTCATGTATGTACTTGAGCTAAGAAACACACTCCTCAC
>NW_004443962.1:10319358-10321431 GCF_000243295.1 Trichechus manatus latirostris | reverse complement strand
TACTAGGCGGGCACCATCTAGTTCTTCTGGTCTCAGGCTGATGGAGTCTCTGGTTTATGTGGCCCTTTCTGTCTCTTGGGCTAATATGTTCCTTGTGTCTTTGGTGTTCTTCATTTTCCTTTGCTCCAGGTGGGTTGGGACAAATTGATGCATCTTAGATGGCCACTCGCTAGCTTTTAAGACCCCCGATGCCACTCACCAAAGTAGGATGCAGAACATTGTCTTAATAAACTTTGTTATAACAATTGGCCTAGATGTCCCCTGAAACCATGGTCCCCAGACCCCTGCCCCTGCTACTCCGTCCCTCGAAGTATTTGGTTGTATTCAGGAAACTTCTTAGCTTTGGTTTAGTCCAGTTGTGCTTTCCCCTGTAGTGTGTGTTGTCCTTCCCTTCACCTAAGATATTTCTTGCCTACTATCTAGCTAGTGAATACCTCCCTCCCTCCACACCTTTGTAACCATCAAAGAATGTTTTCTTCTCTGTTTAAACCTTTTCTTGAGTTCTTATAATCGTGATCTCATACAATATTTGTCCTTTTGTGACTGACTAAATTCACTCAGCATAATGCCTTCCAGATTCCTCTGTGTTATAAGATGTTCCCCAGATTCATCATTGTTCTTTATCGTTTCCTAGTATTCTATTGTGTGAATATACCATAATTTGTTTATCCATTCATCCATTGATGAGCACCTAGGTTGTTTCCATGTTTTTGCTATCGTGAACAGTGCTGCAATGAACATGGGTAGGCCTATATCTATGAGTCTGATGGCTCTTATTTCTCTAAGATATATTCCAAGGAGTGAGATTGCTGGATCATACGGTACTTTTATTTCTAGCTTTTTAAGGAAGTGCCAAATCGATTTCCAAAGTGGTTGTATGATTTTACATTCCCGCCAACAGTGTATAAGTGTTCCAGTCTCTCCACAACCTATCCAACATTTTTATTTTGTGATTTTTGGATTGATGCTAGCATTGTTGGGGTGAGATGGTATCTCATTGTAGTTTTGGTTTGCATTTCTCTAATGGCTAATGATCCTGAGCATTTCCTCATGTGTCTGTTAGCCACCTGAATGTCTTCTTTGGTGAAGTGCCTGTTCATATCCTTTGCCCATTTTTAAATTGGGTTATTTGTCTTTTTGTTATTGAGATTTTGCAGTATCTTGTAGATTTTAGAGATTAAATGTTGATTGGATTTGTCGTAGCCCAAATTTTTTCCCAGTCTATAGGTTATTTTTTAATTCTTTTAGTGAAGTCTTTTGATGAGCATAAGTGCGTGATTTTTAGGAGCTCCCAGTTATCTAGTTTCTTTTCTGGTGTTTGTGCATTGTTACTTATGGTTTGTATGCTCTTTATGCTATGTTATAAGGCTCCTAGCATTGTCCTATTTTTTCTTCCACTATCTTTATTGTTTTAGGTTTTATATTTAAGTCTTTTATCCATTTTGAGTTAGTTTTTGTGCCTGGTGTGAGGTATGAATCTTGTTTCTTTTTTTTGCAGATGGATATCCAGTTATGGCAGCACCATTTGTTAAAGAGACTGTTTTTTCCTCAGTTAATGGACTTTGGGCCTTTGTCAAATATCAGCTGCTCTTAGGTGGATGAATTTATGTCTGGATTCTCAGTTCTGTTCCATTGGTCTATGTGTCTGTTGTTGTACCAGTATCAGGCTGTTTTGACTATCATGGCGGTATAATAGGTTCTAAAATTAGGTAGTGTGAGGCCTCCCACTTTGCGCTTCCTCGTCAGTATTGCTTTACATATCTGGGGCCGCTTCCCTTTCCATATGAAGTTGGTAATTTGTTTCTTCATCTCATTAAAAAATGCCATTGGAATTTGGATCGGGATTGCATTGTATCTGTAGATTGCTTTGGGTAGAATTGACATTTTCACAATGCGGAGTCTTCCTATCCATAAGCAAGGTATGTTTTTCCACTTAGGCAGGTCTCTGTTGGTTTCTTGCAGTAGTGTCTTGTAGTTTTCATTGTATAGGTCTTTTACATCTCTGGTTAGATTTATTCCTAAGTATTTTATCTTCTTGGGGGCTATTGTAAATGGTATTGATTTGGTGATTTC
>NW_004443962.1:10295340-10317845 GCF_000243295.1 Trichechus manatus latirostris | reverse complement strand
TTTGTTCTACATCCTTCTCCAGCTCTGTTCACGACCCTCTGTTGTGATCCTGGTCAGAGCAGTCAGTGGTGGTAGCCGGGCGCCTTCTAGCTGTACTCGACTCAGTCTGGTGGAGGCTGTGGTAGCTGTGGTCCATTAGTCCTTTGGACTAATCTTTTCCTTGTATCCCGTTCTCCTCATTCTCTCTTGCTCCCAAAGGGGTGAGACCAATTGAGTATCTTAGATGGCTGCTCACAGGCTTTTAAGACCCCAGACACTACTCACCAAGGTAGAATGCAGAACATTGTCTTTATAAACCGTTATGCCAATTGAGCTAGATGTTCCCCGAGACCATGGTCCCCACAGCCCTCCGCCCAGAAATTCAGTCCCTCAGGGAGTTTCGATGTGTCTGTGGAGCTTCCACGAACCTTCCTTGACAAGTTGTGCTGGCCTCCCCAGTATTGTGTACTGTCTTACCCTTCACCAAAGTTACCGCTTGTCTACTGTCTATTTAGTTCCTCCCCTATCCCTCCCATCCCTCGTAACCACCAAAGATTGTTTCTTTTTGTGTGTAAACTTTTTCATGAGTTTTTACAGTAGTGGTCTCATACAATATGTATCCTTTTGTGATTGACTTATTTCACTCAGTATGATGTCCTCTAGTGTGATCCATGTTATGAGATGCTTCACAGATTCATCATTGCTCTTTATTGTTGCATAATACTCCATTTCGTGTATGTACCATAATTTGTTTATCCTTTCATCTGTTGATGGGCATCTAGGTTGTTTCCACATTTTTGCTATTGTGAACAATGCTGCAATGAACATGGGTGTGCATATGTCTATTCGTGTGATGGCTCTTATTTCTCTAGGATATATTCCTAGGCGTGGGATTGCTGGATCATATGGTATTTCTATTTCTAGCTAAGGAGGCGCCATATCACTTTCCAAAATGGTTGTATCATTATGCGTTCCCACCAGCAGTGCATAAGAGTTCTGATCTCCCCACAGCCTCTCCAACATTTGTTATTTGCAGTGTTTTTGATTCGTGACAGTAATGGCCAGGGCTTTTTTTTCTTGGGAGTTTTTTAATTACCTTTTCAATCTCTTCTTTTGTTATTGGTTCATTTAGTTGTTCTACCTCTGTTTGTGTTCGTTTAGGTAGGTAGCGAGTTTCTAGAGATTTGTCCATTTCCTCTAGGTTTTCAAATTTGTTAGAGTACAATTTTTCATAATATTCTGTTATGACTCTTTTAATTTCAGTTGGGTCTGTTGTGATGTTGCCCATCTCTTTTCTTATATGGGTTATTTGCTTCCTCTCCTGTTTTTCTTTTGTCTGTTTGGCCAGTGGTTTATTGATTTTGATGATCTTTTAAAAGAACCAGCTTTTGGTCTTGTTAACTCTTTCAATTGTTTTTCTATTCTCTATTTCATTTAATTCTGCTCTAATTCTTATTATTTCCTTTCTTCTGGTGCCTGAGTGCTTCTTTTGCTGCTCTCTTTCTCCTTGTTCAAGTTGTAGGGATAACGTTTTGATTTTGGCCCTGTGTTCTTTTTGGATGTGTGCGTTTATTGCTATAAACCGACCTCTGAGCACTGGTTTTGCTGTGTTCCAAAGATTCTGGTAGGATGTGTTTTCCTGGCTGTACTTCTTCCAAGACAGATTTGTTTGTTCTTCTGGCAGTCCATGGTATATTCAATATTCTTCACCAACACCATAATTCAAATGCATCTATTCTTCCTCAGTCTTCCTTATCATGGGACAGCTTTCCCATGCATATAAGGCAATTGAAAATACCATGGCTTAGCATTAGAGAAATGCAAATCAAATCTACAATGAGATACCATCTCACCCCAACAAGGCTAGCATTAATCCCAAAATCACAAAATAATTAATGTTGGAGAGGATGTGGAGAGACTGGAACACTTATACACTATTGGTGGGAATGTAAAATGGTACAACCACTTTGGAAATCAACTTGGCGCTTCTTTAAATAGCTAGAAACAGAAGTACCATACGATCCAGCAATCCTACTTCTTGGAATTTATCCTAGAGAATTAACAGCCTTCACATGAATAGATACATGTACACCCGTGTTTATTGCAGCACTGTTCATGATAGCAGAAAGATGGAAGCAACCTAGGAGCCCATCAACGGATGAATGGATGAACAAATTATGGTGTAGTCACACAATGGAATACTACACAATGATAAAGAACAATGATGAATCCGTGAAACGTCTTATAACATAGAGGAATCTGGAAGGCATAATGCAGGGTGAATTTAGTCAGTCACCAAAGGACAAATATTGTATGAGACCACTATTATAAGAACTCAAGAAAAGGTTTAAACAGAGAAGAAAACATTCTTTGATGGTTACAAAGGTGTGGAGGGAGGGAGGTGTTCACTAGCTAGATAGTAGACAAGAATTATCTTAGGTGAAGGGAAGGACAACACACGTTACAGGGGAAGTCAGCACAACTGGACTAAACCAAAGCTAAGAAGTTTCCTGAATACAACCAAATACTTCGAGGGACAGAGTAGCAAGGGCGGGGGTCTGAGGACCATGGTTTCAGGGGACATCTAGGTCAATTGGCATAACAAAGTTTATTAAGAAAGTGTTTTGCATCCTACTTTGGTGAGATAGCAAGCAGCCATCTAAGATGCATCAATTTGTCCCAACCCACCTGGAGCAAAGGAAAATGAAGAACACCAAAGACACGAGGAAAATATTAGCCCAAGAGACAGAAAGAGCCGCATAAACCAGAGACTCCATCAGCCTGAGACCAGAAGAACTAGATGGTGCCTGGCTACCACCAATGACCACCCTGACAGGGAACACAACAGAGAGTCCCTGACAGAGCAAGAGAAAAGTGGGGTGCAGAACTCAAATTCTAGTAAGAAGACCAGACTCAGTGGTTTGACTGAGACTGGAGGGACCCTGTAAGACATGGCCCCCGGACTCTCTGTTAGCCCAGAACTAAAGCCATTCCCAAGGCCAACTCTTCAAACAAAGGTTAGACTGGACTATGGGACATAAAATGATACTCGTGAGGAGTGTGCTTCTTAGCTCAAGTACATACATGAGACTAAATGGGCAGCTTCTGTCCAGAGGTGAGATGAGAAGGCAGAGAGGGTCAGGAGCTGGTTGAAGGAACACGGGAACTCTGGGGTAGAAAGGAAAAGTGTGCTGTCACAGTATAAGAAGAGGAGCTAAGGTCACATAACAATGTGTGTATAAATTTTTGTATGAGAGACTAACTTGAATTGTAAACTTTTGCTTAAAGTGCAACAAGAAAAAGAAAACACCATGGCTTGGGTCATGTGCACCTTAGTCCTCAAAGTGACATCTTTGCTTTTTAACACTTTAAAGAGGTCTTTTACAGCAGATTTGCCCAATGTAATGCATCGTTTGATTTCTTGACTGCTGCTTCCATGGGCATTGATTGTGGACCTAAATAGAATGAAATCCTTGACAACTTCAGTCTTTTCTCTGTTCATCATGATGTTGCTTATTGGTCTGGCTGTGAGGATTTCTCTTAATGTTGAAGTGCAATTCATACTGAAGGCTGTGGTCTTGGATCTTCATCAGTAGGTGTTTCAAGTCCTCTTCACTTTCAGCAAGCAAGGTTGTGTCATCTGCATATCACAGGTTGTTAATGAATCTTCCTCTAAATTTGATGACCCACTCTTCTTTATATAGTCCAGCTTCTAAGATTATTTGCTCAGCGTACAGATTGAATAAGTATGGTGAAATGATACTACCCTAATGCACATCTTTCCTGACTAAACCACACAGTATCCCCTTGTTGTGTTTGAACGACTACCTGCTGGTCTATGTACAGGTTCCTCACGGGCACAATTAAGTGTTCTGGAATTTCCCATTCTTTGTAATGTTATCCATAATTTGCCATCATCCACACAGTCGACTGCCTTTGCACAGTCAATAAAACACAGGTAAACACCTTTCTGGTATTCTCAGCTTTCAGCCGAGATGCATCTGACATCAGCAGTGATATCCCTCATTCCACATCCTCTTCTGAATTCAGCTTGAATTTCTGGCAGTTCCCTGTCAATGTACTGCTGCAAGGGCTTTTGAATGATCTTCAGCAAAATTTTACTTGTGTGTGATATTAATGACACTGTTTGATAATTCCCATATTCTGTTGGATCACCTTTCTTTGGAATGGGCATGAATATGGATCTCTTCCAGTGAGTTGGCCAGGTAGCTGTCTTTCAAATTTCTTGGCATAGACAAGTGAGCACCTCCAGCGCTGCATCCGTTTGTTGAAACATGTCAGTTGGTATTCCGTCAGTTCCTGGAGACTTGTTTTTCGCCAGTGCTTTCAGTGCAGCTTGGACTTCTTTCAATGCTATCAGTTCTTGATCCTATGGTACCTCATGAAGTGGTTGAATGTCGACCAGTTCTTTTTGGTACAGTGATTCCATGTATTCCTTCCATCTTTTTTGGATGCTTCCTGCATTGTTCAATATTTTCCCCGTAGTATCCTTCAATACTGCAAGTCGAGGTCTGAATTTTTTCTTCAGTTCTTTCAGCTTGAGAAATGTCAAGCGTGTTCTTCCCTTTTGGTTTTCTAACTCGAGGTCTTTGCACATTTTACTGTAATACTTTACTTTGTCTTCTCTAGCCACCCTTTGAAATCTTCTGTTCGGCGCTTTCACTCCATCATTTCTTCCATTCGCTTTAGCTACTTGACATTAAAGAACAAGTTTCAGAGTCTCTTCTGACATCCGTTTAGGTCTTTTCTTTCTTTCCTGTCTTTTCAATGCCCTTTTGCTTTCTTCATGTATGATGTCTTTGATGTCATCTCACAACTCATCTAGTCTTCAGTCATTAGTGTTCAATGTGTCAAATGTATTCTTTTGATGTCTCTAAATTCAGGTGGGGTATACTCAAGGTTGTATTTTGGCTCTTGTGGACTTGCTCCAATTTTCTCTTGCATACGAGCAATTGATGGTCTGTTCCTCAGTTGGGCCCTGGCCTTGTTCTGACTGATGATATTGAGGTTTTCCATCATCTCCACAGATGTAATCGGTTTTATTCCTGTGTATTCCATCTGGCAGGGTCCACATGTATAGTCACCTTTTATGTTGTTGATAAAAGGTATTTGCAATGAAGAAACCGTTGGTCTTGCAAAATTCTATCGTGCAATCTCCGGTGTGCTTTCTATTGCCAAAGCCATATTATCCAACTACTGATCATTTTTCTTTGTTTCCAACTTTCGCATTCCAATCACCAGTAATTATCAATGCATGTTATTTGCACTGATAATGTCTGATCAAGTTCAGACCACAGAAGTTTGTAAAAATCTTCAATTTCTTCATCTTTTGGCCTTAGTGGTTGGTGCGTAAATTTGAATAATAGTCGTATTAACTGGTCTTCCTTGTAGGCATATGGATATTATCATATCACTAATAGCGTTGTACTTCAGGATAGATCTTGAAATGTTCTTTTTGATGATGAATGCAACACCATTCCTCTTCAATTTTTCATTCCCAGCATAGAAGACCATACAATTGTCCAATTCAAAATGGCCAATACCAATCTATTTCAGCTCACTAATACATAGAGTATTGATCTTTATGTGTCCCATTTAATTTTTGATGACTTAAAATTTTCCTAGATTCATATTTTGTACATTCTATGTTCTGATTATTAATGGATTTTTGCAGCTGTTTCTTCTCATTTTGAGTTGTGCCACATCAGCCAATGAAAGTCCCCCAAAACTTTACTCCATCCACATCATTAAGGTTGACTCTACTTTGAGGAGTCAGCTCTCCCCCAGTCAAATTTTGAGTGCCTTCCAACCTGAGGGACTCATCTTCTGGCACTGTATCAGACAGTGTTCCACTGCTATTCATATGGCCAATTTTTTCAGAAGTAGACTTCTAGGTCCTTCTTCCTAGTCTGTCTTAGTCTGGAAGCTCTACTGAAACCTGTCCACTATGGGTGACCCTGCTGGTATTTGAAACACAGTGGCATAGCTTCCAGCATCACAGCAACATGCAAGCCACCACAGTACAACAAATTGGAGATGAGTAGTAGAGGAAAGCATCTAATTTAGTATAAAGAGATTTAAAAAAAAACTATCATTAGAATCAAAATGCTATAAAAAAAGAATATAACCTTTAGACCAAATTTTACTAAAAGAGCTTCTGGGTTATTTCTACATTTCAGTTACAAAAGTTGAAAGGTCCTTTTCTATTAACCTGGCCTGGGAGGTACCTAACTAATCTTCCATTTTAATTCCTGAGTTTTCCCCCTCTGACTGCAGTGGTTGGGAGAAAGACTGGTCTGTCACACATATAACTAATTGATATTGTTAAGGGTTTGCAGAAACAAAAGAGAGAAAAGTGAGATCAAAATTTAAAAGTTGAACAGGCTATAGCAACCTATTGCAAGTATATTTTTAGGTCAAAAGCAGTCAACTAGATCTTTAATGATCACTATATCATTAAAGATATACCAAAAGCAGCCCTGGTGGTACAATGGTTAAGTGCACGGCTGCTAACCAAAAGGTCAGAGGTTCAAACCCGCCAGTGGCTCAAGTACCTGGCAATCTTCTCCAGTAAAGATTACAGCCTAGGAAACCCCATGGGGCAGTTCTACTCTGTTATATATGGTAGCTGTGAGTAGGAATTGACTCTACCACACACAACACCAACAACAAATATATAAGGCAAAGGAAATAACGAAGTTTAAACTTATAAAATTTATAAAAACAAAATGTTTATACTTATAAAATTTATATTTTAAATTTATAAAATTTAATTTTATAAATGTATATATTTATTAATTTTATGAAAACAAACAAAAAATACAATGAAGTAAAATAGACAAAGAAGATTTCCAAAACTGCATGAAACCTTGATAGACATGCAATTAAATCTTTAAAGCTATATGTATCATTCATTCATTCAACAAATGGTATTCATTCATTCAACAATTAATTATTGAGTATATGGCTGACATTATGCTAGGCACTAGATAGAGCAATAAACAAGGCTATAAATATAGGATTCTTGCCCTCTACCAGAGACCCCATGTGTTTCAGAGTAGAACTATGCTTCATAGGATTTTCAATGGCTGTGATCTTTAGGGAACAGATAACCAGGCCTTTCTTTCAAGGTGCCTTTGGGTAGGTTGGCACTGCCCACTTTTTGGTTATTAGCCGAGTACTTAACTGTTTGCACCACCCAGGGTTTCCTCCTGCCCTCTAAGAGCAGAGGGACAGTAAACAAATAATTACAAAATTAATTAATTGAGATTGCAATAGGTATTAATGAGAAGGAGAAGGTGCTTGGCTGCTAACTGAGAGGCTGGTTGTTCAAAGCTTCTCCTAGGGAAAAAGATGTGGCAGTCATCTTCTGTAAAGATTACAGCTTCGGAAACTCTAGGGGGCAATTTTACCTTGTCCTATAGGATCACTATGAGTTGGAATTGACTCAACTGCAATGGGTTTGGTTTGATTTTGGTAGAAGGTGTTATAGATCTACTTAACTGAAGACAACTGAGTCTGGAGGTCAGGATTGCTCTCCTGAAGAACATGGTAAACAGAAATAATAACATTTCTTGGTTTTAAAACATGATAATATAAAATGAAAGCGTTTAAGTTGACGTGAATCTCTGTTTCCGAACTGAACGCATTAGCTAGCAATATACCCACGCTCTCACCAAAAAACTTGGACAAAATAGAGAAATCAGGTATTTTACAGCAGGGGAGAGCTGTTGAGTCAATGAGAACTGGAGGGGCTAAGACTCCAGAGAAGTTGTCTTAGTTATCTAGTGCTGCTATAACAGAAATACCACAAGTGGATGGCTTTAACAAAGAGAAGTTTATTTTCTCACTGTCTAGTAGGCTAGAATTCCAAATTCAGGGCGTCACCTCCAGGGGAAGTCTTTATCTCTGTCAGCTCTGGAGAAAGGTCCTTCTGATTAATCTTCCCCTGGACTAGGATCTTCTCCGCGCAGGAATCCCAGGTCTGAAGGACCCACTCTGCCCCCAGCGCTGCTTTCTTGGTGGTAGGAGGTCCCCAACTCTCTGCTCACTTCACTTTCATTTTATCTCTTGTAAGATAAAAGGTGATGCAGGCCACACCCCAGGGAAACTCCCTTTACATTGGACCAGGGATGTGACCTGAGTAAGGGTGTTACATCCCACCCTAAGCTTCTGTAACATAACCCAATCTTGCCTCATTAACCACAAGCAGAGATTAAGGTCTACAACACATGGGAAAATTACATCAATCAGGAAATGGAGGACAACCACACAGTACTGGGAATCTCGGCCTAACCAAGTTGACACGTATTTTCGGGGGTCACAATTCAATCCATAACAGTGATGAACTTGGATATCTTGCTGAGGAGATTTCTAAGCAAGATCTTAAAGGGGCCACATGGTTTCTCCTTGCCACTTATTGTAAAATGTGAAAGGAAAGAGATGGACTTAACAATGAACTGTGCAAAATGAAAACAAAACTTAAAAGATTTGGAAGATTCTGTTGTACAAACTAAGGACACATGTCCTAGAATTTTCGCCAAGAACGTGGCTACACAGACTTTTGTTAAAGAGATTAAGCCTGTGACTGATGGATCTAACCAACTACCACAGCAGAAAACCCATCAGCTTAGACTGAAGGGGTCAGAGACAGGATGAAAGGAAAGAAAACTGTCTGCCTCTTGGAATTCTATAGGCAGGAAACAGGCCAAAGGAGCTAAATGTTTTGTCCTCTAAGAAAAGCAAAGGACCGTCCTTGGAGAAGCTTGGACATCAGCAGAACTGTTGGAAGGAGCACAGGAAGCAGAGCTGCCAAGGTCTCAAAGTGTGGGGCTATGGCCTCTGGGGTCTTAAAGGTTGGGGCTAAGGCCTCTGGTATCTCAAAGGGTAGAGCCATGGCCTCCTAGGTTTCAAAGAGTCAGATTTTCACCAACTTGGTTCCGGAGTATGGGGCTGCCGTTCAGTTTGGCCAAGAAGATGGGGTCACTGCCCAAAGCTGAGGGGGTGAAGCTGCCATGCTCAAGGGACAGAAGAATGGGGCCTGCTGAGGCTGAGGTGGTGGGTTACCACTCAGATGGACGAGGAGATGGGGCCACCCAAAGCTGAGGGAGCAGAGTTGCTGTCCCAGTGGGCCTGGAAGGCAAAGCTGAGGCCCTGGGCCAAGGGGCCTCCTTCTAAAATTCAGAGATCTTGGCCAACACCCAGAACCTGGAGGGTGGGGCCCTTGCCCAGATGGTCCCAAAGAACAGAGGATTGTTTTCAAACCTTGAAAGCTAATGAAAATTTTTCTGCTGGGTTATGGACTTGCTTGGTGTTTCCCGAATAGGGTCCGTGCCCTGGAGCAGTGGAGCCAATGAAACATACTTCAAGTCAGAAAGAGTGAGAAAGTTTTTCATTCAGGAAGTGTATACCACCGGGGACCCAGCAGCAACTCAGGTTGTCCTTAGGGAGTCCCAAAAGGCATGTTTACATTAGAGCTTATATATGATTTTTACAAAGGTTAGAAGTGTTGTTATTCACTCCAAGATAATTACAAGAGACTGTTTATCATACTAAAGCGATAGGGAACTGGACATTTCCTTATCAGGCTAAAGATACACGGCTCTGACATCTGGGCTCTAATCTTCCTGTGGGGGATACTAAGTCATAAAACAGAGTCATTAACAAAGGTATGCGCAAAACAAAGCCATGGACGAAGGTATGCGAAAAGGGAGAACGCTAAAAAAAAAGAAAAAAACTTAGAGGTCCATTATGGCGTTAGTTATGTCAAGCCCTCAGTTGCCATTTTGAAGAGAAAACATGCTGGGGAGTATTAGGGTCACACTTGGTGCCTGTTATCCCTTCTTTCTCTTCAGTTTCTCCCATTTGTAATGGGAATATCTACCTTGTGCCTGTTCCACCATTATACTTTGGAAACAGATAACTTGTAGTCTAGATTTCACAGGTTCACAGGTGAAGAGAATTTGTTCCCAGGATGGAATATGCCTAAAGTCTTACCCATATTTGATTTAAGTGATCAGAAGATGAAATTTTGGATTTGGAGTTGATTTAAGACTTTTGGGATGATGTGATGGGGTGAATGTGTTTTGCTTGTGGCAGGGACATTAGTTTTTAGGGGCCAAAGGGTGGAATGTTATGGACTGAACTATGTCCCTCAAAATTACGTATTGTAAATCTTAATCTCTATACCTGTGGTTATAACCCATTGGGAATGTGTTGTCTTTGTTATGTTAATGAGGCAGGATTAGTGTAGGGTGTGTCTTGAGTCAATCTTTTTTGAGATGTAAAAGTGATTAAACAAACAAACTGGAAGCAGAGATGGAGGAAGAGAGATTCCAAGCCACATGAAGATTACCCAAGAGCAGAAGCTCAGAAGAGACAAGGACCTTCCTCCAGAGCTGACGGAGACAGAAAGAGTTCCCCTAGAGCCAGCACCCTAAATTTGGACATCTAGCCTCCTAAGCTGTGAGAAAATAAACTTCTGTTTGTAAAAGTCACCCATTTATGGCATGGTATTTCTGTTATAGTAGCACTAGATAACTAAGACACGTATCTTGGAAAAAAGGCCTGGTGATTTATTTCCAGAAAATCAGCCACTGAAAACCCTATGGAGCACAGTTCTATCCTAGTGTAGCACCTAGTTTACAAATACTATAAATCAGGACTTGATTTACTGTTCTGTTGCTTGTCTAGACTTGTGAAAGTGATGAAGAATATGTTAATAAGGTAGATTAAATTGAAAATGTGTGATGTCGATAGTCATTACATTGTAAAGAACATAAAGAATTGAGGAAATATTCTTCCAGTATTCAAAAATTATTACCCAGTTCAGCAAAAAAGGAGCACTTATCATTGACAGATAAGAGAAATTCTGACGTATGTCTTTATTTTTTCATATTACTTGTTAATGTAAACAAAAGTATCTACCAACATTTATGCTGGAACTACACTCATTCATCATTTGCAACCATGGGTTGGCTACAGATAACGTTTGCCAAAAACCTTTGAAAGCATTCTGTGAGAATCAATTGTCTATTTGGAACTTACAATGAAGACTATTTTATATTTTGTAAATTGTGTGCTACACATCCTTTATATCAGTAAAATTTAAGTAAACATACACACAAAAAGGAAGTTTTTTTTTTTTTTTTTCCCCCAGAGATCTGGTTGTTAAATATTTAACAACATGTCATTGGTGTTATGGTATGATCCATTAGTAAAATAATATGTTTTTCTTCCTTAATAGATACCTAGACTGTACTCTCTCTGAGAGTTAATGTTTGTCTTGAGAGATGGGCATGTGTGTCTGATTCAATGGTTACCCTCTGGATGATCAGGGAGAGTCTTTACTCTGCTTTACTTTTCACCTCACACACACTTGGAAGATCGAGTCTACTCTGGACTCTTCTGCAGAAGCCTTCCCCCCACCCCACACACAACCTTGGTATTAGCCTGTTGCTGTTGAGTTGATTCCGACTCATAGCAGTATAGGGTTTCCAAGGAGTGCCTGGTGAATTTGAACTGCCAACCTTTTGATTAACAGCCTTAGTGAGACTAAACTCTTCCTATGTGGGAAAATGTACTGTTAGGGACTATGTATTGCAGAGTGAGGGGAGTATTGGAGACTTTGTCTGTGGAGGTTTGAAGATGAATCCCTTGAAAAAGACCTAAGCACAGGCAGTAAAGCTAGATAGAATCTGGGGTGTGTCTACCATAAGGTGACTCCCTTTGAGGGCTGAATTTCTTTGAGTGGCTCTTCTGTGGCTTATGGCTCAGGTGGTAACAGGCCGAGTGGTTGCCCACTTCTTTTTTTTTTTTTTTTTGATGCCACATGCAAAGGGAGCCACATCCTATTTCGAGGGAATGGGCCCGAGTTCCAGGAGCAGAGTGAGGTGGTGTTGTGGCCATAAGGTGCCCACAACTTGCTGACTCGATAACTGGGAAAGCAACTCTGTCCCCAAAATGCACTTCAATGGGAGAAATGGGGAGCCTATGCTAGGTTTCAGAAATTTGTAGCAAAGTCCAAAGGGTAACTTAGATGAAGTAGGGAACGAGAAGTTTAGCACCCCCAAATGCAGACATAGTTTGTACTATACTAAATGTGGCTATGAAGTGAAGGAAGACCAAGGAATAGTGATGGTGAACATGGCTTCTCTCAGATGCAGGAGGTGGCTTCTTTGTTGGAAAGCCTCCCTCCTAGGCTCTGCGAGGAAACCTGCTTCCTGGGAAGGAAGTCAGTTGTAGGAGGCAAACAGTCACGGAGATCTGAGAGTTAAGAGAGGGTAAGCACGTAGGGAGTGGACGAGCGGGACAGAGGGGAAGGGTTCAACAATAGAATCTAAAGAAATTGAGAGAAGACAAAATACTGCAGAGGCTGATGATGTTCAGCTGCTTGCTCGTTCTAGAACTTTCTTTCTTGGTTTTCAAGGCCTGCAATCTTGATGCTGCCATCCTGCCCCTTCTTGGTCTTCCTTCTCAGTCCACCCAGGAATGATGAGCAGAACTTGGGTGGCAAGGCACATTACTCATATGAATCGTTGAAAGAAACCCAGAAATGGCCCAATTGAAACTTATGTTACAGACAAAGGGCTTCAGTTTCACTGTCATTTTACAAGTCCCTCCTTGAAAACCCTATAGGGCAGCTCTGCTCTGTCCTAAAGGGTCACTATGAGTTGGAATCTACTCGATGGCAATGGTTTTTTTTTTGCATGTCAAAACTTTCTTTTGCTTACTTTGGAGACATCATCAGAAAGACCAACCGCTAGAAAAAAAAGGGACACCATGTTTAGTGAAATAGAGGGTCAGTGAAAACAAGGGAAATGCTCAATGAGATGGATTGACACAATAGTCACAACACTGGGCTCAAACATGCCAAGGATCATGAAGATGGTGCCGGACCAGGCAGTGTTTCCTTCTATTATACATAAGGTTGCCATGAGTCAGAGCTGACTCGATGACAACTAAGAATAACAACCACAACAATAAAATTTCTTTGACCCATCTCTGAATCTCTTCATCTTGAAATTTCAGTTTCATTGTTTAAGAGGTCATACGTAAGGCCTACCCCTGCAGGAGGAATAAGCCCTTATTTTGGTAGGGTCTAAGAGACCTCACCACCTCCTTCACTGAGAAAACAGCATCCATCAGGTGAAAACTCCCATAATTTCCCATTAGCATTCAAATTGCCTGCTTCTACTCCCTGTCTCCCACCTTGCTCCCGGTATAGTAGGACTGTCCTGCTCTTAAGGCTAATGATTCCAGGATCCCCTCCCACCTTCTCCTACAACCTCTGTCTTCATCCTTCCCTTCAGTCCATTCCAGTAATATTTAAACATGCTGCAAACTCTTCCATCTTAAAATTACATTTTAAAAAGCCAGAAAGCAAAAATATCAACTCTCTGATTTTATAACCCCACAAGGTACCGCCTAACTCCTCCGGATTCAGTCACACTTCTTGAAAGAGCTGATGATGCTGCCTCCATTTCCTTCCCTTTCATTCAGTACTAAGCCCACTGCCGTCTCCCTCCCACTCCCTCCTCACCAGGAAAGACTGATTCGCAGGTCAGCAACAGTCCAAGGTTGTTGCTAGTTGCCTTCCAGTCTATTCTGACTCATGGCAGCACCATGTGTGCAGAGTAGAACCGCTCCACAGGGTTTTCAAAGCAGTGAACTTTCCGAAGCAATTGACCAGGGCTATCTTCTGAGGCACCTATGGGTGGGTTTGAACCACTGGGTTAGCAGCCTATTGATTAACCATTTATACCACCCAGGGAACCACCAACAGTCCAATGGACGTTTCTCTTTCCTGATGTATTGATAGCAGTGAATGACAGTCCCTCCTTCTGACTTGAAATGCTCTCTTATCCTGGGTCAAGGACACACACATCCCTGGCTTCCCTGCCACTTCTCTGGCTACTCCTTGATCCTCCTATCTTGGTAAAGGCCACTATCATTCTCCATCCAGGTATGACCATGGAGTCATCCACGAGCTTCGCCGTCTCTCACTGCCCACCTCCTTCAAGCTCTGCCCTCAGTGTCGATTTAGAATCTGACCACTTCCTGATCCTCCTCTGGTAGCACCCTGGTCCTAGTCACCCGCATACGCCACCTGGGACACTACTGGAGCCTGCTTACTGGCCTTGCTGCCCCAGCTCTCACCACGACACACAGCCAGTGATCCTGCTACCAGTGCATGACGCCACGGTACTCCCTAGTTCATGGCTCTCCAAATGTTGTTCCTTCTTAGATCTGAGGTTACATGTCCCCTCTCTCAGCCGCCAAACCTGGGCTAGGAGCCCCTCCTAATTTGTTCCAGGAACACCTGTATATTCCTTCCAGGAGCACTTGTTCCACTATGTTTTAACTTCTCTGTGTCCCCCACAGCAGCGTGAGCTCTGTGAGAGCAGGGGCCGTTTGTCTGTCTGTTGACTCAATTCGGAGTGCTTGGCACCTAGTAAATATTTCACAAGTAACTGGTGAATGTATTCCCCTCCTCCCCGCGCCACTCCGCACACGATTTCTAGACCTATAGTATTAAAGGATCAGGGAACAAAACCCCCCAAAAGGGGAAGCAAAGTAAAGTTCTGAAAACTACATTGATCATTGAAAGAAATCCAGAAGTGGGCAGTGAATACTCCAAAGGGTCATAGTTTGCGTGACATTTTATTTTTTGTAAAATGTCTGCCTGCAGCAAAAATGAAACTATGTTTGCACAAGGTCTGGTGGCCCACAGCTGCTCATGTCAGCTGTGGCTTGGGTAAGTGGCAGAGTGCCCTGAGCAGGAAGGTAGGGGACAGTGGTGCACAGGTGGAGGGAGGCGCGAGGCCAGCAGTGGCGATGGTCAGCCCCAAAGGATTAACCCGTTTGCTGTGGGCCTGAGATGCACATGGGGAATTGGGGTGACCAGTCCAATCCCAGGGCGGCTGTTTACAGTCAAAGACAGAAACTCAGGCCTGGGAGGGGTTTTCGGGAAACGAAAGTGAAACAGGAGGTCAAGTTAACAGAGGCAGCTTGGGCGGAACAGGCAGTCCTGCCTGGAGGAGGAAAGCTGAGGATGGCTGCGCCCGTCTCCTTCCCGCTACTAGTCAACGGATCCTGGGGCCCCGACCCCCCAAAGAACCTGCGCACCAAGTTGCAGGTGTACTTCCAGAGCCCGAAGAGATCTGGAGGCGGGGAGTGTGTGGTTCGCGAGGAGCCCGGGAGCCCGCTTGCCTTCCTGGTGCTCTTCTCTCGGGAGGACGGTGAGGGGCGCGGGACGGGAGCCCAGCGGGGGCGAGGGGTGGGTTCTGAGGAGGGGCTAGGGCTCTTCCCCAGCGGGAAACGCGGTGGGGGGCACGCAGCGAGAGAATCTGTCCGCCGCAGATAACAGCGGTGAAAGGCGTAGGGATTTCGGAGAGCATCCGGCGCGCTGCAGTTGCCCTTGCGTGGCGCTTCCCAGCTCTGCCTTGAGGGGGCGCCGCAACCGTTAGTGGGCTTCTCCGGCCCTGAGACCCAGAGCCTCCGGGAGGCCGGCCTGCCCCTACCCATTCTCCCAGGGCCCCCTGGGCCCCGCAAACACGCCACGCGCACGGAGCGCCTGGGTTAACCAGAGGCCGCCCTGCTTTTTCTTCTATCTCCCTTTTTACGCCTTTTCGTTTCTCGCAGTTGCTTTTAGGTGAAGAAGGAAAGGGGTTAAGAAAGCTGAGGATCACGGGGATCCCCCTTGGGTTGTGGAGATTTTAGTGGTTTGGGGGCCACTTGGGAGAGGTGCAGAGGCACACTGGGTGGAAATACAGAGGCTTTGCCATGGCCTTTGCAATGGAGGAGGACGGCAGCCGTGCTGTTGATTACCACACAGTGTCTGTCCGGGGTGCCCCTTCCCTCATTCTCAGGGTGGCCCCAAGACTGGGAGCCAGTGGCCACGTTCTGAGTTGATCTTGGCTTGGGACTTCCGAGCTTTAGGGGAAAAATTTCTTCCTCACAAGCAGCTAAAAGGCTGAGTTCTCCCTGTCTTTTCTCTGACGTTTCCATTTGGGGGAACAAGAGCCCACCAATCATCTACTTGCTCAAAACACCCACTGTATTGGGAGGCAAGCCACCTGCTGCTGCTCCCAGAGGGGCACGTTTCCACCTCGATTTCACAGACAGGTGGTGATCTGTCAGGTTCCTGCAGGATGTGGACAACCCCTCATCCTGTCTCCGTGGTGCTGGACTTGGAGAAACATTTGGGCCAGAGGAGAGGGCAGGAGGCTTACAACGCCATGAGAGCAATTGGAATGCCGCAGGAGGAATCCAAAGAGGAAGAAATGAAACAGAGAGAGATTTGAAGGAAGTGAGGGAGAGTGGGGACAGGAGACGTGCTTGGCTCACGTGTCCTTATGAAAACAAAGTACAAATTTTTCCAAGGATTGATTTCACTAAAGTGCTCTCAAGGGCAGCTGTGTAAGTCATTTCCCCCACTGGGTTTCACTTTTCCACAAGAGGTTTTCCCTTCTTTGATCTCTACTGTCCACATAACTGTGGACCTGGCCCTTAAGGATACCTCTTCCTTCTTTAGAATCCCATTGTCCTCAGGAGTAGTCCTTAAACTGGGGCACAGATCACCTGTATCCGATCACATGGAGAGCAGGTTAAACATGCACATTCCCAGCTCAGTTGTAGAGATTCAGGTACAGTGAGTGTGGGATGGGTTGGAATCTGCAGGTCGAACCAGCACCCCAGGTGACCCTGGTGGACTTCAGAGTCTAACAATCCCTGTTGTTTGTTGACAACCCCGGATGAACATAAAAGGAGATAATTATAGAAACTACAAACAGCATAAAATTACAAACAGCACAAAATATAATTTTGTGTTGATAAAATAATTATATTCTAGCCTCCCAAAGCGGAAATGATTTCACAGGCTCCCTGCCAGGCTTTCTTCCTTTCCAGCTCTCAACCTACTACCCTCTTCCTCCACCCCTAGGTTATTCCAGTGGCCTCTCTTGTTTAACCACTCCCCTACCCCCCTGCATGAGATAACTCAAAACTTATAAACTCAAAACCTGTTAAGGTTAAATGTCTCATGGCATGGAAAGTCCCTGTTCAGTTTCAGTTTCCTATTTGAGGAAACACTTTCTTGGCACATTGCCAAGAATTTACTACTGGACACAATGAGTTGCTGGCCCTTGTGGACCTAGGAAATGTGTTCTTCTCTACTTGTCTGCCCTGCAGAGGACACCCTCCCCCCTCCCCCCAGTAGTGGCCTTAATGGATGCAGGCCCATAGTGTAACACAACTTTATTCGTGTAATCACTGTCATATTCACATAATAAGAGTGAGCTGAACAGCACTTCTCTGTAGAAATTAGTGTCTAGCAGACAGGAAGTAACAGGAGCTGTATCTCTTTTTTGTATCATTCAGTGGTTTTCTGAAAAGTTGAGTGTAAGTTGATTTATAACGTTTTAATACCCTATTTCAGATGTGTACATTTTATCGTTCTTTCTGGTCCTAATTTGGCTCCAGAATAATGTGTCGGTCTCCTTGGGGTAAAATAAATGCAATTTTAGTAAAATCTCAGGTTGGTGCAGGAGAGAGACTGTCCACATGTGTAAGGGTGAGTGGACATCAGAGTTTCAGCTCTTTTTCCTCCAAGATCCACTTTCTCCTCATCAGGGATCACTAACTGGTATTGCTACCACCTGCTCTCCTGAAAGAGTTGTGCCCACACATGTGCACACAATCTGAGAACAGCCTGGTGAAGCTTTAGTGCTGTCTAGGGCCTGGCAATCTACTTCTGAAAAATCAGCTATTGGAAACCCTATGGAGCACAGTTTTATTCTGATACGTATGGAGTTGCCAGGAGTCAGAATCGACAGTAACTGGTTTGGGTTTTAGGGAACAATAAAAAGAATACAGCACCGAGTTCCGTGACTCTTGGTAACTTGGCTTGTAAAATTTCACTTTGCCTTGGGCTTTGTGGGTCCTATCAGTCCTTAGTCTTCACTGTAGCTTAGCACTGCCCCTTAGGAACCCATGGGAAGACATCTGCCGTCCTCATAAAGAATGAAATTAGAGTTTGGAGTTCCTTCTCAGCTTCTGTCTGAGGCCTGTTTTGAGTCGATATCCAGACAAGGTCCCACTTCCCTACCCCTTCGTGGATAGTTGAGGTGGGAAAGTCATCATGCCCTTCTTTATGGAAGATTCTGACCCATATCCTTGGCCTCATCAAGCCAACCATATCAGAATCCAACATGGTAACCCAACATTCATGCCAGAGTTTTGCACCCAGATAGTACAGGGCACTCTCAGAGAGTCCCCTTTCCCTGACCTCTTGGCGCCATCTGACTATGTTGACCATGCCTGCTCCTTTAAACTCCTCATACCCTGGACTTCACCATTTGAGATACACTGATTTCCCTTTCTTCTCTCTGGCTGCTCCTTACAATTTTAACTGACATTTGCATAGCTCTTCGGGGTTTTGCGGTGTACATTCACAGACACTGCTCTATGGACTTTATTATCTTCCCTTAAAGTGAGACTGTGACTCAGGAGAAGTTAAGGTACTTCCTCGTGGTCACTCAGCTAGTTAGTGGCAGAGTTGGAATTTGAATCCAGGTCTTTGGGTTCTTCTGCCCACCGTCCTGTTTTTTCACTACAGCCTAGCTGCCTGATTTGCTAATTCTTCTTTTATAAAACATTTCCCGACCCTTCTTTTCTACTCCTTTCACTATCATCCTTGTGGTTATGAGGCTTTTATTACCACCAAATCGAAAAAAACAAAAACACCGTTGCTGTCAAGTCAATTCTAACTCATAGCGACCATATAGGACAGAGTAGAACTGACTCCTAGGGTTTCCAAGGAGTGGCTGGTGGATTCGAACTGCCAACCTTTTGGTTAGCAGCCGAGCTTTTAAGTGCTGCACCACCACAGGCTAAGTTATTTATTGAAACAGCTTCCAAACTAGGCTGCTGCCCTCAGTCCCTCTACCACCAATGCTCATGGCTATCCAAGTTACCCTCCTAAAACGCTGCTTGCATCATGCCAGGCCCCAGCACCTGATCTTCACTGGCTCTCCATAAGGGATGCTTTAATTATTTCACTGTAGAGTAAAAAATTACTACCTTTCTGAGCACCTACTAAGTGTCAGGTACTATACTAGTTCTTTATAATGTTTCTTCAGTTTAATCCACATAACACTCCTATGGGGCAGCCTTCACTAACCTTCTTAATAGACAAGAAGACTGAGGCTTAGGCAGTAAGGAACATGCTCAAGGTTACAAAATAAATTGAAAGATGGAATTGAAATCCATGTCTGCTTGCTAAACCTCTTCTCTTTTCACTACATAGAGCCTTTCTTGGGAAACTGACCAAGTTATTGACTGATGGTGAGGAAGTCTATGGATATCAATAGAATAATCTTGTGAATAAAGATTGCCTATCACTTGATTTTTTTTGTTTTTGTTGTTGATGTTGGACATTTCAGTTCGGCAGAAAGTTCTGGAGAGAGAAAACCACGAGTTAGTATGGCCAGAAAAAGGAACGTTCAAGTTAACTGTTCAGTTGCCCACACCCCCGGATGAAATCTGTGATGTCTCTGGGAGGAAAATCCCAACAAAGGTATGTAAATTTGAGGAATGATTGGAAGGGAAGCAGCATGTTCTCCCAAGTGGTGGGGATGGGAACCATAGTGAGAAAGATACAGTGGGCTGAGAAGTATACACCCAGCTGGAGTGAGAAGAGAAGCATGAATGTGGAGGGAGGAAGGAGGTGATAGGGTAGGTGTGGAAGACTGAGGAAAGGACTCTTGTTTGATTTTAGATACCTTTTAAAAAGTCAAGATTTGGAGGTTACAATAATGGTGATTTGGGATGTAAAAATTTGGGTCTGTTTTTTCTGGGTGCTTTATCACTTGCAACTTGCTATATTTATGATGTTCATACATCATTTTGAGGGGACAGTGATCCGTACTACATGTACTAATGATTTCCTCAATTGTAAAATAGAGTAATATTAGTCTCTATCTCATCGGGTTGTTGTGAGAATTGAATGGGATACCCAAAACCAAACCAAACCCACTGCTGTTGAGTCCATTCCGACCCGTAGCGACCGTATAGGACAGAGTAGAACTGCCCTATAGGGTTTCCAAGGAGCAGCTGGTGGATTTGAACAGCTGACCTTTTGGTTAGCAGTCATAGCTTTTAACCACTGCGCCACCAGGGCTCACAGCACAGTGCTTGTTCTATAGTAAACAAGCAATAAATGTTAAATAGGGAAAAACCATGAGCTGAATTGCTTTAGGTCTTATCCCAGACACCTGGTGTTAGTTGGGGTATCTGTTATGTGTGTCTCATTTTTACCAATAGTTTTTGTGACCAGTAAGTGGATATGCCACTAAATATAGCCTCAGATGCATTCAACAGCATCATTGCCAGAGCTTTTCATAGTTTCTGTTTACCCTACATCTCCAGGTTGGTCCCAGGGACATTTTCTTAATGTAAAGAAGTTATTAGTGATTTATTAATGCTGCCTTACACTGTTTGGATTTCAGGAATCCAAGACCAAAGAAGATGCCAGAAAAACAGGTAATGTCTCAGTTGAGATGACTGACATTCCCCAACAGTTTTACTTTTATTAAAGAAGGCACTTGTGGAGGTCACCCCTCTCTTTCTGACCTCCACAGGCAGGGTGTACTCAGCTTGGAGACATCTTGGGCATCGTCATTGACATAGTCTGAGCCAGCTGTGCAGAGGGATGTCACTGGGGGAGCCCTGGAACTCTTAGGCACTCATGTCAGAAGGGTAGGAGCAGTTCTCCATGAGGGCTAGGAGACACCTTGCAATTGAGAACAGGACAGATAGGTGTCTGGTGGGTGGTGATGAATGACCTTTAGAGCCCACCTGTGCCCAGCTGGGCATGGAGAAGCAGAGGTGCTGGATGTGGCTAAGCCAGTTAGCGCTGCTTTCTGAGCACTGAGCATGCAGGAGGCAGTCCTCTGGAGCCACAAATGGCAGGTGGGACTCCTGTGTGGACAAAAGCTTTCCAAGTGCAAGAAGCAGGATGCGGGTGCCGTCTTCCAGAGCAGCAGTAGCTTTTCTCGTCCCCTCTGCTGTAGGAACGCCCCCAGCCTAGTAGCTGTTGTGTGGACGCTGCCACTTAACTAGGTCTGGGGGTTGGCCTGTTGTGCCATCTGACTTCTCCTAAAGAAGTGACTAGTTTTTGTGGCTAAGCATGCCGTTGGAAAAGGGGAGAAAATAATGAGGTGTGCTGAAGGAGCTGAGCAACAGATAAAGTGACTCATATATTAAAATTTTAGGGAAGAGGAATTCCAAAAATGTATAAAATATTATACACTAAAATTGAGGGTCTTGAGAACATGTGTAGTTTTTTGTAACTTTCTTTTCTTTGAAAATGGCACTTGTTTTACTTGGCAAAATTACTCGATAGGTATGTATGGAAAATGAAGAGGACTTGAAGCACTTACTGATGAAGATCAAAGACTGCAGCACTATTGCTATATAGCCTGTTATCCTTTACACAGAAACCTTCCATGACTCACCCTCACCGCTACCCATAGGATAAAGTCCAGACCCCATTCTGGATTTAACGTGCTTTTCTGCCCTCATTTCTTGCATCTGTGCACATAAGTCCTTTTGAGCCACATTGGTCAAACTGACATTTCCTAGTAGCCTGGTGTTTACATGGCACTCTGCCTTTCCTTCTGCTGCTTATATTGCTCTCTGCTTCCTTCTCTCTATCTAAATTCTGACCAGCCTTCAAGAACTGCTCAGCTTTCTCCTCTTCTCTGCAGCCTTTCCAGACCAGCGCAACCTGTTTATCCCTCTTTCTTGGAGTCTTAGCTTGATTGTTGATGCTCTTTGCTGGGCAATTAACCAAGCCTCTCTTGTGATAAAGCTAGTAATAGTGATAGGGTTATAAAACTATATTGCTGGAAAGACTCTTACAGTTCACTTAGTCCAGTACCCTTATTTTATAATCAAGAGGCTTGCCTGACGTCACATGGCTAAAGAGTGGCAGAGGCAAGGATTGGACTCACATAGCCGCACCCCACAGCCCAGTAATCACTCTGCTTTGTCATACATGACTCATTTAATGCACTTTATGTTGTCAGTTAATCCTTAAGCTATTTTTTATTTGGCATAGGTGTGTGTAGCGTCGTATGCGGCAAATAATAGGGGTATTTGTCAGGATGATATAATTTCTGTAACAAACCACTCCCCAAATCAGTAACCTAAAACAATAAAAGTTTATTTCTCCTTCACAACACTGTTCAACATGGTTAGCAGCTGAGGTGATGGCGGGAGTGTAGTCAACTTCACCCAGTTGTTCAGGAACCCTGAGTCTTTCTATTTTCTGACATCAGTATCTTTAATACATGGCCCCCAAAGTCACCGCAGGGGAGAATGGGAATTCATAAAAGGGAGATTTGTATTGGCCAGGCCTGGAAGTGGAGGTCACCACTTCCACCGACATTTCTTTAGCCATATGAACTTTGCTGCAGGAACTGAACTATGGAAGTCTGGAAAAT
>NW_004443962.1:10284351-10293663 GCF_000243295.1 Trichechus manatus latirostris | reverse complement strand
TTTAATATTTTCCCCATAGAATTCCTCAGTATTGCAACTCAAGGCTTGAATTTTTTCTTCAGTTCTTTCAGCTTGAGAAATGCCAAGCATGTTCTTTCCGTTTGGTTTTCTAACTCCAGATCTTTGCACATTTCATTATAATACTTTATTTTGTCTTCTTGAGCCGCCATTTGAAATCTTCTGTTCATCATTTCTTCCTTTAGCTTTAGCTACTCGATGTTCAAGAGCAAGTTTCTGACATCCATTTTGATCTTTTATTTCTTTCCTGTCTTTTTAATGACCTCTTTTTCTTTCTTCTTATATGATATCCTTGATGTCATGCCACAATTCATCTGGTCTTCACTCATTAGTGTTCAATGCATCAAATCTATTCCTGAGATGGTCTCTAAATTCAGGTAGGATATACTTGAGGTCGTACTTTGGCTCTTGTCGACTTGTTCTATTTTTCTTCAGCTTCTGCTTGAACTTGCATATGAGCAATTGATGGTCTGTTCCACAGTTGGCCCCGGCCTTGTTCTGACTGATATTATTGTGCTTTTCCATCATATCTTTCCACATATGTAGTCAGTTTGATTCCTGTGTATTCCATCTGGTGACATCCGCGTGTATAGTCGCCGTTGATGTTGTTGAAAAAAGGTATTTGCAATGAAGAAGTCATTGTCTTGCAAAATTCTATCATGTGATCCCCAGCATCGTTTCTATAACCCAAGGCTGTATTTTCCAACTACCAATCCTTCTTCTTTGTTTCCAGTTTTCATATTCCAATCACCAGTAATTATCAATGCATCTTGATTGCATGTTAGATCAATTTCAGACTACAGAAGTTGGTAAAAATCTTCAGCTTCTTCATCTTTGGCCTTAGTGCTTGGTGAGTAAATTTGAATAATAGTCATATTAACTGGTCTTCCTTGTAAGCATATGCATATTATCCTATCACTGACAGATATCCTTATCTGGTGGTTTTTGTGTTCACCCCTCTCCAAACATCCAATGTCTTGAACATAATAAGGCTCCAATTGAATAGTTGCTCATAGAATGTCTGAAGGCCAAGTATTAAGCGTCACGCTTCAGTGGACAGGCATAGACTGATGGAAAACAAGGTGGGGTGATTGTCATTCAGTGAACTTGATGTATACATACAGATTGTTAGGGCGTTTTATCTTCCATGTGTATTCCTTGGTCAGTCACTGCAAGTATACTTTTTTCTTTTTAGTGATGGGAACTTAGTGCTTTTCAGGAGTATAATGTATTAGATGATGTCCATCATCAGATATTCTTGCTTTCCTTCAGTGGACCAAGGAGTAAATCTCCAATTCAGCAACCATTTATTGGGGGTCAACTATATACCATGTCCCAGCAATATAAGGATGAATTAACATGACCCTTGAGTTTTAGAAGCTCAGTTCAATAACGATAGTATGGTGCTATGTTAGAAGTGTGTATCAAGTGCTGTTAAGGCAGGTTTGTCAGAGAGACAAGGCAGAAAGGGTGTAATAAAATCAAATTTAACATAATAATAAAAAAATTTAAGTGCTGTGATTTATTTTTAATTAAATAAAGCAGAAAGACTTTCAAGATCTGCTTTTATTTGAGCTAGTGAAGGACAGAGAGCAGTGTCTTATAATAGCTTACTTCGTTAAGACCATGGTAGATAATACAACATCTTGTACCCCTTTGCCTCCCTAGACTCAGATGTGTCAGAAGAACTGGATGGAAAGCTCTCTCTCAATAGAAGAGCTGAAAAAATGGAAGATGTTGCAGAAGAATGTGAGAATATTCCGTCTTCGTTTGCATTCGAAAATCTCAAGGAAAATGTGACTGATGTTATGTTAACATTGTTAGTGGAGAACGTAAGTGACCTGTCAGCAAACAGTGACTTTCAAGTGGAATTAATACGAGATTGTAATGTTGCTGTGGTTACCTTTCAAAAACATATAGGTAAGAGCAAGTGATACTTTATTGTCTAGTCTTCTTTGGGATTTGGGAAGGAGCCCTGGTGGCACAGTGGTTAAATGCTCAGCTGGTAACAGAAACGTCGGTGGTTCGAACCCGCCAACCACTCCGAGGGAGAAAGATGAGGCGTTCTGCTTCTATAAAGATCTCAGCCTTGGAAACCCTATAGGGCAGTTCTGCTCTGTCCTATAGGGTCACTGTGAGTCAGATTTGGGATACCTAGCTAATGGAACATCTCTGAAAATTTAACTCTTTCTAGTAGCTTATAAAACCCTGGTGGCTTAGTGGTTAAGAGCTATCGTTGCTAACCAGAAGGTCAGCCATTCGAATCCACCAGGCACTCCTTGGAAACCCTATGGGCAGTTCTACTCTGTACTATAGGGTTGCTATGAGTTGGAATTGACTCGACAGGAATGTGTTTGGTTTTTTTTTTGGTTAGTAGGTCATAAGAGGATCCCAAGTTAATATAGATACTTTTTGTTATTTTGAAAGAGAAGGAACTTTGTTTTGAAACCAAATTCTGGTATATTTATTATATGATGGAATTTTATCATATGAATTCTTGAAAGTGTGTGCGTGTGTGGACTACTGGAAGGTAATAATAATAGCAAACACTCATATAGTGCTTACTGTAAGGTACTGTGCTAAGCTGGTTACATGTATTAACTCATTTGTTCCTTTCAACAACCTTATGACATTATTATTATTATCCTCACTTTACAGTTGAGACAGAGGCTCAGAGATGCTAATAAATGGAAGAACTCAGATGTGAACCCAGGCAGCCTAGCTCTACAGCTTGTTCTCTTATTCTCTTTGTCATATATTTCCTTACATGTGTTTTGTGGGCATTCACATACGCAGGAAAGAGTAAGTGCATACGATGCAAAAAATGAATGCTCTTTTAAGTTATTGAAGGGAGTCTGTGGACAATCTCTGAGCTTGGGAAGTGCCACCTCCACCCACAACAAAGAAATTTTCCAATTCTCTCTTCTATGGCCGTGGCAGCAGAGGGGTTAATTAAGAGCACGGGCCTTGGAATCAAAGTTGCAGCTTTGCCGTTTAAATAGCTATGAGGTTGGCCAAGTTACTACCCTCTCTGTTCCTTGGTTTATTCATCTGTGAAATGGGGATAATAATATCTATCTAATACAGTTTCTGTGAGGATTAAATGAAATGTTTGAAAAGCACTTAATATGGTCCCCAGACACGGTAAGGACTCAGTAAAGGGAGCTATTATTATTTCAAATTTATGATTATTTCTTATAAAGGTAAAACAAAGTGGACTTGCTGTTGCTAATTGGTCAAAAATCTTGAGCATCTGCTATGTGCCAGCCACTGGTCTAGGTGCTGTGGGTACAGAGTTGGGTAAGTGGTGATTCCTGCCTTTGAGGAACTCACAGCCTGGGGGCAGGGAGGGAAACCCGTAAGCAAATGAAATGGAAGTGCAAGAGATGGTGAGGAAAAGGGGAGGAAGAGGGACCCAAACAAGGTGACTTGGGGCCCTTGCCTTGCCTGCTCCCTCCTATGACGTTTATACCCCAGCAATACCAATTGATCAGGTCCAAAATGCACTATGCTGTTTCATGGCTTTGCTGTCCCCTCTGCCTGAAATGTCTGCTCCCCTTATCTATGGGGTAAACCTCTCTTCACCTTTCACAACCAGAATAGAGACCACTTACTCTGGGAATCCTTCTCTGATTCCCAGTATCAGTTTTCCCACCTCATTTGATCCCACAAGAGGCAATTTGTTTGCTTTCAAGATGTCCTCCCTCATGGATGGTGAACTTCCTGAGGGCAAGAACTTGTCATACTAATCTCTGTATCCCCAGAACCTAACACAGCGCCTGGCATATCATGGGTCCACCATCAATACTTATTAATTTGAAAGAGATACTTGGGCTGAGTCCTAAAGGATGAACAGGAACAGAATAAAAAATTGGAGAAGGGCATTCCAGGCACAGGAAATTGTGTCTTCAAAGGCAAAAGAGAGTGGGGGTTTTCAGAAACCATGACTAGTTTTTGTGACAACATGGAACATTAAATGGCAGGGAATAATCAAAGTTGATTCTTGAAAATTCCTTTGGAGCCAAATACCAAAGGGCATTGTAAGCCTGGTATGGAGTGTGAACTCATACCTGCAGGTAATGGGAAGCCATCGAAGGACTTGAGAAAGGAGTGAAATGATGACATTTGCACTGTACGGAGAGCACTCAGGTGTCAGTGTCCAGGTGGGTTGGGGAGGTCTGTGACTGCAGACAGGGACGCAAGCTCCGTGGCCGTAATCCAGGTAAGATATTCATATAACATATGCATCATTGTTCAGATATCAGGAGGTTTAGACATGTAAATTCTCATATAGGAATTCAAATCTTAAATCTAAAAGTGGGGTACTTAGCTTGTCCCCCTTTTATCTTAGTTAATATTCAGACACTTTCTTCCACATAATACAAAAACACTGTTGTAATTTTCTAAATTCAAAAATATTTTTGTTTGTAGATACCATGAAATTTGTTGATGATTGTGCCGAATATCATTTAGCTAAGCAGCTTCAGCTTTCTCCAAGACTTCTGGAAGTGACAAAAACCATCAGGATTGAAAACTTACCACCTGGTGTTGAAGAATATTATTTAAAACTTTTCTTTGAAAATCCCCATAATGGTGGGGGAACAGTTGACCGTGTTGAATACTTTCCTAAAGAGAGTTCGGCTCTGATTGAATTTTCTGACAGAAAAGGTAATACCTATAAGGCTGATTTAATAAATCAGAGCTGGCATAATTAGCAGTTGTCAGTTGAATTCTGATGCATTTTATTTGTTTATTCACATATTTCACTGGAAATCTAATTAACAGTCCTATACAACTGTAAGATGATGCTTAATAAGTCCATTGATTCTAACTTTTTTAAAGACAGCGACACCAAGTTTTTGAAAGATGTAATGAGACCTTCATGAGATTCTCTACCTGTGATGGACTGAGAAGTCTATATAATTTTTAGAGATTTTAAAATACTATATAAATAGTGTGTGATTGTTGTTTAGAGTGACCTTGTGAAAACCATGTCCAGCTGAACCTTGGGGAAATATTAATGAGGACTTTTTAGACATAGCTTGCTAGTTATCTGAGGCATGTGTGAAGTCAGCTGGGAGATCCACTGATGCTCAGAGGTTGAGGCTGAGAAGTAGAAATTAGGGAACCAGACTTGATAGGGAAGGAGGGAGCATTCTGCCTGGGATTAACCAGGGGGCATAAGACAGGATCATTTATCACTTAAGATAAATTGTTTCTTGGGGATACTTAGAAGAACCTCCGTTTAGCCACTAGACTTATGAGTTGGAGAAACTGGAGTCAAGATATGGTTTGGATCAAAATGCAATGATTGACCTATTATGCCTTGGACAAAGGTACAAAAGAAGAGCTTCTGTTACATCTTCTTGGAATCTCCCTTAGCCTGGTCTTGGGTCCAGGGAAAGAGCTACATAAATTTGTCTACTCTAGAAGTTAACCTCCTAGTTTAGGGTGGGAGTTGACAATTTCAGGGCTTGCAAACATCTTGAGGCCTGGGGATATTGAATTTGTCCTTCAGAATGTCTACATTATGTGTATATGACTAATAATAGGTACTATTTAATTAAGGTTTACTTTATGCTAGAGTTACACATTTGTACAATACAAGGTATTTCAAAGAGTCCCCTCTCCCTGACTTCTTTGCACTGTCTATGTTGACCACGCTTCCTCCTTTAAACTCACTCATACCCTGGACTCCACCATCTGTGGTACACTGATTTTCTTTTTTTTCTCTGTAGCTTCTCCTTCTTATAACTTAACATTTGCATAGCTCTTCAAGGTGATACAAAGCACATTTGCAGGCAGTGCTTTATGAGCATTGTGATTATTAGCACTCCTGTTCTGCAAATGAGGCACAGAAAGATTAAATCTCTTGCCTAAGGTTACACAGCTAGTAAGTAACAGAGCCGGGATTTGAACCCAGGTGGTCTGGCTCCATAATCCATGCTCTTAATGTCTCCACTTTTCCCCAATCTCCTCTTGACCTATAGCGTCACTTTTTCTTGTAGGATATTTTACCACTTGCAATGGGCCACCAATAACGAGGCAACTTCTACAGGGAGCTTGATTAAAGACAATTTATTTAGCAATATTATATTTTATGTAGGGGCTCGGGTGATGCAGTGGTTAAGTGTTTGGCTGCTAACCAAAAGTTGGCAGTTCGAATCTACCAGCTGCTCCTTGAAACCTTATGGGGCAGTTCTACTCTGTCCTATAGAGTCGCTACAGTCAGATTCAACTCAATGGGTGATGGGCTTAGGGCTATATTTTGTGTAAGTTACTTCAGAGGAATAGATTTGCCTTGAAATTATTTGGTTCAAGTTCACAAAATCGGGTTTATTTTTTTAAGGAAGGGAACTCTTATTGAACACCTATTGTATGAGAGATCTTTTGCTGTGTTTTCTGCCACCATATCTCACTGAACCCTCATAATCAGCATGGTTAGATAAAGTTACTCTTTCTTTACAGACAGGGAAGCAGGCTGGGGATCTTAAGGCACATTAAGGTAGCATGTGGAATGGTTCTCGGGTCAGACAGAACTGAGTTCAAAGTCCCGGCTTTGCTCCTTACTAGCTTCATGATCTTGGGCAAGTTCCTTTAACCCGTCAAAGCCTCTGTTTTCTCATCTGTAAAATGGGGCTTGTGTTACTATTATCTCAGAGGACTGTTGTGAAGAGTAAATGAAAGAATACCTGCACGGTGCTGAGGTACATGGTGAGTGCTCAGTATGTGTTAGTGGTCACTGGTACTGCCCACCCAGGCTTCAGAGCCTCTATGGCGGTGTTGGGAGGGTGAAGCTGTGTATTTGGGCCTCTGAAGCCCAAGTTCATTTCATCGTGCCTGGCTCCAGCTCTAGGGACCAGTCATACACAGGTGAAATTATTCTTAACATCTTTCCAAGAAGAGTTCTATTTTAATCCATGTTATCTCTGGAGTTCATTGTTGTTAACCCTTCCTTCTTAGACCCCTTGTACCTGCCAAAAACAAACAAAATGAGTTGTTTGGAGGAGTGAGAAGGGACTCACACACATTCTCTCTCTCTCTCTCTCTCACACACACACACACCACACACACACACACACACGCCCCAATGGCGGAGTTGTCCCAGTAAAAGTGCAGGAGGGAGACTATAGTAGGGGTATGGGTGGTGCAGCAGACTGCAGATTGCCAGCCCGCAGCTCTGGACTTAGTGAATCAAAACCTCTGGGGCTGGGCTCTCAGGCAGCTGGAGGGTCCTGTTGGTTTGGAACCCCTTTTAAAGGGACAAGAGTGTGAGCTTTAGAGTTAGACAGACACTGGTTCGAATTTTAGCTCAGATTTTGATAGTCCATATATCCAGTTCACGTTTTTAACCTTTCCAAAGCTCCAGTTGCCTCATTTGTAAAATATGAATGATAACAATGGTGTCTGTACCTCAAAGTTTTTAGTGTGGATTAAATGAATTATGTATATATAAAGTTCTTAGAGTAGTGTCTGACACATGGTAAGCTATAGTAACTACTGCTATCCTCTTCCCCTTAGAGATTGTCAATGGAATATAAGTCATCTATGAAGCCTAAAACTGTGGGACTATACTAGAAGGAACAAATAGCATGATAATTAAATAGGCTTTGCTTTGAGCTTCAAAATATTCTTTACACTGTGGGAAACATTATCCCCATGCTTGTGGCCAAACTCACATCTATTTCTTAATATGGTGGTGATATATCAGTAATATCTGAAAATAGAATTCACTTAACAGAATTTCACTATAGAACAATCTTGGCTTGAAAGTGATTATTCCATTAAACGAAGGATACCTATGCACTATTAATACATATCAGTTGATATTTGAGCACTTTGAGAATGGTGCTATTTTTTAATATGTTGTAAAATCAAAGTTCTATAAAACATAGAATAGGATTTTTCCTCTCTAAAATAGGGAAGTTTTTATTGATTTGAAATATATCACGTAGAGATTAATTTATTTTTTATTTCTTTCCTTTAAGTGTTAGACACCATCATGACCAAGAAACTTGTCTTCAATAATATGCCACTTTCTGTGTTCCCATATTATCCTTCTTTGGGCACAGCCTTGTACGGCAAGGAGAAGCCTCTGATCAAGCTCCCAGCACCACTGGAAGTGTCATTGGCTCTTCCCATATGGAAGTTCTTACAGAAAAAGAATCACTTGATTGAGGAGATAAATGGTGAAATGGGACATTGTCATTGTGAGCTAACATGGCCCCAACTCAATAGTGTTGTTACCATCAGGCCTGCAGCCACCTTAGTCAATCAAGGAAGATGGACAATCAATTCTTGGAGTGAAGATGCTGCCGCAGCATTCTCTGTCATCCTATCTAAATATCAAGATATCACATTTCATGTGGACCCAATAGTATGGGACAACATAGAAAATGATTTAGAAGATGACAGAATTTTGATTGAGTCTGATACACTTAAGCAGACAGTAACCTTTGTAGGGAAATCAGAGGATATACAAAGCATTCAGCCACAAATCAAGAAATTAATAGAAAGCATCACCCAAAAAATTAAAAGGGAAGAGCAAAGCCTGAAGGAAAAAGTGGCTGTTTCCCCAGGAAGATATTCTCTTTTGTGTCACAGTGGTTTCCTGGAGGGTCTACGCAAGGAGTGCCCAGAAGTAGAGATTTCTTATGATGCAGGCATTGGACTCATATGTCTTAACGGGCTTCGTGCTGATGTGTATAAAATGAAGTGTGAAATTCAGGAAAAGGTACTCACCATGGTCCAGAAAAGCATTCAGGCTCCGCCTGAGGTTTTCCAGTTTCTGCAGCAGGTAGACTGTGAAGAATACTCCGAGTCTCTTTTAATAGCAAAGAAAATCCTTGCTGTTTTTACTCTAGAGGGTGCAGCTGTGCATCTAACCAGCTGTTCTCCTGAAGTCCTCTTAAAAGCTGAAGAGCAAATGGTCAATGCCTTAAATTATAGACTCATTGAAGTTGAGGACAGGGACGTTCTTAAAGATAAGAGATGGAAACGGCACGTTTCGACTTCGCTTAAGAAACATAATTCCTCCTCAAAAACTGTAATCATAGATGAGGTAACTTCAGAATCCACAGCGAAGGTCATCATTGCAGGCTGTGCGACAAACGTAAATGAAACCTATGACTTCCTTTCTGACTTTGCAGAAAAACACACAAAAATAGAGAGAATGATTGAACTAAACTCTCCCTTAGTTGCTGAGTATTTAAAGATGGAAAAGAAGCTAATTTTGTCACAGATAAAGAGTAGAAATGTGCGGGTAATTTTCAATCCTGAGAACAACAAAAAAGG
>NW_004443962.1:10268610-10284234 GCF_000243295.1 Trichechus manatus latirostris | reverse complement strand
TATTAGAAGTATCAGCATTGATAAGCCAGGAGCCAGCTACCTCTTCCAGGATAGAGAACGGTATTATATAAGTGAGGCCAGGCGGCAATTTGGTTGTTGTATTGCGCTACAGAAAGATGAAGACAGGAAGGAGGGTGGAAGCGCTAGTGGGAAGCAGTGCTGCGCTCGGGTATGCTTGGCCCCTGGAGTCTCCCTGGTGGTCCAGCAGGGCGACTTGACTCAGTTTCCCGTAGAAGTGGTGGTGAATGCATCAAATGAGAGTCTCAAGCACAGCGGTGGCCTTGCTGCTGCTCTCTCAAAAGCCGCTGGCCCTGAGCTCCAATCTGACTGTGACCAGATAGTGAAGAGGAAGGGCAAGATGGCACCTGGCAATGCCATCATCTCAAAAGCAGGAAACCTTCCATACCGCCATGTGATCCACGCAGTTGGGCCCCAGTGGAAGGCGGATGATCCGCCAAGGTGTGTGTACCTGTTAAGGAAAGTAGTGGAAGAAAGTCTTTGTTTGGCTGAAAAACACAAGTACCGGTCCATAGCCATCCCAGCTATTAGTTCTGGAGTCTTCGGCTTTCCCTTACACCGGTGTGTGGAGACCATTGTTTTGACCATCAAGGAGAACTTCCAGAATAATGCGAATGGACGCACCTTGAAAGAGATTTACCTTGTGGATAGATCTGAGAAGACTGTTAAGGCTTTTGCTGAAACTGTGAAAACTGTATTTAAAGACACAGTGCCTAATACTGCTTCCCTGCCCAGTGTACCAGCAGCGGAACGCACAAGACTGAGGAAAGGTAGTGAGGACAGCAACACTCTGATGTCCCCTGAAGGCCTGAGGGTCCATCTGGTGAGAGGAGATGTGCAGGCTGTGAGGGTGAGTGTCCCTATTCACAGACTCCACCAAAGGGCTGTGACCTCCAGCTAGCCCCTTGTTCTCTCATCTGGGGCAAAAGATAAGACCATTATTATGTGGGGATATCCAGGGAGAGAATTCCATGCCTCCATCCCTAGCTCGAAATAGGGGCTCACTTGGATAATTGAGCTACTTCACCAAATCATTTACTAAAAGATGGGCCAATTTTTCTGGGAAATAGATTCAGATCAGATCACCAGTAAATGTGAAATCCTCCTAAGGCCTTACACTTGCATGGCTCTCTATGCTTCTTCAGTGACTTTACAGCTGTCAGATTGTGGCAAATCTAAGGTTAATTTCTTGTCAGATTTACAGGTAGCAAATCAGAGTGTGGGGCAGTGGCAGGCAGAGGACAGGAACCTTGTTAGTGGAGCTGAGCGAGGGTGAGCATGGGGTCCAGAGTCTGAGGGACCATCAGCGCTCAGCCGTAGTAAGGAGGGTTTGTAGAAAGTGGAATATGCCCCCAGACACTCTGCTAACTCAGAACTGAAGCCACTCCCAAAGCCCACTTTTCAGACAAGGATTAGACAGGCCTATAAAACAAAAAATAACACATGTGAGGAACGTCGAGCTTCTTAGTTCAATCAAATACGGTAACTCCTGCCCAAAAGCAAGACGAGAAAGCAGGAAGGGACAGGAGCTGGATGAATGGACACTGGGAACCTGAGGTAGAAAGGGGGAGCTTGCTGTGACATTGTGGGGATTGCAACCAATGTCACAAAACAACGTGTGTATAAATTTTTGAATGAGAAATTAATTTGAGTTGTAAACTCACCTAAAGCACAATAAAATAAAAACAGAAAGAAAGTGGAACATGGACCTGGGAAAGGTCTGGGCATTATGTAGGGACAGTTCTTTTAGACCTGCTAAGGGGGTGATATGTTTTTAAAAATGTATTTAACAACCTGTTCAACACCAACCAATCAACAGCAGGGTCTGGAAGCCCTAGCTGTGTCAGGCGTTGCTTCTTTAACTGGGAATTTTAGGAAGGTCGGGAGGCGGGAACACGGGTGAGGTGCAGGGCAGCGCCTGTGTATACCAGCCAATAGAGACATTTGTCTGTAGTTTAATAAATGGCTGTACCATAGTTGTGCCTTCCAGTGAAGATTAGCCCCAGCCTTCTTCTGCCCACTTTCCGGGGGGGAAGTACTCAGGACACAGAGGGAGTCTGGGACGCATGCTTGGTGAATTCCCACCTCGCCCCCTTCGCTGCTACTAGGCTCTTTTGCACCCCACTTTTTAATAAGGAGATTTATTAAACAAGTTTCTTAGCACAGTAACAAAAATCACAATTAAATCGAAGTTTTCATCAAGGCCTGAAAGTTTTGTTCAAAGGCCATGATCAAACTCCTAACTTATCAACATTGGGTGTCATTTGTCCTCATTATCTTTAAATGAAATGCAGTTGGCTATGCTCTGCAGGATATTAGGTGAAATGAACTAGATTTAACAAAGCTGCCAAATGCTTTGCTTTGAGTTGTTTCACAATAAAAAGTATTCTCTAAGCATCCATCCAAACAGTGTCCAGTGTAATGTGGTAAAATGTGACACAGTGGAAACTGCTTTAACCCGAATCTGCTTTCTGCTTAGCATAGTTTTTACGGCACATGTGTCTTGAGAAAACGAAGATTGTTTAACAGTCATGGTCAGGCATCCTCCTTTTTGTGTAAACAGCTTTACTGAGGTATAATTTACATACTATATCCATTAAAGTGTACAATTCATTGGCTTTCAGCATCATCATAAAATTGTGCAACCATCACCACAATCAATTTTAGAACTTTTTTTATCACCCCAAAAAGAAACTCCATGTGTACTAGCAGTCACATTCTTACTACCTCCTCCCATCCCCCCAGGCCTAGGCAGCCACTAATCTAATTTCTGACCAGTGGATTCGCTGGTTCTGGTCATTTCGTGTAAATGGAATCGTGTAATATGTGCCCTTTCTGTCGTCTGGTGTCTTTCACTTAGCATAACATTTTCAGGGTTCATCTGTGTCATTGCATGTATCAGTGCTTTGTTCCTTTTAATGGCTGAATCATATTCCATTGTATGGATATACCACATTTGGTTTATCCATTCATCAGTTGATGGACATTTAAAGTGTTTCCACTTTTGACTATTGTGAGTAATACTGTTATGAGTATTTGTGCAGAAGTTTTTGTGTGGACATGTTTTCAATTCTCTCGGATACATACCTAGGAGTACCCGCTAGTATATACCTAGCTAGTACTATGTGTTATATGGTAACTTATGTTTAGCATCTTGAGGAACTAACATACTGTTTTCCAAAACAGCTACACCATTTTACATTCCCACCAGCAATGTATGAGGGTTACGGTTTCTCCACCGCACTCCTGCCAACACTTATTCTCTGGACTCCTTCAGCAGTCCCATACCATTCTATATATTGGTTTTTCACAGTTCTTAATTGGTCCTGCAGTGTTATTTAAATACCATGTGGTTACTAATTTTTTCAGATATTTCAGTCTCTGAAACCCTGGTCATCTTAGTCTTCCCCCATTGTGTCAAGACCAGTGGCTCAAATATAATAATCCTCGATGAATGCTTGTTGTTAGAATTTGAAACAAATTGTTGGTTTTGTCTTTAAGACCGATGTTGTTGTCAACTCCATTCCCCTGGATCTTGGGCTTAACGGAGGGCCCCTTTCTCGGGCCCTCTTAGAAAAAGCTGGGCCAGAGCTCCAGGTGGAGTTGGACAAAACCGGACAAGGGGTGACAGTCGACGTGGGCACAGTTCTCCAAACCAGTGGTTGCAATCTACACTGCCAGCACGTGCTTCATGTGGTGCCTCTGGAGTGGGGAAGTGACAACACATCTTCACGAAAGGTAGGGTCTGGTTTTAAATACACCAAAAAATTGGGTAGCCATTTGGACTCTCCTTTCAGTGTAATATATATTGGATTATGTCTGTTTCTCTTCTGTAATAACGTCACATTCCTGGCAGGTTCCATTTCTTTTGGCTGTAGCTGACTTCTCCTGAGGACTAAATAATAATATAAATTGATTAGAGTGCTCAATAATTATTGGGGCTCAGGGAAGGGTTATTGAAGACAATACTTTAGTGAGGAAAGGGAAACGAGCATATGAAGAGTGGAAGAGAATTAAGGGTAAGAACAGCAGTTGCTTTGGTGCTCCCCAACATTACTAAGTGAATTTGAATCTTTTTGGAGAGTCTCTCACATTCTCTTTTCCTTTTCCTCATCTACTCCATAGCCTCTGTTAAAACCAGACCTTTCAACCAGTTCAAAGGTAGATTCTGATTCACTATGTCTGGGGCAGAAATGTAAATTCTCAGCAGGGAGTTTAACCAGAATGAACCAGTTCGAAGCCCTGGTTAAAACCAAAAAGGAGTAGCTAGACATCACAAAGTTGCTAAATTCTTGTTCTTTTTGTTCTAACTCCTATTTCAAAGCCAAGATTTTTAAGCATGTGCTTTGTGCTTTTCAGATTATGGAAGACATAATCAAAAAGTGTTTGGAGATCACTGAGAAGTTGTCCTTAAAATCGATTACATTTCCAGCTATAGGAACAGGAAATTTGGGATTTCCTAAAAAAATTTTTGCTGAATTAATCATTTCAGAAGTGTTCAGATTTAGTAGCAAGAATCAACTGAGAGCTTTAAAAGAGGTTCACTTTCTGCTACATCCGAGTGATCATGGAAATATTCAGGTACAGTCTCACTTGTTTATGGTTATTTTGGCAACTGAGCCCTAATGTTCTCAAATGTCTTCTTGGTCTTATAAGTTGCTTCTTTCAAGTATTGTTCATATAGAAAAGTGTGGGAGTAGTGTAAGCTAGTTGTAGCATGGCAAATTTCAAACAAATTTATGGATATAGAAAACACTGGCTTCTTATTAATGAAAATTTCAAACATATACAAATACAGACAAAAAAGTATAATGAATCCCATTGTATCTGCCACTCAGCCTTATTAAATTATGGACAGTATTGTTTCATCTTTATCTCCATTTATTTCCCTTCTTTCCATATTATTTTGAAGCAAATCCCATACATATCTTTCACTCATAAATAATTCAGTATTTATTTTAAACAAAGATTCTTTTAAAAAAGAAAACATAATCACAATACAGTATACCATACCTAAAAAGAAATTGATGAAATAATTCCTTCATTTCCTCAGTTATCAAGTCAGTGTTGAAATTTCCAACTTATTTCTTTTTGCTTTATTTTGTTTTTATAGCTTATTTATTTGACTCCAGTACAGTCCACATATTGCAACGGAGTTGACATCTCTCTTAAGCCTCTTTAAATCTATAGAATTCCCTTCCATATGGGCAGAGAACTCTTAATATATAATATGAAAGCACAGTTGTAGCCCTACAAATAGGAAAATGCCAGGGTGGGATACGACTGAAGGATATGGTTAGAATGAGCTCACCACATCAAGATGGGAGTAGTAGAGTTAGAAGCAGAAATACCAGAACCCTCTCCAGTTGTAAAGAGTCCATCAACCAGGTTACATTTACTGAGCACCATCTGTGGGTGATATACTGGACTAAACATTTATGTTTCAACAAGAAGCATCTAAGCCATCATCACTGTCCTCCAAGTCCTTACAATCCAGTGGGATAGATGATAAGAAATGTTTGAAAAGTTTCATGATATGGCAAGAATTAAACAGATTAAGACCAGCAACCCAAGAGATTTCCCGTGGTTCATTTGACCATCTGAAATTTTAGGTCATACTTTTATTTTTCCTTTGGAAGCAAGCAAATCTCACCTAAATTCTAATCGGGAAGCCAAACCACATGAGCAAAATATGTGGTCCGTTTAGTTGACCTGTACAGTAACTTCTATTCAATAAATGCTTTTGAACAAACTTCTTCCTATGACTTGCATTATGGGAAGTGATGTGGATCATGGAACAGGCTAAGTAACACACTCTGTTTCCTCCTGTAAATCTCAAGATTTATACACATAAAACTAAATTAGAGGCACTAAATGCTGAGAGTGGTTAGGAAGGTAGTCAGTCTCTGTGGTACATCTGCTACCTAGCAGAGTGCCTAGCACATAGGAAGGGCTCAGTAAGTATTTGTTGAATGAATGGATGAGTAGATAGTTGAGTGAGTCCTATGACAGGGACCTGAACCTTTTTGGAAAAGAGGTTGCAAAACAGCAGCCCTGGTCTGATTATGGCCTCTAGATGTGTTTTGTTGGGACTATTAAAAAAATTATTTTTTTAAGTCAGTTGCTAGCATTTAAAAATAAAAAAAATTTCATATAAAAATCCATATTCCCATCGTGACCTAAAAACTCATGAGTTCTGGTACATTGGACGTGAATTTCTGCCTGGCACGGTTAGCTGTGGCTGAGTCAAAGGTGCTCTCTAGTTCTCCAGAGTTGAACAGTCACCTGTACTGGTCCCTGGAGCTGGCCTCTGGAGGCCTGAGATTTTGAAGACCCTTGTTCTATAGTTTCTCCTAGTTCCTCTCCCATCATTGGATCAATCTTTTAGCCAAAATGTTCTGTTTTTCCCCAAAAAGTTCTGTTGCTTATTTACAAGGAGGAAGAAAGTTGTCACTACAAGGCAAAGAAATGAAATTTATAGGTTCATTAACCCTAGAATACATACACTAGCCCCTTGCTCCAAAAAGTATCATGCCCTCAGCCTTTCATCTCCTGATATGAATAAATGGAAGACTGTCATGTTTGGGACCTTGTGCTTGTCTTTCTCTTAACACTGTATTTTCTACAGTTTGCAAGTTATTTGCTTTTACTATAAATGAAAGTAATACATGTTCATTGTAAAAGCTTTGAACAATACAAAGTGTATAAATTCTTTTAGTTGTACTTCATTCCAGTCTTTTATACATGTGTAATTTTTAAGTGGGATTATATAAATGTAATTTAACATCCTTCTTTTTTCATGTAATATAAAATGAGCATTTGCCTATTCCATTAAGTATTCTTTGCAAATATGGTTTTTATTGGCTGCTAAATATTCCAACACATGGATATACCAAAATTTAACCATTTTCCTATTTGGACTTTAAAATTGTTTCATTTTTTTTTTCTCTATTACAAGTAGTAGTGTAATGAACTTCCTTCTGTTTATGTCTTTGTTCACATCTTGGTAATTTTCTCAGGATACATTTATATAAATACAGTAGTCCTCTCTTATCCGTGGTTTTGCTTTCTCTGGTTTCAGTTATCCACGGTCAACCGTGGTCTGAAAATACAGTAGAATATTTTTGTGAGAGACCACATTCACATAACTTTTATTACAGTATATTGTTATAATTGTTCTATTTTATTATTAGTTATTGTTGTTAATCTCTTCCTGTGCCTAATTCATAAATTAAACTTTATCACAAATATGTATTTATAGGACAAAACATAGTCTATATAGGGTTCAGTACTGTCCGTGGTTTCAGGCATCCACTGGGGGTCTCAGAACATATCCCCTGCAGATAAAGGGGGACTACTCTAGAATTATATGTGTTGTTCTCATAATTTAAAAATCAATAATTAAAATAAATAATACTGTTTGAGAATTGTTCTCTCCTAAATATGTGTGCATGCTGGATCTAAAGACTAAGGATGAAATTCATGCATTTACTGAGGATCGTAGTGGTCAAAACTGTGTTTGTGTTTCAGGCATTTTCAGATGAATTTGCCAGAAGAGCTGATGGAAATCTCGTCAGTGACAAAATTCCCAAGGCTAAAGACACTCAAGGTTCGGTAAAGCTTTGCAATTGAGAAATTGTTTCTAGTTGCTAAGTAACTATTCAGTAATAGATGAAAGAAGGTAATGGTGATTTTTATTTAAAAAGTCAATTAGTGATAAATTAGATAGGAACTTATATTCCATACACCTGAGCATGCAAGACAGCTGGCCATGTTCATGTGATCTGGGGAGAAAGAGAAGGCAGGCCAAGTTATAAAATCTATACGATGGTTTTTAAATCATGAGACTACTGTTGTCCAAGGAAGATGTGACATGTGTTTTCAGAAATAGACAAATTTAGAAAGACAATGCCAATCAAATGCATCTCCTTTGCAAAATGTTCTGAGATAACGTGGTAATGACTACTGCTATCTTGAGTTTGGGAAACCCCAGTGGCGCAGTGGTTAAGAGTTTGGCTGCTAACCAAAAGGCTGGCAGTTTGAATCCACCAGGTGCCCCTTGGAAACCCTATGGGGCAGTTCTCCTTTGTTCTGTAGGGACTGACTCGATGGCAACAGGTAACAGGTTATCTTGAGTTTACCTTGTTTGGGGCTCTCTGAGGCTTCTTGAATCTGAAAATGTATGTCGTCCATCAAATTTGGGAGTTTTTTAGTTATTATTTCTTCAAAAAAAATTTTTCTGCACTGATCTTTCTTCTCTCTTTCTGGGACTCTAGTAATATGAATGTTGAACTTTTTAATGGTATCCCACAGGTCCCTGTGGATTCCTCCCACACACAATTTTTTCTCTCTGTTCTTTAGACTGGATAATTTGTACTGATCATCCTTCAAGTTCACTGACTTATCCACTATACTATTGAGCCCATCCACTGAATTTTTAATTTCAGATATATATTTTTTAGTTCTAAAATGTCCATTTTCATATATTTTATACATATGTGTGTGTGTGTGTATGTAAATAGGTAGGTGGGTAGATGGATAGGTAGAGAGAGAGATTGATTTCTTTTCAGAGAGCTCCTATTTTTCATTCATTTAAGTGTGATTACTTTGACCTCCTGGAGCATAGTTATAATAGATGCTTTAAAGTCTTTGTCTGATAATTAAACATCTAGATCATCTTGGGGTGGCCATCTGTTGATTGTCTTTATCCTTGAGAATTGGTCACATTTTCCTGTTTCTTTGTATGGTGAGGTGGTGAGCAATTTTAGATTATTGGCAATATGGTGAAACTCTGGGTCCTGTTAAAATTCTCTGAAGAATGGTGATTTTTTTTTGCTTGTTTTAGCAGGTAGTCAGTTGGTTAAGTACATACTATAAGTTCTGTCTCCCCTTCTGTGTGGCAGTGGTTCAAATGTCAGTTCAGTTCTTAAAGCTTTTGCTCTGCTGCTTTGGGTCTGCCCCATGCATGCACAGCTCAAGGGTGAGCCGGGGACTTCTAGTCCATACATAGAATCAGGGGATCCCCTTTTCCAGCTCTCTTCTCTCTAGGATTCTCGTCACACTCTGTCTTGTGGAGGCCCATTTTCCAGGTCCTCTGGCCAGAAAGGATTCTCTTGGGGCAAAATGGAGAGAGAGAGAAAAAAAAAAACAGGGACACACACACACACACACGCGCACGCGCACACGCACACGCACACGCACGCACGCACACACACACACACACACTCCTCAGACTACAGGGTCCCTTTTTCTGATTCCTCTGGCCTGAAATACAGAATGTCTCTCTAAGTTTTAGCTCCCTGCAGTGCCACTGTGAAGTTCTGCAACTGGGGTCACCCTTGGGGCAGGGCCTGGAGAAAAAAAATTGAGATTCCCTCCTGCACTCGTCAGCTCACAGGGACTCCTTTTCCCCGGGCTCCGACCACAAAGACAGCGATTCTCTCTTCTCTCGGAGATTTGTTGCATGTATCCATCGTGCGGTTCTGCGATCAGGGCCGCCCTTGGGTCAAAAAACAACAACAGTAACAACAAAGGCTCCTTATCCCTATACGGGTTGATTCTTGATGTTTTGACTCCCCTCCTCAACGTGCCTACAACTGACTTTGCAGAGTCCCCAGGTAGTGGCTTTTTGTATTTGTCCAGAGTTTTCAGTTGTAATCAGCAGGAGAGATAGGCTCTTTGGACTTACTTCTCCCTGGCCAGCACCACAAGTCCATGTTTTACATTTATTATATTTTCTAATCATTTGTCAGAAATAGAACTTAGGGTCAAGGCCAGGGTTAAGACCATAGGTCACTGAGAGAGAGAGAGAGAGAGAGAGACGGACAGACAGGACAGATTCACTTACTCACTCAAGGAACATGAGACCTAAGTCATTCTTATTGTTGCTGACTTGGTTATTGACTCCATTTTCATTTTCTCTTCAGCTTTATATGGGACTGTTTCCAGCCCTCATTTAGGAGTGCATGAGATGAAGATAGGCTCCATCATCTTCCAGGTGGCCTCTGGAGATATTACCAAAGAAGAAGCAGATGTGATTGTAAATTCAACATCGAACACATTTAATCTTAAAGCAGGTACTTATCTTGTAGGATTTTGACAAACGTAAGAGTTAACATGATAGATCCCATGAAGGAACGTTTCTATATCCAAAACTGATTTTTACAACTTTGACTTGTTAATATTAATCAGTAATTTTCAAATTATTTTGACATGGTTACTGGTAATTGGTAACACTCTTATTTTTTGAATGTTCCTCATTTGTCCACCCAGATGCCAATGTTTTCATTTGTAAATGATTCTAAAAGGATGAGGAACTGAATAAATGGATTGTTTAACTCTAAAATAAACTTCAATATTCATAGGTTTGTTTCTTCAGGAGAAGTAAATAGGAAAGTTGTTACTTGGTGTATTTGATCACTTTTGACAATCAGTCAGACTACTGATTCCTTAAATCTATAGTCAGTTTTTTTTTTTTTTAGCAGAATATTATTTAGATAATTACCCCTGCTTTGTGTTCATCTTTGTAGAAAGAATCTGAATGTTATAAATGTTTGTGAAGTTCCATTAATGCTGCTTTTTTGAAAAATTAGATTTAGGCCAAGCTGACAAAAGTACTAGGTGAAAGTGTGAGTTACCCGGTACAGTTAGGTGAATGTCCTCATTGTTATGTATATGAGGTGCCTCTCCAGTAGGGCCGGAGCCCTGGTGGTATAGTGGAGAAGAGCTTGGCTGCTAACCAAAAGCTTGGCAGTTCGAATTCACCAGCTGCTCACTGGAAACACTATGTGGCAGTTCTGCTCTGTCCTATAGAGTTGCTATGAGTCAGAATCAACTTGTTGGCAATGGGTTTGGTTTTTCGGTTTTCTCCAGTAGGGCCATACGCTCTCTGACGACAGGGACCATATCTCGGCCCCTACGAGTACCTAACTCAGTGTCTTACACAGAAACCATACTTAATTAAATCTAAGACAACATCAATTACAACACAATCTTTTTTTATACATAACCACTAAAAAAAAGAAAAACACTTAAGCTATAACACCTCATCCAACGGTTGGAAGACACATTCTGATTTCAGAGATGTCAAAGTGTGAAAAAATTGTACTCATTAAAATTAATGAACTATGAAAATAGGTATTTAAATATTTGAGAGGCAGTGTCTCACGATGGTTCAGAAGAGGGACTCAGGACCCCATACTGCTGCTCACTCTCAGTGTGATCCCCTTGCAGTGGTTGCAGCTTTTTTAACTTCAGGTCATAGAAATCTAATTCATCTGGCTGAAGAAACAGATACCTATTGGTTCATTTACCTGTCTTCAAGAGTAGCTAGTTTCAGGCATGGCTGTATCCAGATGTTCCAAATGATACCATTAGCACTTAGTTTCACTGTATCCATCTGTCAGCCTCACTCTTCCAGGTTGGCTTCTTGCTTAGGTAGCATCTCCTCTATGATGTCAAGGTAGCTGCCAGCAGCTTCAGGCTTTTAACCTAACTTCTTAGCAGTAACAAGAAAAGCTTCTCTGATCACAATAGAGGGTCCCAGACAGAGTGAGAGAAAAATGTAGAACAAAATTCAAATTCACACACACACACACACACACACACGCACACAAAAGACCAGACTTGCTGGTCTGACAGAGACTGGAGAAACCCTGAGAGTATGGCTCCTGGACACCCTTTTAACTCAGTACTAAAGTCAATCCCGAGGTTCCACATTCGGCCAAAGAGTAGACAGGTCTGTAGGGCCAACAATAACACTCATGAGGGACGTGCTTCATAGTTGAGTCATGTACACGAGACTAAATGGGCACAGCAGCCCGAAAGCAAAGATGAGAAGGCAGGAAGGGACAGGAAAACTGGACAAATGGAAACAGGGAACCTGGGGTAGAGAAGGGGAGAGTGTTGACACATTGCTGGGTTGGCAACGAATGTCACAAAACAATTTGTATATTAATTGTTTAATGGGAAACCAGCTTGCTGTGTAAACTTTCATCTAAAGCCCCCCCGCCACCCCCCGCTGCCAGAAAAGCTTCTCTTTTCCAATAAATTAAGAACAATCTCAAGCTGACCCTTAGTAGCAGCTCCCCTTGAGGTCACACCTCAGCACCCTTCTCCAGCTTAAACTCATCATAAAGGGTCATGACCTCTGACCAAAGATGAGTCTTCAAGATTCCTCAGGCCCAGCCTGCTCGTTCTCCATCCTACAGTACCAGTACTTCAAACGGACAGGCTGCGGTTGCCACCATTTGTACCCACTACTGTCCTCCACTCCTGTTTTCTTTAATTCACTTTAATATAAGCTTAATCAGCTTGGACTTTCTCCTCTAATTTCTTTTCCTTTATGTTATAGTTAAATAACTTCCTATGTTCCCTAAATTCCTTTTTTTTTTTTTAATGATAAAACGTCCTTGAAATGCTAATCTATCTATTCCTTCTCACATATTTATGGAAAAGAAATATTACTTAATTGTTATGGCTCCAAAGTATTTCTTTGTCTTGGGTTCCTTTGAATTTTTAATCCTCAAGCTGTTATTTTTACACACACACTTAAAGGCTTTTATTTTTAAATCGACCCAATATGCTAAATTTAATTTTTCTAATTACTTTCTAAATTGTTAGTATCCATTCTCCTTCTGTGTTGCTTTTGGCACGGATTATAAACACAAGGGCACTTTTTTAAAATCAGTTTCACCTTCTCTTTATCCACCTGATTTTGAAAATCAATTAAAACACTGTGAGAAAAAGCAGAATGTTTCTCTAACCACGAAAGACATCTAAGACTTGGACAAATTTTAGCTGCCCTATTTGGAAGATAATAGCTTGATGTCTCATTAATTTCAGGTTCTTTTGGAAACTGACAGAGAAATTGGTTGCCAGGCAGCCAGTGGTTTCATATGACTAAAAAGTATAAAGGTATATATCAAAATACCATTTTCCCTAATACTTTTTATAGCAATAGCTTATATTGGCGAAAAGCTGCATACCATTTCCCTTTGGTTGCTATCAAAGTGTGGGCAGGTGCTGCTGATATCTGGCATTTCATTTAGTTCTACCAAAAACTAACCAAACCCACTGCCGTGGAGTCTGTTCCAAGTGGTAGTGACCCTGTAGGACAGAGTAGGACTGCCACATGTGGTTTCCAAGGCTGTAAATCTTAACGGACGCAGACTGCCGCATCTCTCTCCTGGTGGGTTCGAACCACTTGACCTTTTGGTTAGCAGCCGAGTGCTTAACACCTGCACCACCAGGGCTCCTTCATTTTGTTCTAGAACAGCCTACATTTTTACTGCTGGGCTGTCTGACCTATCTGCTTTAAAGCGTAGGGATTAGGATTCTCCAAATTCTCGGTTTTAGTATTAAAGAAACTCATTCTGTTATCTTCTTATTTTCCCTGAGCTCAGTTTTTCAGATTTTTTCTCCCTCCTTTAGTGTATTCAGCAGCATTTTGCACTGTAACTACTGAATGGGTCCACTGATTCAGGGACATGTTCTTTCTCGATAATTTTAAATCTGAATAGGAACACAATTAAAAAAGGCATGAAGGCACATCGTGTGCGAAGTCCTCCTCCCAGCACTGTGTACCAGCCACCAAATTCTCTCCCTGGAAGCAGCTCATGTTTCTGGTGCTGTGGGGACTCTTTCTTTGGGCCTCCTAATTTCAAAGTGTCTCTCCCCTGTCGTTGTGAAGAGCTGGCATAGCTCATATTGCATAAAGACAGTTATACAAATGTGAGTCAGTATAAGCACCAGGTGAACGAGGGGGCCCTGAGGGGTCGTCAGCCAGAGAGGATTGGGGGTCTGCCCATCAGGCAGAACTTGAAAGACTCTCAGGACTTCCTGGTAGGAGGCAGGCAGGTGGGAGACCCTGATGAAGGAGCGCAAAGGAGGCCTGGCTCCAGCACATGCAGGGAACGAGGATGAAACGGATAGAGCAGAGACAGTCTGAAGGAACCAGTGGAGGGCAGTGTTAGAAAGTCGATTTGGAGTTTACTTAGGGTCGCTATGGAAACCCTGGTGGCGTAGTGTTTAAGAGCTACAGCTGCTAACCAAAAGGTTGGCAGTTTGAATCCACCAGGTGCTTCTTGGAAACTGTGGGGCAGTTCTACTCTGTCCTACTCAGTCGCTGTGAGTCGGAATCGACTCTACGGCAACGGGTTTGGTTTAGGGAGTTTGGGATGTTTAGGCACAGAAAGTAAGGGATTGACGGATAAACACGCTCCCTCTGTTGGCAGCTGGCGGGACTTACAGGAAGGGTAGGAAGAAGAGACAGCGTAGACGGGGTGGGGCGGAGGTGGGGGCAGGCAGAGCTAGGTGGTCACCATGGGCTGGGAAAGGGATAGTTGTAAGACAGCAACATGAAAAAAGAGTCCAAAAAACCTGTTGCCGTCGAGTTCATTCTGACTCATAGTGACCCTATAGGACAGAGTAGAACTGCCCTATAGGGTTTCTGAGGAGCATCTGGTGGATTTGAACTGCTGACCTTCTGGTTAGCAGCCGAGCTCTTCTTTATAACTGACTGCATTTTGGAGAAAAAGAGAGGCAGGGTGTCAAAGATAACACCAACATTTTAGCCTCAGTTACTTGAAAAAGATGATACTAAATGCACAACTTCCAAAAGCCATAAGCGTTGTAGGCAAGGGCTTTGTATTCTTCATTGCCACATGTTGCCAATCTTCCCGCCTAATACCAGTTTTGTGGTTTTTCAGTCAACCTTTGTAGACAGATACAGTAAACCATGGCAATGCCATAAAATCTGTAGCTGAACAATTACAGCTGTTAGACTTTCTGAAATAAAAACATTTTTTAATGGTTTATTTGTGAAATGATGTACAAAGCCTTCTTTATTGAACAAGTATTTCAGAAATATTTTTATCCCTTTTTCATAGATTCGGAGACATAACACTAAATAAAATTTTGCTTTGTACATACATTATGAAAATAATATGGATTTCCTTAGTTTACATAGTTTAAGGAGTTCACTAGTGGCAAAACTATAAATGTGGTTGCTACAGTATTTTTTAATTTCCTCCCATTTATAATGGGCATATTAATGTTTGCATTTTTTAGTTAAAAAAAATCACGAGCAGGAATGGCTTTATTCCTTTAGAGAGAGGACACACTTAGAGTACCTTCTCCTGAGGAGAAGTTAGGGTAGGGCCCACCCTGCTCTCCACACTTGCTTCCTGCCCTGCCTCCTTGTGTCTGTATCAGCCCAAGATTAGGAGAACCAGCTGGTAGCCATTACAGACAATAAGCTGTTGGCCACAGGACCACAGCTGTTGCCACATCAGCACCGCACTCTTGCATGGAGCCTACCAGTCACATTGTCCTTTAGAACAGCACTTCTGGAGGATGGGTCCACTGTACAGAAGATGAAATCTGGAGCCCAAGGCTGCAGAGCTTTGCATGGGCTTCCTGTAGGACCATTGTTTCTTCTTGGGTGTCAGGTTACAAGATTCTTTGATGATGCTGAAAGCATTTAGATAATGAGACAACTGTTCTGATCCAAATGCAAATTGGGGTTTTTTACTCACGTTTGTTATAACCTTGATTTTCTCATGTAGGCGTCTCCAAAGCAATTTTAGAAGGTGCTGGACAAGGCGT
>NW_004443962.1:10265148-10268137 GCF_000243295.1 Trichechus manatus latirostris | reverse complement strand
GTCGTTGGAGGAAATGATGTCAAGAAATCTGTGTCCTGTGTTTTGCAAGAGTGTGAAAAACGGAATTATGCGTCCATTTGCCTCCCAGCCATTGGGACAGGTCTGTAGCGTCTGGCTGTCTAGGTTCAGTCCCCAGGCATTTGGTGTGGAATCTTAATGGAGCTAATGCCCAGTCTGAGTGAGAGCAGCTTCCTCACCTCAAGGCAGCCCTTGAAAGAATAAGCAAAGCCTGTGGGTGGTTTAAAAGGAAAAGAATGAAAACTGAGGAGAGTTTTGGAACTTCGAGACAGAAAGACAGGAAGCAAGGGGAAGGGAAGTGAGGGGAGGGGCAGGATATGGAGACAAAGGAGGGAAAGGCTATGTATGCCTCATTCCCTTTAATCTGTTGCCTTCTCTTTGTTTCACTTCCCTACATATCTTCCATTGTTTAGTCCTTAACTTCCTCCTCTGTCTTCTCTCCATGGAGAACTGTTCACTCTCAGTATGTCAACTTCCACCCCTCTGTGGAGAGGTTTAGATGAGTGCTTCCAGCCCTGTTCCATCTCCTCCTCAACAGTCTCCTGGGTCAGTTGACCTTAGGGCATCTCTATGTGGAGGCTTCTCACTCACCAGAACCTACTGGCTCAGGAACTCAGCTCTCCCCCTTCCTCTTTTTAGCTCACTTGCCTTCTTGGAGTTTCTTGTTTTCATCAAACTATATAATGATTGTGGGATTGACTAATATATATGGATGCTGCTTTGGGTTTATCATTAGTATGGTGATGCTCTTTGAGCCATTTTCCCAAGAATTGGAATCTATATGCATGGATTAGGATTTCCTGCTTGGTCTCTTTTATGAACTGTAAGAGAGCTGGTCAGGGGTGGCACACACTCTGAGGCTTGAGTGGAATGGAGCTGACTGGTCCTGGAGAGAGAGCACTCAGCATTGGATCTATCATTCCATTGCTCAAGAATCTAAGTTTCTCAGACTGGCATTCTAGGCGCTCCAAAAATTTAGCCTCAATAAACGTAACCATCCTTGCCACCTTCAAGAACTTCTTCTAATCCTCTGACCCATATATTGCTTTTTGTAATTCTGGATTATTCCTCATAATATTCCCCCATGGACTGCTATGCCTACTTTATTGTCTTTCTATTTCTAAAAGCATAATTTCTGATCCCTTTGTTTTCATTCCCCTTGGGGTAGCATTCCTAGCCATTAACCAGCATTTTATCTATCTGTCTGTCTGCTTTCCTTTCTTTATTTCACACCCACAAATGAATAAATCAGGGTTAGCAGTTTCTCCTTGCTTGTCTTCTTCACCCATCTCTATCTCCATCCAAGATGGTCCTTAGACTAATGGATGAGGGAGTTTTCTCCCTTAGTGGTGTTTGAGTTGAACTGGGACTGAGATCAAGATAGCCTCTGGCAGTAAAGGAAGCCCCCTTCTTGTTCTTCAAAAACACCTGCATAAGAGGAGAGAATGGGTGGTCAATAATACTGCAAGCAACTCAAGCCCAATGCAAACTCCAATTCATCATCTTCTCCCCCAATGCCCGGCCTTCCTCTTATATCTCCAATCATATTAAAAGCATCACTTTCCATCTAGAGTTCTTGACTCTACCCTCTTTATCATTCCTATGTTCATTAGCTTATTAATTAATTTGATTAACTAGTTACTAAGTACTTGCCATGAGCCAGGCACCATGCTTAGGCTCTGGAGATAGATGGCTAAGAAAATGGTCCAGTCCGCAGGAGCACCTAGTTTAGTGTGAGAGACAGATATGTAAACAAACAACTGTAGTACAGTGTGGCCCATGATAGAGCAAAGGTGTGTGGGTAGTGAAAGAGGGGGAAGGAGGGGTCAAAGATAAACACAACTGGTCACTAGGTCCTGCTGAGTTTACCTCCTAAATGTCTTCTGAATCTGTACACCCTAGTCTTCATTCTGGCCTCCGCTTTGTTCAGCTCTTGTCTTTTGCCTAAATTTTTGTTATAGCCTCCTAACCAGACCTGTGCTGCCTGCTGCAATGCCTCCTCCACACCCCTCCAGAGACATCTTTCTCAGAAACAGTTCTGTTCCCCTGAACATGGCAGGCTGAACACATCGTGTCCTTGTTACACACTTCTTTCTGGCATAGCTTTTCCTTCAATTCTCCATACTTCCTCAGTTGAACACCTGTTAATCCCCACCTGTCCTCTCTATCCTAAGTGCTAAGCTGAGCATCTGCCCTGTGATGGGATATGGTAAATGTTTGAGAGTGAATGAATGTATTTGAGCATTTGCATTTAAATTCCATATACCTGGGATAACCATGGTGTCTTAGTTATCTAGTGCTGCTATAACAGAAATACCGCAAGTGGATGACTTTAATAAACAGAAGTTTATTCTCTCACAGTTTAGGAGGCCAGAAGTCTGAATTCAGGGTGCCAGCTCCAGGGGAAATCTTTCTTTCTCTTGGCTCTGGGGGAAGGTCCTTGTCATCAGTTTTCCGCCGGCCTAGGGGCTTCTCAGCTCAGGGACCCTGGGTCCAAAGGACATGCTCTGCTCCTGGTGCTTCTTTCTTGGTGGTATGAGGTCCCACTCCTCTCTGCTCGCTTCTGTCTTTTATATCTCAAAAGAGACTGACTCAAGATACAACCTAATCCTGCAGATTGAGTCCTGCCTCATTAACATAACTACTTCTAACCCTGCCTCATTAATATCATAGAGGTTAGGATTTACAACACATAGGATAATCACATCAGATCACAAAATGGAGGACCACCACACAATACTGGGAATCATAGCCTAGCCAAGTTGACACACATTTTTGGGGGACACAATTCAGTCCCTAACACATGGCTTTGTAAAGGAGAATTTTCTTCTTTCCTTGATCATATAATCAAAAAAGTAGAACAAACCCTCTTGGTTAGTTTTATCTGGGCACTTCTCACAATTGTCTACATAGCCAATTCAAAGAGATCTACTCTCATTTTCTACAATAATGGTGGGTACTCTCAACAAGG
>NW_004443962.1:10258515-10264522 GCF_000243295.1 Trichechus manatus latirostris | reverse complement strand
AGGGTCCCTTGCTCATTGCTGGGCTGTTGGCTTCCTGACACCCTGGACCAAAACTTCCCTATTACATCTAAGACTTGAGAACTGTTTGCTGAGGTATTGCTAGAAAATTTAACAGTGATGAAAGAGTTGGGGAGTGGGCATCTATTCTGTCAGAATTGGAATCCCTCATTTATCCCTCAGCTTTTTCCAGTTGGGTCTTTTGTTTTGTTCTGAGTCATTTTTATTATTTGCTTTTCTAGGGAGTGCCAACCAAGACCCAGATAAGGTTGCTAAAGCCATAATGGATGCCATTGAAGACAGGATCCAGAAAGGTTCAGTCCACTCTGTGAAACAAGTTAAAGTTGTTATCCTTCTGCCTCAAGTACTGAATGTGTTTTATGCCAACATGAAAAACAGAGAAGGGTCTCAGACTTCTCCCCGACAATCGATGATAACTAAATTGAAAGGTAAGTTGTTCATTTCTATGAAATCCATGTTCCTAATAATGATGTCACATGCAAAATACTTCATCTTCTTTTTCTTTTTTAGCATTTTTTAATTCATCATGGCAGGCTCCCAAAAAACAAGCTTCTTTGGTTTTGGAAAAGAAAATAGAATCAGCAATTTTTCAGGTGTGTGGTGAAGATGAAAAACATGTGGGAAGCACTATCTCCTGGATACAGCATCTGATTGAAAAAGAACAGTCTACTTATACCAGTGAAGATGAGTGCATCAGAAACTTTGATGAAAAGGAATATCAGGAATTGAATAAACTGCAGAAGAGCTCCAACATTAAAATCTCCCTGGATCCTAAGAAACCTTTGATTGAAGTTTCAGGAATTAGCAAAGATGTGATGAAGGCAACAAGTGCGGTTGAGGAAATGATCAAGAGAGTTAGAGTGTGCAAAGAACAGGAATCTCAGGCTGATTGTATCAGTGAATTTATAGAATGGCAATATAATGACAAGAACAGTTTTTATCCTTTTGACAGAATAACAAATCTGCAATTAGAGAATGCAAGGAAAGCAAAGCAAAGGACAATTGATATCAAAATTAATAATCAGAGCTACACAGTGGACTTGCACACAAACACTGCTACAGATGCAAGGGGATACAGTCTACCTGTTCAGCGTGTCATGAAATCTGAAGGTGAGTTAAACTCCCACGCTTGTCATCCATTATTTTACATCTACTTTTGACTTTTTTATACCTACATTAAAATTTTACTAAATAAAATTCAAGTAAGCCTTATAGAATACATTTAAAAACTTGGTCTGTGAGCCTAAGGAACTTATGTTTATGGCTTGGAAAATATGGCTTGGACATGCCCAACAGCCTAAGAACGACCATCTTAATGGTAACAACAGCCAAACCTTGCATCTGTTCCCACCTCTATGGTTTTACAAGCTTCCCAGAGTCAGTTCTGCTGAGGAGGTAATAGCTGCTTCAGTCAGGGGAGGTAAAGCCATGGGCTTAAAAGAATAGTGGCCCACTGTCTTCTAGAACAAAAGGGCAAAAGGGCAGGAAATGGAGAGGACAGGCTGCTCAGGCAGTAGGCACTATCTGGGTCTGTGATTGATGCCCCAGGGAGGATCAGGAGCCTGTGGGAACTTCTCCCAGAAGTCTCCTTTGCCCTGAACATTAGGTTCCATGACACACACATCAGGAGGCAGCCTTTGGATTCTCTGACTGGATCTGTTCCCCAGGACAGGAATGCCTGTCTTGTATAGCCATTCTTGCCTTTGAACCCCAATGAAAACTAGTGAATTGGCTTCCAGTACACTATATTCCGCTCTTGTGATTTCAGTGGGAATTAATTCCTCAGACTCTGAGCAGTCCTGGGGAAATGACAAATCTAGCATCCTGCTTAGCAGAGGAGTGGACAGAGCTGCCACCACAACCTATCAGTCACTCAACTCTTAAGGACACTGTGAAGAATAATAAACAAGTAAATTGTGGTGGTGATTGTGAGTTCTAGCAAAACCCATGTAATTGTAAACAAAACAATAGTGGCTATTTATTTAAAACATTGTAGGGAAATAATTTATTATTAACTTCTGATAATTAGAGACTGAACAGAATATGCAGCTGAGTTATATTACACCAGCAGTTCTCAAATCTTAGCATGATCAAAACTTATTAAGATACAGATACCCAGGCTCCACCTGCCAGAGAGTCAATAGATCTGTGGGGCTTTTTTTTTTTTTTTTTTTAAACAAGCATTCCTTGTGGTTCTGATGTCAATTGTCTGTGGTCCACATTTTGGAAAACATTCTAGTAGAAAGATAAGGCAGTTGTTCAACAGATAGAATTAGGAGATTGTAAGCAAGAACATATATGATATTTAGTTTTTCAAAGCATACCAGGAATGTGAACTATGTAGACGAGCCTTCCAAGTTTGAGGGGGTCCTCAAATGTATGCTTTGCAGTCGAGATCCCTGCGAACTGGAGTGATATGAAGCAGCAATCATCCTGTTTGGTGGAGCTACAGCCTACTCATCCAGAATACAACACTGTGGCAGGGAAGTTTAATCAGACCTGTTCAAACTTCAAAATACTGAAGGTAAGTCTTCTCTTGAAATGGAGTTTCTTAATGGTGGAAATAAGTGGTACCATGGTCCTGTATAAACACATTTTCATTCACTTCCTATCACATTTTTTCACCCAGAATTATAATTTTTTATGATAATTAGATTTTAGATTCTACTCATGTCACCATAAATTTCTGAAACATTGATATTCTTTTTTAATTTAATTTTGTTGTTGTTGAGAATATACACAGCAAAACATAAACCAATTAAACCGTTTCTACAATGTACAGTTCAGTGATACTGATTACATTCTTTGAGTCGTGCAACCATTCTCACCCTCCTTTTCGGAATTGTTCCTTCCCCATTAACATAAACTTACTGCCCCCTAAGGTTCCTATCTAATATTTCAAGTTGCTGTTGTCATTTGATCCCATATGTTGTTGTTGTTAGGTGCTGTCGAATCACTTCTGACTCATAGGGACACTCTACCACAGAACAAAATACTGCCCAATCCTGTGCAATCCTCACAATCGTTGCTATGTTTGGGCCCATTGGTGCATCTAATTGATCCCATATAGATAGTTCTAAAAGCGCTTAATGCTCAAGGCAGACGTTTTTTACTAGTTAAACTAAACTATTGTTTGGTTTTAAGAAGACTTTAGGGAATTTTTTTGGTTAAGTTTTAAAGATTATCTCAGGGCAATAGTTTCAGGGGTTAATCCAGCCCCCATGGCTCCAGAAAGTCTGAAGTCCCTTAGAATCTGAAATTCTGTTCTGTATTTCCCCCCTTTTGATCAGGATTCTTCTATAGAATCTTTGATTAAAATGTTCAGTAATGGTAGCTGGGCACCATCCAGTTCTTCAGGTCTCATGGCAAAGGAGACAGTTGTTCATGGAGGCAGTTAGCCACATATTCCATATCCTCCTCCTATTCCTGACTTTTCCTCTGTTGCTCCAGGCGAATAGAGACCAATTGTGCCTTGGGTGCCTGCTTGCAAGCTTTTAAGACCCTAGGCACTACACAATGAACTAGGAGATAGAACAGAAACACTAACATGTTATCAGGCCAATTACCTGGGATATCCCATGGAATCATGACCCTAAACCTCCAAACTAAGGAACCAAATCCCATGAGTTTTTTTGGTTATACATAGGCAGCCTCAGCAACTACTCTTTTTGTCATTGTTGTAAATATATCTATCACACAACTTTGCCAGTTCAACTTTTTACAAGTGTACAACTTATTGACAGCACTTAGAATAAACGGCTATGCAACCCTACCCTTAATCAATGCAATTTTTCCATCACCATTAACTGATTCCCCTTTCTCCCTCCCTCCAGCCCCTGGTAAACCAAAACGAAACCAAACCTGTTGTCGTCAAGTCGATTCTGACTCATAGCGACCCTACTGGTTTTTATACATTTGCGTTTTCTTGTCTTTTTATATAAGCAAGGTTATACAATATTTGTCCTTTTGTGGTTGAGTTATTTCACTCAGCATAATGTCTTCCAGCTCCATCCACACTGTACCATGTATCAAGACTTTACTTCTCCTGCTGGCTGAGTAGTAGTCCATTGTGCGTGTGTACCACATTTTATCTATTCATCTGTTGATGGGCATTTAGGTTGTTTCCACTTTCTGGCTATTGTGAATAGCATTGCAGTGAACATTGGTATACAAGTCTCTGTTTGAGTCCCGGCTTTCAAATCTTTTGTTATACCTCGAGGTGGAATTGCTGGGTCATATTGTAGTTCTATTTTTAGTTTTTTGAGGAACTGCCAAACTGTTTTCCACAACGGCTGTAACATTTTTCGTTCCCACCAGCAATGGATAAGGGTTCCAATTTCCCCACATCCTTGCCAACATATGTTATTTTCTTCTTTTTTTTTTTTTTTAATCTTAGCCATCCTAAAAAATACTCAAAACCAAATCTGTTGCCATCGAGTTGATTCCAACTCATAGTGACCCTATAGGACAGAGTAGAACTGCCCCATAGGGTTTCCAATGAGCAGCTGGTGGATTTGAACTGCTCACCTTTTGGTTAGCAGCCTAAGCTCTTAACCACTGCACCACCAGGGCTCCTTAGCCATCCTATTGGGAGTGAAATGATATCTCATTGTGGTTTTGGTTTGCATCTCTCTGATGGCTAATGACGCTGAGCATCTTTTCCTGTGTTTGGTGGCCATTTGAATGTCCTCTTTGGTGAAATGTCTATTCAAGTCCTTGCCCATTTTATGATTATTTGTCTTTTTGTTGTTGCTGAAGTTTTATATATAATTTGGTTGTTAGATTCTTATTGGATAAATGGTTTCCAAAGCTATTCACCTGGTTGGTAGCTTGTCTCTCACTTTTTTAGTAAAGTCTTTTGATGAGCAAAAGTTTTAAATTTTTCTATCACTGGTGATGGAAAAAACACATTAAGAGTAGGGTTGCACAGCCAATTATCCTAATTGCTGTCAATAAGTTGTACACCTGTAAAAAGTTGAACTGGCAAAAGTTGTGTGACAGGTATACTTACATACAAAAAAAAAAAAAAAGGAGCCGCTGATGAAGCTGCTTATGTACAACCAAAAACCTCAAGGAATTTTGTTCCTTGATTTGGAGGTTTAGGGTCATGTATTCATGGGAGGGACATCCCAGCTAATCGGCCTAATAACATGTTTACACCTACTCATTACTTATCGGCTATCTCGTTATTGACATTTTCCATTTATGACAATAGTAAAAAATCTACTATCCGACTATTTTGTGCATTAACGAGGAGCCAAGGCGAGAGGGGAAGGAGAAGGGTGAGGTTTGTGAGGGGTCGTGAGGCCATGCAGGTCACTGGTGGTTCACATTACCCAGGTCGGACAGAGGAGCCTGGCCAGGCCAGGGGCAAGAAAGGTGGGCAGGGATCGTGCAGGAGGCAGGGGCAGCTGAGTCACGAGCAGGTGGTGGGAGCCAGGGCTGCAGGAGTCGTGCAAAGGGCTCAGAAGTTTCTTCTTCCAAAGAGGCCTCTCTGCCACTTCCATAGATTCCGCTGGGCCCAGGTGGCCGAGCCTTACCTGCCCACAGGTCCAGGAGCTGCCTGCCACTGAGGCGGTCTCCGGGACTGGTGGAGAGGTGAGGCACGGGGGTCTGCTCTGAGTCTTGGAGCACGGCCAGGTGATGGCGGGCCCCTGCTGTTCCAGAGGCGGCAGGGACCCCCTGACCACCACCACCACCCCCCAACCCCTGCAGGCTCTGCAGTAGTGGGGAAGGCACGGTAAGGAAGGGGGCCCCACTGCAACATGTGCATCCTGAAACACGCTGGGGGTGCCTGATGGGCCGTAAGCGACCACAGGGACAATGGCGTGTAGCAGTTTTTGGGCGGCGAAATGAACAAAAAAGACAGACACACACAAAGACAAACAGGACTGCAGCAGCCCTGAGGACTTGCAGTGGTTTATTTTTAAGGTCTCCGCCTGGGCATTATTCCAAATATCTGGTAAGTTGTTTTTCTCCTTCAAAGCAC
>NW_004443962.1:10251933-10254530 GCF_000243295.1 Trichechus manatus latirostris | reverse complement strand
TTCTCTTTTTTTCTTTGTTAGTCTAGCTAAAGGTTTGTCCATTTTATCAATCTTTTAAAAAAACCAACTTGTAGTGTTGTTGATTCTATTTTTGTTTTCAATTTTATTTATTTCTGCTCTGATCTTTGTTATTTCCTTTCTTCTAGTAGATTTAGGATTAGTTTGCTGTTTTCTTTCTATATCTTGGAGTTATCAAGTTAGGCTGTTGATTTGAGATCTTTCTTCTTTTTTCATGTAGGCATTTATAAGTTTCCCTCTGAGTACTGCTTTCACTGCATCCCACAAGTTTTGGTATATTGTGCTTTCATTTTCACTTGACTCTGGGAAATTTGAGATTTCTCTTTTTATTTCTTCCTTGACCCACTGATAGTTTAGTAGTGTGCTGTTTAATTTCCATATGTTTGTGTATCTTTCAGGTTTTTTTTCTGTTATGGATTTCTAGCTTCACTCCGTTAGAGAAAATACTTTGTATGATTTCAGTATTTTTTAAATTTATCAAGACTTGCTTTGTGACCTAACATGTGGTCTATCCTAGAGAGTGATCCATGTGTACTGGAGTAGAATGCATATTGTGCTGTTGTTGGGTGGAGTGTCCTATCGATGTTTGTTAAGTCTAGGTAGTTTATAGTGTCATTCAGGACCCCTGTTTCCTTATTGATCTTCATTCTAGATGTTCTATCCAGTATTGAAACTGGTGGGTTGAAGTCTCCAACTATTATTGTAGTGCTATCTATTTATCCTCAATTCCATCAGTGTTTGCTTTATATATTTAGATGCTCTGATGTTGGGTGCATATATATTTATGATTGTTAAATCTTCTTAACTGACACTTTTATCACTATGTAATGTCCATCTTTATCTCTTTCAACAAATTTGGTCTTAAAGTCTACTTTGTTTGATATTAAGATTGCCACTCCAGCTATCTTTTGGTTATTATTTGCATGGGATATTTTTTTCTATCCTTTCACTTTCAACCTATTTGTGTCCTTGGGTCTACGGTGTGTCTCTTTTAAACAGCATATAGTTGGATCATGTTTTCTTATCCATTCTTCCACTCTCTGCCTTTTTCATTCATCACAATTACTGATAAGAAGTGACTTACTTCTGCCATTTTGTTATTTGGTATTTGTGTGTCTTAGCCTTCTTTGTCTTTGTCCTTTACTGCTGCTTACTTTTGTGTTTTGTTGGCTTATTGTAGTGAGCCATGTTGGTTCCCTTCTCCCTTCCTTTTTTGTATTTTTTTTAAGCTATTTTATTAGTGATTACCATGAATATTACATTTAACATCTTGTATTTATAACATCCTGGGGTAATTTGGTACCAACTTAACTTCAATAACATACAAGAAATTCTATACCTATGCCATTCGTTCTGCTCCCCTCCCCCATTTTTTGTTATCACTAATTACATCTTTATATTTCATGTGCCCTATAACCTAATTTTATCACCTTTTTTTTTACATTTGTCATTAAAAAGCATGAAGGACAAAACAATTAGAATTCTCAAGAATGAATACCTTGTTACTAGCCCTTATACTTGTCCATACCGTTCCCTTTATTACGGATCTTTATTTTTATGTACAGTTTTGAATTACTTTCTAGTGCCTTTTCCCTTCCATCTACAAAACTCCCAACAGTATTTTTTGTAGGGCTGGTCTGGTGCATATGAACTCTCTCAGCTTCTGTTTGTCTTGGAATGTTTTAATTTCTCCCTAATTCTTGAAGGACAATTTTGCTGGGTATAGTATTCTTGGTTGACAGTTTTTTTTTTTTTTTTTCCTTCAGCACTTTAAATTTTTCATTCATGCCTTCTGGCCTCCAACTATTCTGAGGAGAAATCGGCACTTAATCTTATTGGGGATCCTTTGTATGTGACTGTTTGCTTCTCTCTCACGGCTTTCAGGATTCTCTATCTTTACATTTTGAGAGCCTAATTATGATGTATCTTGGTGTAACTCTCTTTGAGTTTATCCTGCTTGGTGTTCTTTTTGCTTCTTGGACTTGTAGATTCATGTCCTTCGTTAGATTGAGGAAATTTTCTGTCATTATTTCTTTATATAGCCTTTCTTTCCCTTTCTCTTTCTCATCACCTTCTGGAATTCCCATGATGCATATATTAGGCCTCTTCTTGTTGTCCCATAATTCCATTAAACTGTGCTCAGCCTTTTTGAGCCTCCATTTTGTTGCTCCTCGGCCTCGATAATTTTAACTATCTTATCCTCTAATTCACTGATTCTTTCTTCTGCCTGATTAAAATTGTTGAGAAGTCCTTCTATTGTTTCTCATTTCAGTTATTGTCCCTTTCAGTTGCAGTACCTCTTTTTTTTAGATCCTCATTTTGTTCTTTCACTGTTTTCCTTATTTGAGATCTTTGTGTTTTCCCTTAACTCTTTAATTATGTTTACTGTCGTTAAATTATATTCTTCCTTTTTTTCATTATGTCATCCCTAAATGTGCTTTCACTCCCTTCATCTTGTTCATTTGGATGGGCCTTTGTTTCTCTGTTCTTTGTGTGTCTTGTGATTTTTTTGTTGGGTCATTGGAATGTTCAAAGGTGTTAACCTTCTCAGCTCTCCCCAGTATTTGGTGTTTTTGCCT
>NW_004443962.1:10247843-10251138 GCF_000243295.1 Trichechus manatus latirostris | reverse complement strand
TCTTCAGCACTGGCCAGAAGAGGAAGCAGATGGAGGCAAACTGTCCTCCAAAGAGATCTGTCCTGTTGGTTCCAGAGGCCTGAACTATGGGGTGAACAGGGAGGCAGGTAGAGTGCTGACTATTGGAGCAGACTCCATTGTAGGGGCCTTCAGTAGGAGTTTGCAGCAGCCTTGCAAATCAGCAGTTACTAGGTGGTGAGGGTGTCACATTCTAGTCAGATTCCCATGGAGGTCTGCCTTGTTGCTGTCAGAGCAACAAGACTGTTGGCTGTGAATGCAGCCTCTGTTCAAAGTGCCTGCTTCCTAGCACACAGCAGCCTCTGCCAGTAGTCCTCAGTGCCAACCAGAAGTGGGGGCAGAATAACCCAAATTGATCCCCGTGGAGGTTTGTTCTGTTGGTTTCAGAGGTCTGAGGTATGTGATGCACAGGGAGGCAGTAGAGTGTTGACTATGGGAGCAGACTTCACTGCAGTGGCCTTCTGCAGCAATTTACAACCGGATTGCAGGTGACAAGATCCAGGTAGGGGAAGGGTTATCACACTTTGAATGGACCCCCAGGGAGGTCTGCCTTGTTGCTATCAGAGCCTCCCTCCCCCCCATAGTATGTTGGCTGTGGATGTAGTTTCCACTCAAGATGCTTGCTTCCTAGCACACAGCAGCCTCAGTCAGCAGTCCTCAGCACTGACCAGAAGGCAGAGCAGACAGACCTGAACTGACTCCCCATGAGATCTGTCCTAAGTTATGAGGTGCACAGGGAGACCAGAAGAGTGTTTACTATGGGAGCAGACTCCACTGCACAGGCCTTCTGCAGCAATTCACAGTAGAGTTGCAGCTGACAGTGTCCATGTGGGGGAGGTGCTGGCACACTCCAAATGGACCCCTAGGGAGGCCTGCCTTGTTGATTTTTGAGCAGAAGCTTGGGGTCCTGTCTCTTTGTACAGGCAGGTGGTGTGGTGGTTAGGGAAAGTGGCTTTTTTACTAGGGCCACTTCCCCAGTTCACAGCAGCCAGAGCCCACATGGCTGGAGGGAGGGGCAGGGACAGTGGAAGAAGTGATCTTCCTAGCATATGTGACTTGCTGATTCATTGATTCTTGCCTGTCTGCAGTTCCACATTGCTTTCCTCTGCCCTCTGGTTCAGAGTCCCTCAAAGCCAAGTACCATTTCCTTGTTGTATTTCTTGTTATATTTGCTGGAAAGGGTCGGAATGATGGTCTGTTTACACTACCATCTTCCCAGAATCTTCGACATTAATATTCTTGTGTGATTTATTACAATATGATTAGATTGCAATAAGATATTAGAATACTAAAGAAATACTTTATATTAACTTTTGGAACAAGCTAATGGAAATTCAAAGACATGGCTTCCAAGTTAGATTTGATAACTTGCAAATACCACAAAGACACATGGAAGCTTCACAGATTAGGATTATATTCTTCTGCCCCACCATTCAGACATCAATAATGGTTATTTCTTGATCAGTCCAACAGCCTTTTTTTTTTTGGTTCATCTCAATTATTTTGGCATCTTCAGCTTTTTAAATATTATTAATAATTGCTTTTTCAAATTGTGTTCTCCCTTGACATCTACGGCAATATTATTCTGATTCTTTCTTTTCCTTCTTTAATATTTCTCCTTTTGCTATCACTGGTATCTGTTTCTCCTCCAAATCCCTAATCCTAGTGTCACACACAGGATTTATATATTGACCTTCTGTCTTTGCACCTCACCAGAGAATGTTTTTAATTTTTTGGTTTCAGCTACTGTTTCTATGTTGATAGCTCCCAAATTAACATCACCAAGCTGGACTCATGCTCTGGAACATACTCTCAGTGGCCTAAAAAAATCTTCACCTGAGTATCTAACTACTAAATCAACTTTCCCAAAACCTAACTCATCATCTCTAAGCAATTCTCTTTCTCCTTCCTTCTCCATTTCTGTTCTTGGCTCCACTTTCTGAGTAAAGCTAGAGGTCTTTGAGTACCTTCCCTTCATTCATAATGAGTCTGTCAGTAAGGTCTGCATTTTCTTTCCACGCAAATTTGCTTTTACTTTCTATTTGCACTGCCAGCATTCTGTTTATTCATGTAGTTAAGTATATATTTCAAAAAAGATTTGAAGTGTTCTACAAAGATATATACCATACCTTCCAATTAAATAGGTAGATGAAGAAAAATGGATAAAAGGAAAAGGAAGGTAGGGAAGATAAGACACATTTTTGTTAGTTTACAGAAATCCATAACATGAAGTCCTAGACAGTTATTAAAGGTGGACCAAAAATCTGTCCTTGAGCTTCCTAGTGGACAAAGCAAAGAAGGAAGACACTCAGCTACAAGAGTCATAATGTCTATTAGTCAAAAAGTAAACATTTGATCAGGAGACTCACAGCTCTCCACAGTACACTGAGACTGACACCTGAGAGATTTCTCCCATGGATCAAGAAATGCAGAATATCCTCAGCATCATCCTCACAATAAACTGAGTATCAAATTTTATGTCACTGTTTTGTTTTTTGAAACATCACTCAGTGTAAAGCAATTGAACAAAACCAATGCCCGATTGAGTGAAAACAATTCTATGAGGCACCAAGATAATGTGATTCAAGTATGCAGCTCTTTGATAGTCCAGTTCTGAGATAACAAGTTTCCTTTCCAATACCAATTATAGTCAACTGGTAATGACTGATTGGCATGTTGTGATGAGATTCCAAGTCCAGATTCGGCAGGAATACGTGTCTTGGTTGATCAGCAAAGTCTGCGGTGGGCCCTGGAGGTTTACTATATGTTGGCAGACCTTGGCCGGAGGAATGATGTCAATAATTTTTTGCAGTGGAACAATTTTTTTCAGATAAAATCTTACGTGAAATTCCAGCATAAGAAACAAATAAAAACCGTTAGGTAGTACTTAAGGTACTTCTTTGAAGGTCCCTGGTAGAGTGTGAAAGCACTGACATGAAAAATAGGTGGATTGTCATCCTCCATGAATTTTATATTTCATGATTAAGACTTTTTTCATCCATACATTTTCTACCTAGATCCAGCAATTTTGCCACATTTATTTTTTATTCCTTTGTCTCTGTCTCTCAGGTTTTTCAGGAGCATTTGAAAGTACATTACAGACATCATGACATTCATTGCTAAATATTTTAGCACATATCTTCTAAGAATAAAGGCATTCTTCTAAATAACAATACCACTATCCCACATAATAAAATTAGCATTAATAACAACACCCGATATAGAATCCATATTCAAATTTCCCCAATTACCAAAGGGCTTTTTTAATAACTTTTGC
>NW_004443962.1:10207915-10245741 GCF_000243295.1 Trichechus manatus latirostris | reverse complement strand
TGTGGTTTTAATTTGCATTTCTCTAATGGCTAGTGATCGCGAGCATTTCCTCATGTGTCTGCTGGTCATTTGAATGTCTTCTTTGGTGAAGTGTCTGTTCATTTCCTTTGCCCATTTTTTAATAGGATTATTTGTCTTTTTCTCACCAACTGATTTTTAACATCTATTGATGATCCTTGCCTGAACCCATTATTACATTGGAGGTTACAGAATTGTGATTTTAATTCTGTAATTCCTTAAAGATTATCCAGCATTTTTGTAAAGAGCTTTTCTTCTCTCCTGCTTTTAAAAAAACATAGTGTTATATTTAATTACAGTGATTATCCTTTTAGATGCACAAATTGTCCTAAATTTGGCTAGTAACCCCTTGCTGTCAATTCCGACTCATAGCAACCCTACAGGACAGAGTAGAACTGCCCCCATAGGGTTTCCAAGGAGTGCCCGGTGGATTCAAACTGCCGACCTTTTTGGTTAGCAGCCATAGCTCTTAACCACTACGCCACCAAGGTTTCCAAATTTGGCTAGTAGGATCCCTTTAGTGTTGGCACCCATAGTTTTTTGATGACCCCTTTAGTTTTTGAACACTTCTTCACTTTCAGGCTTACCTTGTACTTTCCCTCTCCCGGGCCTGAAATCAGGCATTTTCCTAATAAGCCCTGATTCCTTTTAGTGGAGAATGGTAGAGATAAACTAAGATGTGCGTGCTGAGTGTGCTCACTGCTAGTGAGGTGTCATTACTTCCAGGCCCTTTCATGGAAAGAGCTAAGAAAATCATGAGTTTGCACTGATGTTTTAAATAAAATTTAGTATTACAGATTTTTCTTAATTTCTTATATTTGTTTCTTTTCCTGTACAGTAGAAATTTTGATTCCTAATAACAACATGTATTTACTTGTTTTCACCTACAGTGTACATAAAATTGTTTCAAATATATAATGCCAACATTATTATTAACCATATTAGAATTACTATGCCAGCTTTCTTTTGGTTATTGTTAGCATGTTACATCTTTTTCCACCCCTTTTCTTTGAACCTTTCTATAACCTATATTTAAGATGTGTCTCTTGGTAGTAGCATATAGTTGAATTTTGTTTTTCTTATTCATCCTGAATAAATGAAAAGATGATCTTATTGTCTTTTAATTGGTGTACTTAGTCTGTTTGCATTATGTATTTACTGCTATGTTTGGGTTTAATTATACCATATTACTTTTTGTTTTCTATATATTGCATCCATTTGCTCCCTTCCTTCTTTTGGATTAAGTATTTTTATTATTCCATGTTCACCTCTACTAGGTACTTGGTTATACATTCTATTACAATTCTTTCATTGGTTACTCTGGAGTTTACAACAGGCATCCCTGACTTATTAAACTCTAATGTAAATTAGTACATTTATCATTTCCCAGACAAGGCAATGACCTTTGAACACTTTAGCTCCTTTTCTCTCCCTCTTGCCTTTTGTGCTACTGTTAACATGTATTTTAATTCTACGTATATATGAAACTCTATAAAACATTTTAATTTTTTATACAGTCAGTATTTGTTTAGATTTACCCTTTTTCTCACTGCCCTTCAAACCTTCCTGTATTTCCATGCTTTCGTCTGCGATCATTTTCCTTCTAGCTTTTGGGTATTTCTTCTAGTGCAGACCCGGTAGTGATGAACTCTCTGTTTTTGTCTGTCTGGAAATGTCTTTATTTCATCTTCATTCTCTGAAGGATATTGTCACTGGTTTAGAATTCTAGATTGGCAATTTTTTTCTTTAAGCACTTTGAAGCAGTTATTCCATTGTCTTGTGACTTTATTATTTCCCACTGCACTTCCTTTCCTTTCTCTCTGGAAGAGAATCCTTGCTGCCTTGGTATTTTTTTTTAGTGCCTTCAGGCAGACTTTGTTCTTTTCTAGCTTCTAGTAGCTGTTGGCAAGAGGGTTGGTCTGATATAAGCTAGTCAACCATAACCAGAAGCCTGCCGCTAATAGTAAACCTACAAGTTTAGGATTTATTCACAGTGTTTTTTGACCTTAGAATTTAGCCACTAGGAATATAGAGTCAGATTACTGTGTTCAAAAATTACTTGAGATAATAATTTTCTTTGTGTAATTATCAAGTGGGTTTATTTTATTCAAATTTAGGAATTGCTTTTTTAATTTCTGATTCAGTATTAACTTTAGAATTTGTAAGGCACTTACATTATTAAAGAGTTAAACCAGATACAAAGGTATCTTTGGAGAAATCTTGCTATTCTCTTCACCCCATTTCCACTATCCCATATAGGCAATCAATTAACTAATTTCTGTTTGATCCTGTGTTTCTTACACTAAAGGCAACATACTATATGCTGTTGTTAGGTGCCACTGAGTCAATTGCAACTCATAGTGACCCCATGTGACAGAGTAATTTTCTAGGCTGTAATCTGGAAGCAGATCACCTGCAGGTCTTTCACCCGCAGAGCCGCCGGGTGGGTTCCAACCACCAACCTTTCATTTAGCAGCTGAGCACTTAACTGTTGGCACCACCTGGGCTCCTTAACATACTATATACACTGTTCCATAATTTGGATTATTCACTGTATTGTGATTAAGTTTTAATAAAAAATGATCAGCAAAGAATGGAGGTTGTGTTCTACTGCCGTAATTTGCAGTTCCAAAAGGCTATGTTGATACTTCTAGGTAAAGATAGCACATTGAACATTTTTACTCCCTCTGAAAACACCAGTAAAATGATAGAAAAAAAGGACTTTTAAAGAAAGCTTATGTCCACAAGGGTAAAGAGGGTGGTAGAAAACAACATTTTGGGAACAGGAATGCAAACAGGCAAGTGTTAAAGGAGCCAGCAGACTAAAGAAAAATGAATTGGAAGCATGAAAGGAAAGCTGAGAAGAATCCTGCCGTACGATCTAATTCTATCCACTCTGTTGGCTTACTAACTATAACCCTTTGTTGTGTTGTCTTAGTGGCTGCTTTAGGGTTTACAGTGTACACCTTTAACTTAGCACAGACTACCTCCAAGTGGTATTACACCACTTTATGTGTAAGAATCTTACAATAGTACATTTTCATTTCTCCCCTCCTCCTAAGCCTATGTACTATTGTTGTCATACATAATACTTTCACATATTATAAACTCTATCTACATTGTTATTATTTTCATTTAAATAGTCAATTATCTTTTAAAGAGATTTAAATAAGTAGAAGAAGATGTATGTTTACCCACATAGTTGCCATTTCTGGTGCTGCTTATTCCTTTGTGTAGATTCAGAGTTGCATCTGGTATCGTCTTTCTGCCTTTAACATTTCTTATAGTGCAGGTCTGCTGCTGGTGAATTATTTCAGTTTTTATATGTTTCAAAAGTCTTTATTTCACCTTCACTTTTGAAAGATATTTTCACTGTGTACAGAATGCTAGGATGACTTTTTTTTAGCACTTTAAAGATGTTACTCCACTGTCTTGTGGTTTACTGTCTTATGTTTCCAATGGGAAGCCTGCTATCATTCTTATCTTGCTCCCTATGTGTAATGTGCCTTTGTTTTCTGCATACTTTTAAGATTTTCTTTTTATCATTGGTTTTAAGCAATCTGATTATGACGTGCTGGGGTGTCTGTTCCTTGTTTCTTGTGTTTTGAGTTCACTGAACCTCTTGGATCTGCAGGTTTATAGTTTTATTCAAATTTAAAATATTTTGGTCATTATGTCATCAAATGATTTTCTTTGTCTGGTTATCAAATGGTTTTGCTTTATTCAGATTTAGGATTTCCTTTTCTAATTTTTGATTTAGTATTAAATTTAGAATATGTAAAACACTTACATGGTTAAAGAACCGAAACTATACACCAAGGTATCTTTAGAGAAATCTTTTTTTTTTTATTCCTATCCTTTCTAACCCATTTCTAACCATCCCACGTAGGTAATCAATTTAATTAATTTCTGGTTTATCCTTTTGTGTTTCTTTCTTACATGAAAGGAAACATACTTTGTACCTGTTTTATAAACTGCATTATAAGTACTTAAGATCCTAAACATTGTTTGCTCTCATGTAGTACATTAAAAAAATTCAAAAATTAAACTAACATTCTTCCCAAGGCCTGTTTTTAGAAAACACTGGAACTAGAAGGATTCCTGAATATAGAAAGCTGCCACCTGGCATTGAATTTGCTCTTCACTGTAACTTTTATTTAAGATAAATAGTGGTTCTTTTCATTGTGGCGAAGTGGTTAAGAGCTTAGGCTGCTAACCAAAAGGACAGCAGTTCGAATCCACCAGCTGCTCCTTGGCAACCACATGGGACAGTTCTACTCTGTCCTATAGGGTTGCTATGAGCCGGACTCAACTAGATGGCATGCAATAACAACAAAAGTGGACCTTCTCATTCGCTATATTTTGGCAAGTACTCCTGTCATTGGCAGATTTCTTTTCCTTTTGTAATTTGTAGATTGAAAGGGTCCAGAATCCAGATCTCTGGAATTGCTACCAGGCAAAGAAAAAAACCATGGATGCCAAGAATAATCAGATAAATAATGAAAAGCTCCTCTTCCATGGGACAGATGGAAGCTCAGTGCCATATGTCAACCAAAATGGCTTTAACCGCAGTTACGCTGGAAAGAATGGTAAGGAAGTGAGCAGTGTAGCCGCTCCCAGTGAGGGTCAGCCATGAGAACCTAAGCTGGCCCGTGACAGTGGGGACTGCACTATGCTCCCCCATGGTGGGTGGCATGTTGCAGCCAGAGATTCATGGTAGGATGCACTATGTTTCATCCCAAAGGGGACTGATTGGCCTTCTGTGTGAAGGAATTGATTTTTAAAAATTAAAAAAAATATTGTTAGGAAAAAAAGGCCTTAGAAAATTTGAACACTATTTTAATGTTATTTGACATATTGGGCCAATATGTCAAATTTTACAGCAAGTTCAAATTCTTAAAAAATGCTTTTTCTCTTCACAGCTGTGGCATATGGAAAAGGAACCTATTTTGCTGTCAATGCCAGTTATTCTGCCAGTGACACATACTCCAGACCAGACAGTAATGGGAAAAAACATATGTATTATGTGCGAGTACTCACTGGAATCTACACACATGGAAATTCCTCATTAATTGTGCCTCCTTCAAAGAACTCCCAAGATCCTACTGACCTTTATGACACTGTCACGGATAATACACAAAATCCACAACTATTTGTGGTTTTTTATGACTACCAGGCTTACCCAGAGTACCTCATTACTTTTAGTAGATAACATTTTGGTTTCCTTCCCAAAAGACTTTACTCATCTATACATATCTACTTGTAAAACAAGTTTTAGTGTTACTGTTTTTTCCCTTAACATTTTTTTCCTAAGCTCAAAGGATCCTTCTTTGTCATTGACATTAGACTTTTTCAGCTTCCCTTTCATAATCTGAAATGAAGCTATCTTGAGAACAAATAAATTTGAGAATTTAAATCAGATAACTTAGTCATAATTCTGTGATCACAACTTGGACATCGAAACTGTATAAGTAAAGAACAGGTTTGTATCTTGAGGAAGGAGAGAATAATGTGAATCACAAAGGCAGAAGGCACAGCTCTGCAATCTCAGCTGCCGCTGAACAGACAGCTAGTATCACGTCAGGATGCCGTATTGCTGTGGGGATAACAGCATTAAAAGTGGCTAAGGGCTGCTGTCTTCACTGTGGGAGGGATGGTGTCTTCTTTATTTTTTTATCCCTGTTCTGAGGACTGTGCCTGATGTACAATAAAAACCAAACCAAACCCGTTGCCATCAAGTCAATTCCAACTCATACCGACCCTACAGGACAGAGTAAAACTGCTCCATATGGTTCCCAAGGAGCAGCTGGTGGATTCTAACAACTGCTAACCTTTTGGTTAGCAGCCAAACTCTTAACCACTGTGCCACCAGGTCTCCTGATGTACAATGGATGCTCCATAAATGTTTGATGACCAGTTAAGGATAGAAAAGCCCAGTCAAATTGCCACCCACAGTAGAAAGCATTTCTTCACCATCATCCTTGACTTATTGTTACTTTGACTCAAATTGAGCAGGTTCTATGACAGGGAGCCTCCTTTGTGAACCAGCCCGTGACATGCAGGGCAGCTATTCGGGGCTCTGGGCTCACAAGGCAGCTTGTGCCTTCACAGCTCCAGGGACAGTGAGTGATTTGGCATGTGGTCCAGGCGAGCTGTGTCTGTCGCAGCCTGCCTCCGTAAAGATTTACAGCCTTGGAAACCCTATAGGATCGGTATGAGTTGGAATCCACTTGATGTCAGTGGGCTTTTTTTTTTTTTTTTTTGGTGGATAAAATAAACCAAAGGAATTAAGCAGTCTATTGCTAATTTGCTAATTCAGTATTTGTTAAATGGTAAAGGCAAGTTCTTTTTTTTCCCCAAGTAAATTTCAGATTCAAACACCATTTATTGAGCACATCAATTGTACCAGGTAGTATAATAGGTGCTATGGTGCAGTGAATCACTTTTATATGGCTTTTCTAGCTGCAGTCTTGTAACTCCCACAAAATGATTGGCTGGGCCACAATCTTGCAAGGGATTAGTAAATTGTCTATGAAAATAGTGGTTTGATAATTCATCCAATAAAACTGAGCCCCTTGCAGCCCAACTAGGGGATGCATTCGTTTTGACATCCTGGTAGGCATATATCAAGGCCAATCCCACAGAGGTTCAGGGGGACCTCGCTATTATCAAGAGAGTCTGGAGTGGAGCGTGTCCTGCGGACATGCACAGGATCCCTGTGCTGTGAACCCCCTAGACCCAGAAGCGAGATCTGTAACACTGAAGATGGAGAGAGAGTGCTGTGGACTTGTCGGCCCACAGAGAGTACGCCAGTGGGTGCCTTGGGGCAGGAGGCTTGCCTGTGCAGCTAAAGACTTGTAACACTTGCCTGAACAGGGCACAGGCCTCAAGTGCCCCATGCGGGGTCGCTGACAGAGGCTCAGAAGATCCTGTGCAGAGGCCTTCTTCCTACGACGGGGTGGAGCTGGGTGTCTCCAAGCAGGTGCACAGCATGGTGGGAGCCATTCAGGCCCTTGAGTAGTGCAGGCCCAGGCAGCAAGAGAGAGAAGCATGCGGCCTGGGAAGCATGGCAGGAGCCAGCGGCAGAGGCCTACCAGGGCCCAGCACCAGAGCCTTCCGCCAACCCCACAGCGTGGTAGTAGCCTGAGCTGAGGCAGCAGTGACATCTGACCTGAACCACTGCGTGTCCACCCAGCAACCTAAGAATGGACATGGGTAATATGGGGAAGGGTAGGGCTTCCCTTTGAGAATGTTTTCTTGTTTACTGTTTGCTTTATATAATCAATAATAATGGCTTCTCCACACTGTGCAAGTGTCTTGTGAGTCCGGCTTGATCCTAGATGAATGTTGCGCCTGTGGAATGATGGATGCCAGTGGGTCTGAGTGTCTCATTCCTAGCAGCATTTTGGCTGCCTGGAAGTCAGAGGCTCAGTCTGTCTGCATGTGCAGTGTAGACAGATTCACACAGGTGCTTTGACATACATTATTTATTCCCCCAAACAATCCTGTGAGGGAAGAATTATATCCCCATTTTAATGTTGAGGAAGCTGATGCTCAGAGTGGTCAGGAAGCTCCCTTGCCTGGTCATGGAAGCGCCACAGACACATCCAAACTCCCTGAGGGACCGAATCACTGGGCTGAGGGCTGTGGGGATCAGCTCAACTGGCATAACAGTTTATAAAGAAAATGTTCTACATTCTACTTTGGTGAGTAGTGTCTGGGGTCTTAAAAGCTTGTAAGCGGCCATCTAATATACTCCACTGGTCTCACCCTGTTGGGAGCAAGGGAGAATGAAGAAAACCAAAGACACAAGGGAAAGATTAGTCCAAAGGACTAATGGACCACAAACTACCACAGCCTCCACCAGACTGAGTCCAGCACAACCAGATGGTGCCTAGCTACTACCACTGACCGCTCTGACGGGGATCTCAATAGAAGGCCTCAGATAGAGCTGGAAAAAAAATGTAGAACAAAATTCTCACAAAAAAAAAAAAAATCAGACTTACTGGTCTGATACAGACTGGAGAAACCCCGAGAGTATGGCTCCGGACACCCTTTTAGCTCAGTAATGTAGTCATTCCTGAGGTTCACCCTTCAGCCAAACATTAGACAGGCCCATAAAACAAAACGAGACTAAATGGGCACACCAGCCCTGGGGCAAGGACAAGAAGGCAGGAGGGGACAGGAAAGCTGGTAAAAGGGAACCTAAGGTTGAGAAGGGGAGAGTGTTGACATGTTGTGGGGTTGGCAACTAATGTCACAAAACAGTATGTGTACTAATTGTTTAATGAGAAGCTAGTTTATTCTGTAAACCTTCATCTACAGGAAAAAAAAAAAAAAAAAGCTCCCTTGCCTGAGGTCACCTAGGTAGTAGCCCTCAAATCAATAGAACCTTGGCCCCTGTGACATCAAACCCTTTACTCCTGCCACCAAAGTGTGTCCTCTCCGTTAACATTACTGATTCAGGAACATCAGACAACCCGTGACTTACCTCCTGTTTCCTGGTCCTTCTCCTTCTAGCTTTGGTTTCTACTCTAGTCTCTTCCCCTGAAGCTCTGTAAAGGGCCAGAGATGATCCTCACATGGAGCTAGTGTGGATGATGCACTCTGACACTAGGGTTGCTTGGAGGATAAAGGAGTTCTTCCCTGACCACTTGGGGCCCATCAAGTAAAGCAGGTTGAGGGGGCCACAGTAGCTGCTCCATTAACAATGACATGTTGAAATTTCTCTTGTTGCTGTTTGCTTTTTAAGTGGATTGGCAAAGACTCCTTATGGCTTTAGAGTGGCTTCCTGGCCACTGGCATCTGAGCTCAGCATTAACAATAAATCTAAGAAATTAGAATTAAAAAAAAAAGGAGACGTGCTCTCTAATTTGCCTTTATCCAGTGGTTTGTTAACTCAGGGCAAGGCTGACTATGCCAACAACTATATATATATATATAAATTGTATTTTACAACTGTGCTGTTATACAGATGAATGCTGAGACTGGATTATATTCTATTTTTCCTTATTTTAAAGAAACTAGAAACATTTGAAAACATGTTAAGTGAAATCAGTCAGTCACAAAAGGACAGATGCTGTATGATCCCACTTATATGAAATATCTAGAATTGGCAAACGTATAAAGACCAAAGTTCATTAGTGGTTACCAGGAGCAAGAAGGGGAAGAAGCAGGGAGGTCATTGCCTGGGGTGGGGGGCATGAGTTTCTGTTAAATGGAAAAATTTGGGAATGGAGAGTGGTGATGGCTGTACAACACAATGAACATAAGCTAACAATTGTACAAGTAAAAAATGTTGGAATGGTAAATGTTTTGTTATATATATTTGTACCATAATAAAACATATTTTATAACTGCACTAATATGAATGTTAGCTGAAGCAGGATTATATTCTTTTTTCTTCTTTCTGATTTTCAAAGAAACTAAAGCATTTTTATAGGTCCCTAAAGGCATCATGGGCCATAGCATACCCTGCCTACTGTGCCTAATAGATAAAGCAGTCTTGCTGATACTTCATACTGTGAGGTTGGATGTAAGGCTGAGCTTGTATTCTTTAACCCCTTTTGGCCATTGGAGGGTCGAAGTATTTAATAACTGACTTTACTCACTCAGGTATGCTCACCTGTGCAATGAGGGATGACACTGGACCCAGAGAACCTGGTGGTTGACAGCCTTCCCCTTTCACTATCTTTTCTCACTCTCACAATCCCTCTGTGCAGGCAGCTGGGATCTCTTGCTGTTTCATAATCTCTATAGAATCAGGGAGGAGCCTGGTGGTGTAATAGTGCCTAAGTGAAAGGCTGGAGGTTTGAACCCACCCAATGGCTCTGCGGGAGGAAGAACTGGAGATCTGCTTTGTAAAGATTATAGCCAGGAAAACCCTATGGGGCAGTTCTACTCTGTCACATGGGACTGCTATGACCAGCACCCAACAACAACCTAAAATCAGGAAATTAACTCCCATCACAATTTACACTTAGGAATCCATTCACACTAATGTCTTAACTCTCTTCTCAGGTATCTCTGTGTCAAAGACTTACCTCTAACTGAATTAAATGCTTTGTCTCAGCACAGCAGCTTTCAAACATTTCTGTCAACAGTCTACACTAAGAAATACATTTCATATCAAGCCCAGTACATACACACATATACAACAGAAAAATTTTTGTCAAATATACTTACCTTGAAATAATACTTTTCCTGGAAGGTTTCACAAAATAATACTTATATTTACTATTGCAATTCACTGAAACAATCTATCCTATTTTAAAAAACTGCTTATCTCACTAAATTGATTTTGCAATTCACTAATGGGACACAACCTGCAGACTGAAAAGCACCCAGCTGAAGGAGTCACAAGTATCAAAAATAAAACACATGAAGAAAAAGACATACCTATGCCTACAATAAGAATGTACCTTATTTGAGTAATGGACATCTTACCCTTAACCCCAACGTCCCTGCCCTGATCTATTTGATGGAGTATTGCCAATAAGGTGTCCTTCTCATTATCCATTCAGTCAAGTATTTGATGAACATCTATTATGTGCTGGGCATCGACTGAGGATTTGCGAATACAGCAATAGTCTCTACCATCACGGAGTTACATACCAGCTGAGGAAGACAGACAATGATCAAGTCAGTCAGTCAATATGTAGTGGAGAGATGTGATAAGTGCTACAGAAGTGTTCTTCTCAGACCCTTTTCCTGGGCATGCTCACATAACAACACCTTCCTCTTTAAGGAAGACTTTTTTTTTTTTTTTTTTTTTAATTTATCGATACTATCAGTCTGAAGACAGAAGAATGGGGCCAGGAGTCAATTAGTCCCAAGAGGTTAAGTTGCATATCTTTTCTACTGTGTATTTGTTTCATACTTGGTTACTCAGAGATCAATATGTCTCCAATTTCCAAATTCATACTTAGACAATAATGGTAATAGCTCTCCCCAGGTCTTCTTGCAAATGTAATGAGAATGGGATCAATTTCACCTACCCAAGCTTTTAGTCACTCTTTCAGGAGTCAGTAGCATCTCATCCTTTTTATTCCCAGGACTGGTGTTCCTAGATGTTCCAGTTCCTTCCATAAGGGGGCCTCATATTTGACCACCTACTTTTCTCCTGGTTGGTGTCCTGCTCTGGATGACAGATTAACCAGTGAAAATTCTGCAGGTATCAGAAGTGAGATCATGTTGGAAAAAGGGCAGAATCCACCCAATGGACCCATTAGGCCAGGGGTTGGCAAATTTCTTCTGTAAATAGTAAATATTTTCCGTTTTGCAGGCCATACAGTCTCTGCCACTAACCCTGAAGTAGTCAGACATTATATAAACAAATGCATGTGGCAGTGCCCCAATAAAATTTTATTTGCAGTTTGCTGACCCCTGGTTTAGGCCAATAGAGACTGGGGCTTACATTTGAGACTGACTGAAAGAACGGGGTGGAGAAGAAAACGATGAACAAAGGCAGTGAGGAAAGAAGTCCTACAAATGACAAGGGGCCAGGGCGGCCAGAGAACAATGTGCATGAAAGAAGGTGGCAAGAGACTTTGAAATTTAATTCGGAAGAACCAGTGCATTTACAAGCATGTACAAATTGGCCTTTTATGGCTCCATCTTTTATTTAAAAATCATTCCATTTAAAAAATATTTTTGAAATATCAGTTAAAAATTCATCTATTAGAATCACAAAGTCCTTCCTTGTATCAAAAGTTGAGCCACTATCCTGGTTACTTGTGGATTCACCAAACAGTCTAGCAAGTCATCTGTAGAAATGAATGTTTGAGAAGGGGCCACAGTACTATTTGAAGCAATTTGTTCCACAATTGCATTCTTGCTTTTATACATCATTCGTTGCCTCTTTGTACAATGTGATTTTCCAAAGTGTTCGCCATCCAAACTGTTGCCATCACTTTCAAAAATGCGTCCCCTTTCTGTGGATGGTTCTTCAGAACTTGGCATCACAGGAACCAGATCAGGGCCAAAGGGACTTGCTGCCTCCTGTTTTACGGTTCCCGTGGTTAAGTTCTGGCTATGTGGTTGTTCCACCTCCATGTGGTTGTGAACATTTAATCCTTCTGTTTTCGTGTGCTCTCCATTTGTTCCTAATGCTTCAATATCAACCTTCTTCGACGTTCTGTAATGATCAAAAAGAGCTGAAACAGCTTCATTTAAGTAGCGACAATTGATTTCATGGGATGTTTCCTCAATCTAAGGAGAAAGAAAAACCCTTTAGAATGGTCATGTGCATTTAGTTAAATTGGAAAACAAATGTTTTAGTCAGGGTTGATTTATCACAGAAAACTGCCACGATGAAGCGGCCTACCTCAGTTGGGTTTAACCACGCTTTGGTATTGTCTGGATCCTCTGCGGTTTTCAGAGCGCATACAAGCATACGGGTGATCGCCTCTTCTACCCGGGCTTGGTGGTCCTCTTCCTAAGTTGAGACAAAAACATATTTTTATCATTTGTCTGTGTCTCATGGCTTAAAACAAAAACAAACCCACTGCTGTTGAGTCGATTCAGACTCATGGCGACCCCATGTGCTTTAGAGTAGAACTGCGCTCCAGAGGGTTTTCTAGGCTGTCATCTTATGGAAGTAAGTCATCAAGCCTTTCTTCCACAGTGTTGCTGGGTGGATTCGAACAGCCAATGTTTTAGTTAGTAGCCTAGAGCAAACGATTTGTGCCACTCAGGGACCAAAGGCCAGGGACCAAAAATAGACAGTAGAGTAACTGTATGTTCTACTCTTTCATTAATATAAACTTCATTACAGAAGGAACAAATATGCAATTGGAAGAAACACAATTTTTATGTATTCACTATCGCCTGCCATCTAGTAGATATCCTGCTGTAAGACTTAGGCCTTAAGTATGAACCATCTTATGACACTTCTTCTGATCTTTTCCATTTTTTGACATGTTTTTAAAGTTAAAAAAAAAAAAAAAGTACTACCTACAGAGGAATAATCCCTACAGAGTTTAATAAACAAACTGTTTGAAGGCTGGGAGAAAAATTATAATGAATATACTTAACCAAAAGAATGAGATGACTAACCATCTTAACATGGTTTTCTTAAGATACAGTAAGTATAAACCACAGCACTAATGATAAATTACATTAAAATCAACAACTTCTGTTCATCAAAAGACACCATAATTCGGGGGGAGGACTTGCTGTCTACAACATATAACTGATAAGAGATTAATATCCAGAATATATAAAGAATCTACGCACATCCATAAGACAAACATCCCAACTTAAAAAAATAGGCAAAAGACATGAACAAGCATTTCAAAAAGGACCGATCATATGAACAATAAACATATGAAAATATGCTTAACCTCATTAATAACCAGAGAAATGCAGACTGGGAAACCCAAGAAACTGGCAAAAGTTAGGAGGTCTGATAATACCAAGTAGTGCAGAAATGTGCATTTACAGACAAGAGTTTTCCACACTGATGGTAGGAATGCAAACTGATACAGCCATTTGGAAAACATGTTGGCATTATCTTGTAAGGTTAAATATTATATACCCTACAGATCAACAATTCCATTCATATGTGTACACACACACACACACACACACACACACACAATCCCTGGAGAAACTCTTGCACATGTGTACTAGGAGACTTGTACAAGAATATTCTGTTCATAATAGCAGAAAAATAGAAATAATACAATTATCCATCAACAGAACAATGGACAAAAAATTGTGGTACATTAATACAAGAGAATATTATACCACAGTGACAATGAAGGAACAACAGCTACATGGGACCACACAGACGAATCTTAGAAACGTACCATTAACTTTAAAAAACAAAATCCCCATGGTGAGACACCACTTCACACCCACTAGGATGGCTATAAGCAAAAAGACAGATAAGAACAAGTGCTTGTGAAGATGAGAAACTGGAACTCATCATATGCTGCTGGTGCAGTTACTTTGGAAAACAGCCTGGCAGTTCTTCAAAAGATTAAAAAAGTTATCATATCCAGCAATCTCATTCCTAGGTATATACCCATGAGAACTAAAAACATATGTTCACACAGAAACTTGTACATAGTAGTATTATTCATAGTAGCCAAAAAGAAGAAACAACTCAAATGTCCATTAGCTGATGAACAGCTAAACAAAATGTGGTATATCATACAGTGGAATATTATTCAATGATAAAAAGAAATGAAGTACTGATACATAGATGAACTCCAAAAACATTATGCTAAATGAAAGAAGTCACAAAAGACCATGTATTGCATGATTCCATTTATATGAAATGTCCAGAACTGGCAAATCTACACAGACTTATATCTCAATAAAGCTGCTGGACTTGACTTGATGGCAGATGGTAATTAAAGCTGTTATTTAAAAACAAAAAAGCAAGTCCTAGAAGACTACATTAACTATGATTTCATTTGTATAAAGCTCAAAATCAAGCACAACTAAGCATATATTGCATACAGATATGTAAATGTGATAGAACTTTTTTTTAATTGTACTTTAGATGAAGGTTTACAGAGCAAATTAGTTTCTCATTAAACAATTCATACACATATTGTTTTGTGACATTGGTTGCCAACCCCACAACATGTCAACACTCTCCCCTTCTTGACCTTGGGTTCCCTATTACCAGCTTTTTCCTGTCCCCTTCTGCCTTCTCGTCCTTGCCCCGGGCTACTGTGCCTCTTTAGTCTCATTCTGTTTTATGGGCCTGTCTAATCTTTGGCTGAAGGGTGAACCTCAGGAGTGACTTTAGTACTGAGTTAAAAGGGTGTCCAGGGGCCGTACTCTTGGGTTTTCTCCAGTCTCTGTCAGGCCAGTAAGCCTTGTCTTTTTTTGTGAGTTAGAATTTTGTTCTACATTTTTCTCCAGCTCTGTCCAGGACCCTCTATTGTGATCCCTGTCGGAGGAGTCAGTGGTGGTAGCCAGGCACCATCTAGTTGTGCTGGACTCAGTCTGGTAGAGGCTGTGGAGGTTGTGGTCCATTAGTCCTTTGGACTAATCTTTCCCTTGTGTGTTTGGTTTTCTTCATTCTCCCTTGCTCCAGACAGGGTGAGACCAGTGGATGGTCGCTCACAAACTTTTAAAGCCCTAGACACTACTCACCAAAGCAGGATGTAGAATGTTTTATGTATAGACAATGTTATGCCAATTGAACTAGATGTTTTCCCTGAGAGCCCTGAGCCAGTAATTCAGTCCCTCAGGGGAAGTCTTTTTTTTTTCTTAAGCAAGACAATGAGAATAGTGAAGGGAGTAGACAGGGACGACATGTGGAAGAGCACAACATAGATGCAAGTGATGGTAACATTCTAGTTTTGGGGTTAGGTGATGGGTTCACTGGTATTTGTCATATCATTATCCTTTATATCTTACCAACATGCCACATGTATATTCTTTTATATATATAAATATGATACAAGATGTAATAAAGGAAAAACGAGAGTGATAGGAAAGCCTTTAATAATTAACAAAAATATTTTCCAAGAAAGTTTGAAAAAACATAGTTATAAAAATATTTCAATACTTATAGAATAAGGAGGTAGAAAGGATGATATAGGCACCATTGAGAAGGACTGAAAATATCCTTTCTCCCCAAGAATATATTACAACAGACATTGCATTTCCTTATCAGAGAAACTGAGAAGGGATGAATATTGCATCACCTAAACACAACTAGAATCTCTACTCTTCTCCAAATCTATGGGACTCTTGACAGGAAGACTAGAGCCTGGAGTCAGCTTGAGACATATGTATATGGTAGACTTTAAACCTATGGGCCTTTGAAGTTAAACGTGGCAACAAGAAGGAGAAGGAAGAATTATTACCTAGTGCTTGAAGAGACAATGATAAAAGCACCACTTCACAGAGGAAGATATAATTACTCAACTTCTATTTTTCTTTCTAGTTTTTCAAGTAAGAATGAATGGTCTTCAAACTGTGACGTGTACAGAAAGAAGTTAAAGAAACTGTAGTCTTAGCTTTAAGGTGGAGTCCACTTTAAATCAGTATGAAGTCTTTAAATATCAAACTTGTGGATACCACCTTGAAACCTGTTTATACTTAATGATACCAATCCTTTGTAAAAATCCAGAGACACAACTAAACAGATAATATACAACCAGCTTTTAAAAAGACCATGGTGAAAGCACCAAAGCTTCTGAGGCCATGTAAATTCAAATCTCTCCACATATCCTTCCAAAAACCAGAGCAATCAGCAAAGAGAGAACACCCCATCACCATTAGCCCACGCCTACAGTGTAACTAGGAAAAAGGAAATATAATAAACTCTAATTAAATGTAAGCAAGGAATTAAATACTGAAGACTAGCAAAGCTGGCTCCAGAGCCCACACTGAAGACAAGTGTCTGGTGGAGACTGTGGAAGAAGGGTGGCAGCATCCAAATGGTAACACTAACTAGAATTCACCCCGGAAGGAGAAAGACCCTCCTTAGGTAGGGAAATACTGGCATCTCCCATTTAACATCAGTAATTGTTTCTAAAAATCAGATACTCTATATAAAAATGCTAACGAGCAGTCTATTTCCTAGTAGTTGAAATGGGAAAAATTATAATGCATTATGTATCAAACCCAAACCCTATTCTCTAAAGAGTGACTAAAACACAGTAAAATACCTACATATAAGTACCAAACTATAATACTAAGATGTAAAAATCTTTCTGATTACCAAATAATGAATATGGTTGTTAATAACATTTGCTTATTACATGTTACTGCATGCAATATTGCATGCAGTAATATGTAACAACATATATTACTATACATAATATTTAATAACATATATTATACATATACAACAATAATATATGCAGATATATGGCCTTTCTCAGCACCAGTAAGAGCCGGGAGGCACATCCTCTTTGTTGACACTCTGCGTGCTTTTCAAAACTTCTGTGTGTAATTCTGATGTATTATCAACTGTATTTATGGAGCCCTGGTGGCGCAATGGTTAAGAGCTCAGCTGCCAACCACAAGGTCGGAAGTTTGAATCCACCAGCCACTCCTTGGAAACCCTATGGGGTAGTTCTAGTCCGTCTTATGAGTCGGAATTGACTCGATGGCAGTGGGTATTTTATCAACTGTATTTAGAATGTGTTTTCAAAATTTTCCCATAGATAATTTTCTAAAAATGTATTTGGTTTGGGGGAAGTACAGGTAAATGTTTCATATAAAAATCTGTCAAAGAAAGTATAGAAATGAGAGATACATACATTCTACAGAGTTTGAGTATTAAGCACCAAAAGGTACTCTATTGGGAAAACTTTAGCTGGTATGTCTATCCTGAAAGCAGGTCTGAGACCTGGTGAATCAGAGCATGCCCACTGAACAGCTGAGAGGAAGGGGATGGGAAATGTGTAGCACCAGAAGTTGTAGTCTTAGGAAGACACTACTTAGGAGAGAAAGTACCAGTTACTAGTTGCTGTCAAGCTGACTCCAACTCATGGTGACCCTACGTGTGTCAGAGTAGAACTGCGCTCCATAAAATTTTCAATGGCTGACTTTTCAGAAGTAGATTGCCAGGCCTTTCTTCTGAGGCACCTCTGGGTGGACTCAAACTTCAAACCTTTCAGTTAGCGGCCAAGCACATTAACTGTTTGCACCACCCAGGGAGAGGGAGGCACCTTAAGAAGGGGAGGCATCCCACAGAAGTGTTGAAGGGAAAGAAAGAAATGGTAAATGGAAGTATAATTTTGTATATTTCTTATACTATACAGGAAATGATATATAGGTAGAATTTTATAAACTAAAGATACATATTTTAAATCCTAAAGCAACCACTAAAAAAAACAAAACAAAACAAACAAACAAAAAAATGATAACGAACAAGCCAATAGTGGAGATACAATAAAATCATAAAAAACAACAACAAAAAATCAGTTAATCCAACAGATGTCAGTGAAAGAGCAAAAAATGAACAAAAAGTAGACTGGACTTTTGGAAATAAAAGAGCAAGATGATAGATTTTAAGCCCAAGTATATCAATAATTACTCTAAATGTTAACTCTCTAAACACCCCAATTAAAAGGCAGAGATTGTCTATACGGGACAACAGCAAATTGAAAGAGTAGACAGAAACCTTAAAGGGCAGTGAGTTTATGTTAATGGGAGAGGAACAACTCAGAAAAGGAGGGTAAGAATGTTTGCGCAACTCTAAGAATGTAATTAATGTCACTGAATTGTACATGTAGAAACTGTTGAATTGGTGTATGTTCTGCTGTGTATACTCATGACAACAACAACAAAAATGATAAACTATAAAAAAAAAAAAAAAGGCAGAGATTGTCAGGTTAGATAAATAAGCAAGATATAAACACATGCTGTTTAAAAGAAACTTCACTTGGTGGGTTAAAAGCAAAAGGAAGAACGATACACCATACAAACACTAACTGATATTAACCAAACTGTTTCAAAGCACAGGAAAAGAAAGAGACTTACAAAATATTTTTGTAAAATGAGAAAACACTGTTACTTAAAACTGATAAAGAGTACACAGAAGAATAGAACTACAAGCCAATCACCTGTCAACAGAAAAGTCCTAAATAAAATATGAACAGTCTTCTATAGTACATAAAAATAATACATCATGACCAAGTGAGATTTGTTCCAGAAATTAAGAATGGATCACTATTAGAAAATCTATTAATATAATTTATTGAATTACCAGAAATTTACTAAAGAGAAAATTACATAGCCGTTCCCACAGATGCAGAAAAGGAATTCAACAAAATTCAACACTTATTCTTGATTTAAAAACAAAAAAGCCTAATGAATTAGAAATTGATGGATACTTCTATATATATACGAATGATGGTTAATTTTATGTGTCTGACTGGCTAGGCTATGGAACCCAGTTGTTTAGTCAAAGACTAGCTTAAATGCTGTTATAAAGTATTTACCTGTGATTAAATCAGTGGGCCTTAAGTAAAGCAAATTATCCTCCATAATGTGCGTGGGCCTCATCCAATCAGTTGAACATCTTAAGAGTTAAAAGGGAGGCTTCCCTAGGGACTATCTGTGCCTCCAGACCATAGACAGACATTTTACCAGAACTCCTCCAGTCTTCCCCATTGCCTCACCTACAGATCTGGGGACACAAAACTGCAGGTATCTCCAGCTATCACCTGACCCACAGATTTTGTACTGGCCAGCCCCCACAACTGTGTGAACCAATTCCCTTAAAATCAGACAATCTCTCTCTGTATGTATGTATGTGTATACGTATGTATACATATGTATTATGTGTGTGTGTGTGTGTGTATATATATATATATATATACACACACACACACACTGGTTCTGTTTCTCTAGAGAACCCTAAGACAATTTGGTACCAAGAAGTGAGGTGCTGCTGTAACAATTTTCTAAGAATGTGGAAGGAGCTTTGGAATTGGGTAATAACTACGGCTGAAACGATTTTGAGGAGCTTGGTAGAAAGAGCCTAGGTTGCCTTGAAGAAACTGTTGGTAGAATTATGGACATTAAGGACAATTCTGATGAGGGCTCAGAAAGAGTTGAGAGCTATGGGGACAACTTCTAACATTATGAACAGAATGTTACTAGAAATGAGAACATTAAATGTGCTTCTGATAATGTTTTTAAAGGAAATAATAAACATGTTATTGAACATTAGAAGAAAGGTGATCCTTGTATAAAGTGGCAAAGAATGTGTTTGAATTATGTTTGACTGTTTTGTGGAAAGTAGAACTTGTAAGTGATAAACTTGGATAATTACCTGAGGAAATTTCTAAGTAAAATTTTGAGGGCACAACATGGTGTCTCCTTGCTGCTTATAGTAAAATGCAGAGGAAAGAGACTAGATTAAGAACTGAACTGTTAAGCAAAAAGAGACCAGAACTTGAAGACAGACGTGTGAATCATGGATCCAATCAACCATCTCAGCAGAAATGTTGTCAGCTTACAGGGACAGAGATGGGATGAAATAAGGAAAAGCTGTCTGATCCTTGGAATTCTACAGGCAAAAAATGGGCCCATGGAGCTACTTGGCTGCAAGAATCTATTGTCCCCCAATAAAAGGAAAGGACAACCCCAGGAGCAGTTCAGAGGCCAGCAGGACTGTCAGAAGGAGCATGAGGGGCAGGGCCACTGCTTCCCAGGTTTTAGAGTCATCTAAATTTCAAAGGGGTGGAACCACTACCTCGGTTCACTCCCTAGTTTTATGGTTAGTAGTAATATTAGTACAATATATATCAATATCTGTTATGGATTGAATTGTGTTCCCCCAAAATGTGTGTCAATTTGGCTAGGCCATGATTCCTAGTATTGTGTGGTTCTCCTCCATTTTGTGATCTGATGGAATTATCCTGTGTTATAAATCCTAACGTCTATGATGTTAATGAGGCAGGATTAGAGGCAGTTATGTTAATGAGGCAGGACACAATCTACAGGATTAGGTTGTATCTTGAGTCAATCTTTTTTGAGATATAAAAGAGAGAAGCAAGCAGACAGGAGAGGGACTTCATTATCACCAAGCAAGAACAGCCAGGAGCAGAGCATGTCCTTTGGACCCGGGGTCCCTGCACTGAGAAGATCATACACCAGGGGAAGACTGATGACAAAGACTTTCCCCTAGAGCTGACAGAAAGCCTTCCCCTGGAGCTGGTGCCCTGAATTTGGACTTCTAGCCTGCTAAACTGAGCGAATAAACTTCTGTTTGTTAAAGCCATCCACCTGTGGTATTTCTGTTATAGCAGCACTAGGTAACTAAGACAATGTCTATCTAATCTATCGCCTATCTCTCTACCTATCTATCTGTCTGTCTGTCTATCTATCAATCACATTCTAGCTGTATCACTGATGCCCCAGCAACAATGGGCAACCTTAGTGCCCAGATCTTGGTTTCTAATACCATTCCCCACTAAAAGGAACAATGTTGCCTGGAGAAATTATTAACTTCAAAGTCTGGGGCAGGGAAAGGTGATTCCAGGATATTTCTTGTGCCAGAAAGTAAGGAAACACTCAAAGACCAATTAATAGGGATATATGAAAAGCGCACAGGCAAAGTTGAAGGAGTTTCCCTAAAAGCATGGAAGAGATCTAAACCCAAAATTATCTTGGCAAGCTGGAATGCTAAGAAATAACTAAAAAGAGGAAAATTAACAGGGATAACAGTGAAGTATTATATTTACGTTTAAATCAGCTTTACAGATATGGGATGGGGACAAACTGACTTGGCAAATGATTATGTGAAAAAAAGGATATTTTAGAGTTGAATATGAGCTCAACATGAGTTAAAATTAATAAAAAAGCAATGCAATATTACAGGCAGCACTGAAGAAGTTCAGGATCTAAGTCATGACAAGTAGAAATCTTATACTCTATCAAATGAGGTGTTTAATTTTAGGTGCTGTACTTTAAGAGGGTTACTCTTGACATAATAGCTCTTCTTCCCCCTCCTCCTACTTATATCAATTTCTATTTTTTAAACATTTCCCACATGTCAGGCACTATATTAGATGCTTTGCATGTGTTGCCTAACTTCAGCCTCACAACCACCCTACTTAGGTAGGGTGCAATTATAATCTCTACTTCACAGGTGAGGAAACTGAGGTTTGATGAGATTAAGTAACCATCTAGGTTACACAGCTAATAAAGGTATAGACCTGTAACTACAATCTGTCTGATTCCAAAGTCTATGACCAGCAGCGTGAGACCAGAAGAACTACATAGTGCCCGGCTACCATCAATGACCACCCTGACAGGGAACACAACAGAGAGTCCCTAACGGAGCAGGAGAAAAGTGTGGAGCTGAACTCAAATTCACATAAAAAGATCAGACTTAATGGTCTGACTGAGACTGGAGGAACCCTTGATGCCATGGCCCCTGGATGCTCTGTCAACTCCGAACTAAAACCATTCCCAAAGTCCACTCTTCAGACAAAGATTAGACTGAACTATAAAACATAAAATAAGACTTGTGAAGAGTGTGCGTCTTCGTTTAAGCAGATACATAAGACCAAATGGGTGGCTCCTGTCTAGACGCAGGATGAGAAGGCAGGAAAGGACAGGACCTGGTCGAATGGACTCAAGAAACCCAGTGTGGGAAGGGGGAGTGTGCTGTCACATTACAGGGATTGCAACTAATGTCACATGTATATGTGTATGTGTATAAATGTTTGTATGAGAAATTAACTTGAGCTGTAAACCTTCACCTAAAGCATAATAAAAAAAACAAAAACAAAGTCTATGACCAGAAGGATGGAGAGTTTGAAAAAGAAGGTCATGTAAAAAACATAGCTAAAGAAACCATAGGTTTTGAGCCTGAAGAAGAAAACATTAAGGCAAACATTAAGAAAACATATGGCAAATACTTAAAAAAAAAAATCGGGACAGTTTAAGAAATAATAAGTTTAGAAGGAGACAGATGACAGCTCTACTGTTTAACAACAGAATGAGCTACCTTGGAGGCGTAGTATCTGTCAGAGCTATTGTAGGTGTTACTCGGGCACTGGGAGTAGATGTGGACTCCATGGACTCTCCCCTGACATCTGCTCCTACCAGTTCAGCAACCTACAAGCAGAGTTTCTAACTGGAGTCACTGCTCTCTTGCCACACCTTTCACCTAAGGCCAAGTGCTACAATTGTTCTCTAAGCAGACATTATACAGCCTCCTGTTACAACATTCCTTAGGCTCCACCCATTCCAAAGTCCTTCTCACTACCAGAGGATAGGAAAATCTTGATTGAGGGGAAGATTCATATGTCCCCTTATCTTTTCTTCTTCCAGGCTCAAAACCTCTAGTTTCTTTAGCTGTATTTTTTTTATATGACCTTCTTTTTCAGACTCTTCATCACTCTGGACACGGACTTTGGAATCAGACAGATTTTAGTTACAGGTCTCTGTCTTTTTTTAGCTGTGTAACCTAGATGGTTACTTAATCTCAAGACTTTGGGTTAAAGACAGCACAATGCAATCAAGGCCTCAGGTTAAACAGAGCACAGATGCAAGTAAGGTCTCAGCTTTAAAAGACAGATAGCAGCAGTAATATGCAGCCATTTTAATTATCAAGTAGTGCAGCCAGCCAGGGCTAAGCATAGCATACAGGAGGGAAAGAGTTCTCTGGCATAAATGAAATGATAAAAACCTGGCACTGAAAGACTTTGCTTTGAGCAAATGTATAAGCAAAGATTAAGAACTCTGTAATTAGTAACGAGGATCCTGACCCAAGAAGCAGATACTCCAGCCTAGATGGTATGGGATGGGACTGGCAACGTGGGACATACACAGCAGATCCATCCAAGCCCAGTACAATTCTAACAACCCTAGTCAAGGGAGAGGACCCTATATGCCAACATCAGCGCATACTGTGTGCCCTTAAAAGAGGATGACACATCACCATGGATCCTATTTCCAACCTAAACGTCCACCAACAGAGGATGCCTGTTGCCGTCAAGTTGATTCCGACTCATAGCGACCCTACAGGACAGAGCAGAACTGACCTTTTGGTTAGCAGCTGAGCTCTTAACCACTGCACCACCAGGGCTTCCAAACAGAGGATAGAATACATAAATTATAGCACATCAGAGGTGGAGTCAAGATGGCGGAGTAGTCAGACACTTCCAGTGATCCCTCTTACAACAAAGACCCAAAAAAACAAGTGAATCGATTATATATGACAATCTAGGAGCCCTGAACATCAAAGGCAAAGTTGAGGAATCAGACTGAGTGGCAGGGGGAAGGAGAGACGGTCCTGAAGCAGCAATGAGTTGCCAGACCTGAGCCGGCAGAAGCCAGAGTCCTTCAGCCTAGATTAGCTCAGGGGTGAGCAGTGAGGCAGGCAAGCAGCAGCGCTCGGGAGGCGTTTTCCACATGAGGAGAGACCCAGAGGCACAGAGTCTACTTGGTCATCCAAAACCAGTGAGAAGAAGCCCTTGATTGGAGAAAGATAAGTATTTGCGTCCGGCCTACCATAAGGATCAAAAACAACTCCCTTAGGGAAAAACCTCTCTCCCACTTACCTCCCTGCTCCCTGCTCTGCACTGGGTTCAGGATGGCTTCAGCAATTGCCGAGTCCCCTGGGCCAGAAGTAGGACCCATCACGTGCCCTGAGCCATTCTCCCAGCCTTCGAGAGGGAACAAATTAACAAACAGAGAAAAAATAATCTGCTGGTTCCCCTAAGCCAGGAACTCAAGGTAGGCATAGTTCCTTTGCCTAGGCACAGGCATAAGGGATCCATGGACTTTGAGTGCCTTTCCCCCTGCATAGACTTGTGTGGGTCACTTCAACAGCACAGGCCCTCATTACTGCAGTACAACCGGGTATATACATGAAGTCTAACTTCAACTGTTTTAGCTGTGAAGTTGCAGGTTCGTGACATTTGACACTGGTCTGCGCATTAAGCAGGGTCTTCATGTACCCACATCAGGGGCCTGAGGACTGGTGGCTCCACCCACACCACCTAGTCACCTGTGATAGGGATCCAAGAATAAGAGATGCCCCCTAGTCCTTATAACCAATGGCATTGGGTGCTCATAGTCCGGCTGCAAAATGCACCCACCTATGCACTCTAGGGAACAGGGACACGCTTTCCTACTGGACACTTGGGGGCGACCATCAGCCCCCTGCCTTGCTCAGTGTGTGTCCCCCTTCTGCAGCTGGATGCCTGTGCCTCACCAATCACCCATGCCTGTCTAGGACTGTAGGTGAGAGCGTGCACCACACACTTGGTGGCTGACTACCTGGACACCTGAGCTGAATCCATACAGGAGGAGCGGGCAGAATCCTGGGCTCACATGCTTAGTGGCAGATCTGGCCACCTGGTGGCAGGATATTGGAGCTTCAGAGGCACCGGTGATTGGGCAAGCTCACACAAGCAGCCTATTTAGGCATACCAAAACAAAACAAAACAAGAAGCTAGGGCACAGTAAGCAAACATAAAATAAATAAATATAACTTATTGATGGCTCAGAGACAACAGTCAATACCAAATCACATAAAGAGGCAGACCATGATGGCTTCAGCAAGCTCCCAAAATAAAGAATCTAGAAATTTTCCAGAGGAAGGAAATTTCTTGGAATTACCGGAGGCAGAAAACAAAAGAGTAATATAGAGTAATATACAGAACTCTTCAAGACATCAGGAAAGAAATTAGGCAAAACGCAGAACATTCAATAGAGGAACTTAAAAAGATTAGAGAAGAGCATAATGACAAATTTAACAGGCTGCAAGAATCCACAGAAAGACATCAAACAGAAGTTCAGAAGATAAACAATAAAATTTTAGAATTAGACAACTCAATAGAAAGTCATAGGAGCAAAACTGAGGCAACGGAATTCAGAATTAGTGAGATTGAAGATAAAGCACTTGACACAAACTTATTTGAGGAAAAATCAGATAAAAGGATTTAAAAAAATGGAAAAAACCTAATATTATGTGGGATTCTATCAAGAGGAATAACCTACGAGTGATTGGAGTACCAGAACAGGGAGGGATAAGAAAATACAGGGAGAATTGTTGAAGATTTGTTGGCAGAAAACTTCCCTGATACCCTGAAAGATGAGAAGGTATCTATCCAAGATGCTCATCGAACCCCACATAAGGTAGATCCCAAAAGAAAGTCACTAAGACATATTATAATCAAACTTGCCAAAATGAAAGATAAAGAGTATTTTAAGAGCGGCTAGGGATAAACGAAAAGTTATCTACAAAGGACAATCAATAAGATTAAGCTCGGATTACTCAGCAGAAACCACGCAGGCAAGAAGGCAATGCGATGACATATATAAAGGCTTGAAGGAAAAAAATTGCCAGCCAAGAATTATATATCCAGCAAAACTGTCTCTCAAATATGATGGCGAAATTAGGGCATTTCCAGATAAATTACAGCACATCAAAACAAAGCAATACTGGAGTGTTGGTTAAAAAATATTAACTACCAAGTCTTATACAGGCTTTGTATATCTTAAAAACAAGGATTTCATTTATTAAAAAAATAAATAAAAGTACCAGTTCAATCCATGAGTTTATACTGACAGTAATCGGATCAATGGATTCTACATAATGCCACCAGTGTCTGGGAACAAACAGAACCTAGAGGCAAACAAAAAATTGTTAGCATAAGAACAAGACATTTCCTTTTTTTTTAAAATCATAGTGAAAATATACACATTTGTTAATTCAACAATTTTACATGTATTATTCAATGATATTAATTATACTCTTTATGGTGATCAACCATTATCACTATCTTTTCCAAATTATTCCACTACCATTAACAAAAACTCAGTACCCCCTATATAATAACTCCCCTCTCCCTCCCATTCCTGGTAACCACGAAGTAGTTTTGGTTTCAGTCTATTTGCCTATTTCATATAAGTGAGATCATACAGTATTGTCCTTTTGTGACTGACTTATTTCACTCAGCATAATGTTTTCCAGTTTCATCTATGTTGTGGCGTGTGTCGGGACTTCATTTTTCTTTATGGCTGAGTAGTATTCTGTAAAAACGCATGGCAGCAGCTTTGTCATCTGACCTTTTTGTTTAACTTTGCAAGGGTGAAGAATCAAGATCATCAGTCCATGACTGATTCCTATGAAGCGGAAGTCAGACATACCTCCTTCTCCAACCTTTTTACCAATTCTGACACCAGCCGTCCCTCCCATGGCACTCTCTACTTCTCTGCTGGGTTCAATAATTTGTTGCGATGGCATCACAGAACTCACAGACAACACTCATGATTATGGGGTTTATTAGGGAAGTAACAGTTTTATAACTCAGGATCAAGAATGACTCAGGATATAGTTCTTTGGTTTGGTTGTGCCCACAGGCAGGCGTCTCACTGGCCCTCAGCCCATCGGACCGACCTGGCCTCTGTCTTGCTCAGGCAAGTGTTACAGAGCTCTTTAACTCCACTGATAAGTGCCCAGAGGCATCCTCCTCCACCAGTAAACCTTGGCCTGAAGGTGCTCAGCTCTCTAGCTCCATGGGTTGGCAAGCCTATCTCTGCCAAGCACCCAGAGGCACCCTACTCTGTCAGCAAGCGTCCTGCCCGCAAGTGCTCAGCTTTCCCAATGCATGGGCTGTGAAGCCCACCGTGCTGTTTCCTGCTAGTTTCCTGGTTCTGCTGCTGCCGATTCTCTTCCAGGCTTGCCATTGCTTCTCACCATCTTGCACTGTCTCTAGAGTTACAGTGTCTGTCTCCTGGGTCTAGGAGGTTCTCAGCACAGGGACCCTGGGTCCAAAGGACACACTCTGCTCCCTGCTCTTCTTTCTTGCTGGTAGTGAGGTCCCCCCTTTCTACCTCTGGGATGGCTCATTTTAAGCCTAGCCAGATGGCAAAACTGACCAATACCTTGGTAGGGTTCCGTACACCTTATTTGCAGGGTCCCACCTCCACAAGCGTACCATACATCTTATTTGCATTTTTAGCAAGCTATCCAATTCCCTTGGTGGGCCACAAGCACCTTATTTGCATAGTCCCACCTAGTCATTTGGTGGGAGTTACAAAGACTATGGCTAGAAGGGCCATATTAAGTAATTCATTGCACTGCAATATAACAGAATATTATTCAGACATAAAAAGGAATGAAGAACTGATACAAGCTACAATATGGATGAACTGTGAAAACATTATGCTTAAAGAAGTCACAAAAGGCCACATATTGTATGATTACATTTATATGAAATGTCCAGAACAAGCAAATACCCAGAGACAGAAAGCAGACTCATGATTGCCTGGTGCTGGGGGAAAACAGAAATGGGGAATGGCTGCTACTGGATACCAGGCTTCTTTTCTGGGGTGATAAAATGTTCTGGAATTAGATAGTGGTGATGGTCTGCACAACTCTGAATATACTAAAATCCACTGAAATGTACACTTTAAAGTAGTGGATTTTATGGTATGTGAATTATATTTCAATTAAAAAAATGAATTGGCAGCTACATGAGGCAACTTGGTCAAGTCAAAATTGTTCAAGTTGGTGATACATACTTGAGTGTGAAGGAAGAAGCAGGAAAAGAGCCAGCGAGAAAGGAGGGATGGAAGTAAGACAGGCAGGGGAGAGGGATATAATCAATGGAATAAAGTCTCTTTAAGAGTGGACTAAGAAAACCTTTCAAACTGTTAATAAAATATTGCAGCAAATGTCAGTATTTTAAAGGAGATTTTCCTTCCTGGGTAACAGCATTAAACTTTAACTTTGGAAATGTTTCAGAGACAGTCATTTACAAAAACAAAATCCATTCTAGCTTAAAAGTAAACCAATCTCAGTTCATTCTATCTCTGTTGGCCCACTACCCAGATGTATTCCAACCTGTGTGTTTATGTGTCTGGGTTTTATCTTTGCTAAACAGATGTTAACTGTGATTAAGAGTTCCAGAGGTGCTCAAGCGCCCACATCTTGACACTTTATCTTAACCTGAATAAAAACAGCTTTGTCAGCTCTTTTGTTTTTCCTTCAAAGTTTATCCTCTCCTTTACCAACAGAAGGAGCTGTGTCCCTTCCTTCCATCTGCTTTTCATGTCCTGTGAAACAGAGATATATGTGCCTGAAGCTGTAGCTGGGGAAGCTTCCTTCCAATAGCAAAGCAGAAGCGAAGGAAACCATTCCTGTTTATACTGGGGGTGCAGGGTGGGGGGAGTGTGGCATAAGAATTTGAGAAATTATAGCTGTAGTACCCACTGACAGGCCATCAATGTTTAAAGACACCACCATTACCTGTCCTGGGTTCAGTGTAACTGTATGTCTTTGAGCTTTCCGGAACTGAGGAAAACATTTTAAATCAGGATTGACAACACTGATTTTACTGAACACACTAGATTCTTCATAAGGGATTCTTGTTGGGTAAAGGAAAGGAGTATCTTCAGGAGGAAAGAGGTGCCATCTTTTCCTAAGTAAAAAAATAAGATGTAAGTTAGTACTCTGAATTTTAAACAAAATACCTAAGAAGGCAGCACCTAAGTGTTCATTTTTACTCATTTTAATTCAATTCACAAAGGAATACAGGAAGGAATCTCGATGGTTACCCATCCCACCTCTCACTTGGTGCTGGAATGCCCTCTGCAGACACCTGTTGGAAGGTGAAGCAGCAACTAGTGGACACCTCATGACCCCTGAGGCAGTCCCTTCCCTTGCTGAGACAGGATCTCATTTGTAAGATCATTCTTTCTTATCTCAGATCAAAATCTGCCTCCTCATAAATCATGTCTATCCCTGACTCTAGAGCTACCTAGAAGGGCCTTCACCATTTCAAGTATCTGTATTCTTATCTTATTCAGAACAACCATCCATACTTCCATTAGCCAAGCAGTTTCCAGACTTCTCCTTGTCTGGGTTATAAATTCCTTAAGTTAAACATTTGTTAAATTAAATCTGTTAAGGTGAGAAATGTACAAATAATGTCACATAACTAAAAAGTAGTATAATACAGAGATTTTTTAAAAGAGAAAACTGAAATGTTCCAGTCACTTAAATTTTTTATTTTAAAACTGGAAGTGACAGAGCTCAACTCACAAAACACTAGACACATCCTTACTTACTTCAAGCCAATGTTGTGTGCCACTGAGCGAATTCCGACTCATAGTGACTCTATATAACAGAGCAGAACTGCCCCGTAGGGTTTTCTAGGCTATAATCTTTTTTTTTTTCAATTGTGTTTTAGGTAAAAATTTACAGTGCAAATTAGTTTTCATTCAAAATTTTTATACACAAATTGTTTTGTGACATTAGTTGCAATCCCTGCAATGTGTCAGCACTCTCCCCTTTCCCTTTCCCTTAACATCCTGGGTTCTCCATGACCATTCGTCCAGTTTTTCTTTCCCTTCCTGCCTTCTCGCCTTTACTTTTGGGTAGGTATTTCTCATTTCATCTCATATACTTGATTGAACTAAGAAGCACATTCTTCACATGTGTTACGGTTTGTTTTCTAGGCCTGTCTAACCTTTGGCGGAAAAGTGGACTTCAGGAGTGGCTTCATTTCTGAGTTAGCAGGATGTCCAGGGCCATAGACTCAGAGGGTTCCTCCATTCACTGTTAGACCAGTAAGTGTGGTCTTGTGTAAATCTGAATTTTTCTCCCGCTCTGTCTGGGACCTTCTATTGCGATTCTTGTCAGAGCGGTTAGTGGTGGTAGCCAGGCACCATTTAGTTCCTCTGGGTAGGTGTAATCTTTATGGGAGCAGATTGTCAGGTCTTTCTCCCACAGAGCCACTGGTAGGTTCAAACCACTGACCTTCTGGTTAGCAGCCAAGTGCTTAACCACGGTATGACCCAGGCCTACCTTCCTAACCAACAGAGGAAATCTGAGGGTGAGGGAGAGCTGTGAGAAAGTAAGAAAGAGAAACAGACAGACAGAAATACGCAGATGGAGAAGCAAAGAGGGAGAGAGAAGAAACCTAGTTCTGAGAAAATCCTAAAACCCTCTAGTGACCCCTTGCAGTTATACTGGGGCTATCATTTCCTTTCAGAAATGGGAAGTAGTTTGCTGCTATTTTCAAATTAAGAAGCATATACTAAAGTTTTGCCTTGGAAAATTGAAGGTTTTATAGGAATGATGAAAGGTGTTACTTTTTAGAAATTCACTTTGGAACTATAAAGCAGCCTATGCACTTACAGAGCCTATCAGCTTAGAAATCAGTGACATTGAAAAGCTGTTGCCTCACCTTAAAGCTTTAAGGATAAAAGTGCTGCATTCCACTGTACCTGAGACTAGTTTGGGAGCAGTTTGCAGGATCTTCATGATGAAATCAAAACTGAGTCAGTTCCCCTACCAGTGGTTATTTGCAAAGTGCAATTCACCTTGATAATTATCTTGAGATGCATACTTTCCTATTTAGACTCCAAAAAGAATGTTTAGAATGCTGGAAGGGCTCTTAGAGATTATCGGTCTAATCTCATTTTCCAAAGAGTGGAAGAGATACCCTGTGCTTGCTCAGTGTCACTCACGTGGCCAGTAGTTAGTGGTGGGACCAGAACTAGGTCCCACGTCTCCTGAGTTCTCCAGGTCCAGGCTCCTTCCCCTGCAGCATGGCTGTTTCCCAAAGGAATAGCCATGATGACAACAGTCCCATACAATCTGCTTTGTCTGGCTTAAAATGTCATCTACAGGTAGTCAATCATCATGTTATCAGGTCACCCCCTGACCCCCCACCTGGGAATCAAGACGCTCCACGCTTAGGCTTCAACCTGCCTTTCCAGCCCAAACCCTCTGTCTCCAATGTTCCAACTGCACAACTCACAGGTCCTCTATACGTCGCCTGCTTCCCAGGGCTCTGCTCATCCTGGTCCCCCTGCCCCTCCCATCTCTGTCTTCTGAAAGTTTATCTACCTTTGAAAGCCCATCACAAATGGCAGCCCCTCTGTAAAATCTTCCCTGGTCTTTCCAACAGGAATAAGATTTCTTCAGCTCTTCAGTTCCACAGCTCTGTGAAACCTTCCTCAAGAGCACATACATTCTGTCTCATAGCACAGCTACCTGTGGGCTTGCCTGAACTCTAGCTGTAAACTCTTAGGGTAGAGAGAGTGTCTTATTCATCTCTGTACCTACAGGAACACCTGGTACCTGCACTGGAGGGGACTCAATGAATATTTAATGAAAATTTATTTTACTATTCCAGAGCTATATGAGGCCAGAAAATACGCTCTATTGCAAAGTTAAAATAAAGCTCTATTAACCTTATATCACAGAAAGAATTCAGGTAATTTTTTTTTAATTTCTTTGGCTTATTTCCCAATTTAGGACACGTGGGAAGTAGCTAGTTAAAACAATGCCCCCCTTGCCACCCCGTTACCAAGCTGAACGTTCAGACTGTTAACTCCCCAAGGGCAGGGACCAGGCCCACTCTATTCATTGTTGCATCCGGTGCATAGCGATGTACCTAACATGTTCTGGACCCTTTAATATAGTCTTGATGAATCAAAGCGTGGACTACTTATGTCATCTTCTGGTTTCTGGAGTTCTTCACGTGTGAAATCTAATCATGTACTTATTCACTGTTTCAGATCCACTCATAACCCTTTTCATGTCTAAAGGGTCTGAGAACTTGCACATGGCCATTTCTGTTTTTCCCTCTGTGCTGCCCCATAAATGTTCTGAAGCTCAGGAGAGGAGACTAGGCATCATTAATTAGGGGAAAATAAGGCTGCATGTGCTGCATAGTGAGTACATCCTCCCAGAGGTGAAAACACTTACACTCACACATAACTCCTGGAGCCAAGGACTGTCAAAAGTATTGCTTGACTTGGCCCTTCTATCTCTTATGGTCTTCAGACAGATGCAGACAAAAATTGACCGGTGTCTACTGGTAGGCACAAACTAAAATTTACAGTTGAAAGTGGCCGTAAATACAAGCTGGTCCAGTCTTTTTCAAACCAGGCTCCTGGCATCCCCTCAGGTGCCTAAGGGTAGGAGCGAAGTCTCTTCTTTTCAATACAACTGCTCTGTTCTTATTTATTTAAGTTTGAAGAACTTTTAAATAAAAGTTTAAAATCTATAAATTTGTAAAAGAGCTAAGTAGAGAACTGTCTACCTGAACTGGAAGTGAAATCCTGGGGTTCTAGGATCAGCTTTCTGAAGACAATCCTCATCAGGGCTATGAGACACATACGGAAAACCACCATTTAAATATTCCCCCCTCACTTCATAAAGGAGCAAACAGAATCAGAGGTTTAAGAGCTTTGTTCTGGCCACCAGGCAGGTTAACAGGGATGGGGCTGGGACTAAGCCTTGGGATCCCACCATCTGCTCAGTACTCATCCCTCCGTCCTGTGCAACATATGCACGCACACATTACCTTCCTTGTACCTGGAACACCAAGTTGCAACCATAGGAGTCCAGATGACAGGGGGTATGGGCCCCCAGGGAGCCAATCCATAATGTACTTTCCCGTCCATTTCTTCCAGGAAACCCGAAGTCAGACCATATCACATCCTGTTTTGAAAATAAAGTTACAGCCCATCAAGAACTAACCAGCTCCTCTGTACGGTAGTCTTGTGTGTTTTCACTTGCATGACTGGTTTTTGGTACTTGGGACCATCTCTTATAGAAAATGCTACAGATGGAGGAGGTTAGATCTCAGAGCCCTCCAAGAAATTTTTTCAACCAGTGACATCTGGATTACCTTGCTAGTAGCAGTCATTCAACCAATACTTACTGGGTGGACACTCAGTGCGCTAGGCACTGTTCTAGAAGCTTGTAATGAATCAATGAACAAAACAGACAAACATGTCTGCCTGATGAAGCTCACATTATTTAGAGGTAGGAGACTGGTAATGCATAACGGACATAACTAGGCAGGTAGCCGGGGGAAAAGCGTTGCCAGCAGCGGCAATGGAAACAGTACTTTTAAAAACACATCTAATTACCCTTAAGCAGCTCAATTTAGGAAGTTAGAAAGTCATCTTCCCTGGAAGCAGTGCAGACATCTCTTATTAACTTCTTACACCTCCAAGGCTACATAAAAGATGGTTTCTCCTACGTTAATGGAGTTATTTAAAATTAAAAGATGTCAGAGCCTTAGTGCATACCTACTGAATCACTATCTCCAAGTGGGGATGTCACAGCATGTATTCTGAACCACATATCCACAGACAATTTGGCATACTCCCAAAAGTGATGTACTCGTAAGTGTAATCAATTTTCAAACAGAGACTGCACAGTGTTCCAGACTACGCTCTCTTTATGCCTGGTTTGATGGACAGATCATGACTAAGTCAACTACCAGAAACAGCTTATACTGAAAAGTCAATAGGAAAAGAGGGTCAGACATGAACCCAAATCCATGTGCTAAAATATTCATAAGCTAGAAAAGAAAAAAAAACCCCCGTTGTTGACCCGGGCTTGAAGTTTTTTTTTTTTTGTTGTTGTTTTAATCATGAGTTTTTCCTATTGTATTTAAAAAAGAAAAAAAATCAAAAAACACTTCTAGGTGCAAAACATGGACCTAAATGCTGACACTTCTTTCGTCAGTATCTGCAATCTGTTTTCTATTTTTAGAGGCAAACCATTAACAGCTGTATTAAAAAGAGGATTCTGAAGAGACATTTAATGGATCATTTTGAGGAAGACTAAGATGCACACTTGCATTTCTGAGTGACGAAAATAGCTGAATATGTGCACCTAACTAATTTCTGGTAGAGCAGGGGAGCTTTTGCCAGGTCAGTGCCACTGTAAATGCATATGGCTCACATGTGGCAGTGCCAGGAGTGGCAAAAATCATGCTTCCCCTGGATACAGCCCCTAAGCTCTATGCAGAGAGCTTACATCTGTATCCTCAATGCCTTACACAGTACCTGGCTCAAGGTAAGTGCTGAAAACATATAGCTGCTGGGAGGGAAAGAAGAATTGGTTGGCTTATCAGGGGTAAATGGTCAACATTTTTGAAAATCTACCACATACCTGGTATGATGCTAGGTGGTATGATGCTAGGTGTTGAGGCCCTACCCTTCAGATCGAAAAACGAAGACGGCCCCATAAATAGACCATTTCAGTCTGTCAAGTGCCTTGAAATAAGCAGTGAGTACTCTGAAGGAGTAGGGTACATGGCCCAAGCAGGGAGCTTAGGGAGGCTTTGAATTAACTTGGTACTAATTTACCACACTTCAGTTTGAGGAATTTAGCTGAAGGACATCAGTATAAAAAGGAAAAAAAAGGAGATTCGCCTTAGCTAAGAAGAGACTAGTTTAAGTGATTCTTAATCTTACAGATACAGGCTTTGGGGAATCTAATGAATGCCAAGGCCCCTCTCCTCAGAGAAATACACACACACACAAACTTTCACATCTAGCTTCAGGGAGTTTATGGACCCAGGTGAGAAACTCTGTGCTCTAGAACCCTGCTTCAGAAAGAACCACAAAAGAAGATTTTTCCACAGAGTGAGGGATTACTGCATGAAAAACTAAGGCTTTCCTGACCTCTTCTCTGACAGAGTAATGACTTAAAAATCAAAATTATTTTAGAATAATTGAACAAACAAAAAAACCAAACCTGTTGCAGTTGAGTCGATTCTGACTCAAAGCTACCCTATAGGACAGAGTAGAACTGCCCTTCAGGCTTCCAAGGAGTGGCTAGTGGATTTGAACTGCTGACCTTTTGGTTCACAGCCATTGCTCTTAACCACTGCATCACCAGGGCTCTAGAATAACTAGATTAGGGAGTCCTAAACTACCTAAAATCCAGTTCCTAATTGGTTGCGAAAGCCAAAGAGGAGTGGGGGAGGAGGAAGGAGTGGCAGAGAGTGAGTCAAAGTAAATTTGTCAGAAAATGGACAGCATTACGTGTACCTATTTTGTTTTTTGTCACAGGCTCTTGAGAGTTGGTACTTTCTTGTCAATTGAGTTCAGCTACTGAAATGAGCAACGGCCCAGGAGGAATCTGTTTTGAGTCTTGCTAGAAACAGGGGATCCTGGTCTGGCTACCATATCAATTAACCCAGTACAGGGCATGGGTGAGGTGATAAACCTGAGAGACGACTCTCACATCCACTTTAAGAGTTGGAAAAGGCTTTAGAGGTCATCTATCCCAACAAAATTCTATTCTACACCAACCCCAAGAAAAAAGAATCGAGTATCTGGTTGACTGCTTAGTACAAAACCAGTATCTGCTGTCTTGTACCTTCCAGAGGAGTGTCCTAGATCTCCCTTCTACAGATACAGAGAACAAGTCTATTTTCTCTTCTGCCAAGAATTGCTGTCTTTAAACTATCTGAAAAACTGTCATGTCTTCTCTTTTATTTATTTTCTAAACCTAGGCTCAGTAACATTAACTTATTCTTCCAGTTGCTCTTCTCTCAACCTCTTTTACTTTGTCAACAGACCCCTTAAAGCATGGCTACCAAACTGAATTCCAGACACAGCCCATACAGTACCCTGTGTATGGGACTGCTCCATCCCATGACCCAGACTGTGTATTATTAGCATTTTTTTTTTTTTAAAGCAAGTGGATTATACCATGGATAATATTGGGTTTGCCTACAGACAATAAAAAATTTTAAATCCTTTTCTTACGAACTGTTTTCTAGCCATTTTTCTTCAGCCTTGACTTACAGATTTTAGGAAACAGCCACGGGATTCTACATTTATCCCCTCTTATATTCAATATTGTTAGTTTCTGCCTGATGTTTTACTGTGTTTAGATCAACCTCTGTACATAACTCTCAAACCTTTATCTCCAGTCTAGACCTTTATTTTCAAATGAAAACAAATTACCTCCATCTGTTTATTGAATCCTTACAGTGGAGGCCCTGACCCTCACATTTTACATGAGTCATCTCAATTAATCCTTACTAAAATGAAGGCAGGCATCGCATTCATTGTCAAAAAGAACTTCTCAAGATCTATCCTGAAGTACAAAGCTGTCAGTGATAGGGTATTATCCACACACCTACAAAGGAGACCAGTTAATATGACTATTACTCAAATTTATGCACCAACACTAATGCCAAAGATGGAGAAATTGAAGATTTTTACCAACTTCTGCAGTCTGAAATTTATCAAACATGTAATCAAGATGCACTGAAAATCGCTGGTGACTGGAATGCTAAAGTTGGAAACAAGAAGGATCGGTAGTTGGAAAATATGGCCTTGGTGATAGAAACGACGCCGCAGATTGCCATGACAGAATTTTTAAAGATCAACAAGTTATTCATTGCAAATACATTTTTTTCAATAACATAAATTGTGACTATACACGTGGACCTCACCAGATGGAATACACAGAAATCAAACTGACTGTATCTGTGGAAAGAGATGATGGAGAAGCTTAACATCATCAGTCAGAACAAGGCCAGGGGCAGACTGTGGAAAAGACCATCAATTGCTCATGTACAAGTTCAAGCTGAAGCTGAAGAAAATTAAACAAGTCCATGAGAGCCAAAGTACAAGATTGAGCATATCCCACCTGAATTTGGAGATCTTCTCAAGAACAGATTTGATGCACTGAAAACAAATGACTGAAGACCAGGTGACCAGATGAGTTGTGGGATGACATCAATCATGAAGAAAGCAAGAGGCCATTAAAAAAACAGGAAAGAAAATAAGGCCAAAATGGATGTCAGAAGAGACTCTGAAATTGGCTCTTGAATGTAGCATAGCTAAAACGAATGGAAGAAAGGATGAAGTAAAAAAGCTAAACAGAAGATTTCAAAGGCGGCTCAAGAAGACAAATTATTGTGATGACATATGCAAAGAACTGAGTTAGAAAACCAAAAAAGACAAACATGCTTGGCATTTCTCAAACTGAAAGAACTGAAGAAAACATTGAAGCCTCGAGTTGCGATACTGAAGGATTCTAGGGGCAAAATATTGAATGATGCAAGAAACATCACAAGAAGATGGAAGGAATACAGAGTCATTGTACCAAAAAGAACTGTCAATGTTCAACCATTTCAGGAGGTAGCACATGATCAAGAACCAATGGTACTGAAAGAAGTCCAACCTACAATGAAGGCACTGACCGAAAAACAAGGCTTCAGGAATTGACGGAATACCAATTGAGCTGTTTCAATAAACGGATGCAACGCTGGAAGCACTCACTCGTCTATGGCAAAAAATATGGAAGACAGCTACCTGGCTAACCGACCATAGTAAGGTCCATTCCAAAGAAAGGTGATTCAACAGAATGCAGAAATTATTATTAACAATTAATAATAATTAACAATATCATTAATATCATATACAAGTAAAATTTTGCTGAATATAATTCAAAAACAGTTGCAGCAATACATCAACAGGGAACTGCCAGAAATTCAAGCCAGATTCAGAGAAGGACATGAGGGGATATCATTGCTGATGTCAGATGGATCTTGGCTGAAAGCAGAGAATACCAGAAA
>NW_004443962.1:10196220-10202498 GCF_000243295.1 Trichechus manatus latirostris | reverse complement strand
AATTCCCTACATTCCTTGGGAAGCAGAGAAAAAAATGTTCAAAATAAACGCTTTACTCAGTCAATGATATGATGTATAAATAAAAAATAACGAGACTAATTCCACGTATCACACATGCAAATCAATTATCATAAATCATAACTTTAGGCTACCTTAACTCTACATGATGCTTTCCAATCATATCAGTATATTTAGCAGTATATTTATCAATATATATGTATTCTATGTTTATCAGTGATGTACTTAAGCAGAAAGTGGCAGAATAGGGGAAGAGTACTAATGCCAGAAGCATCTGAAGAGTCTAGCAGTGGGTTTAATCATTAAATTCACTTTTCATTAACCACATGCTAGGTAGCCTGGATGAATTTAATTTGTGGAAGAAAAAGGTTAATAGATGGTAACTTCAAGTAGAGGTTATAAGTAAACTTACAAAACTAGCAGAAGGCTGAAGAGAGCTAAGAAATTCTTATCAAGATTGTCAAACGCTACACTTAACTAAAAGTCACAGAAAATGTAACAAGGGTGAAGCTAGGGCTTTATGTTAAAATATTCCCTGAAGACCCCTAAGACCAAAGAAATATCAAAACAAAAAATGGTAAGACCAGGAAAAAAATACATTTATGTAAATCATTCAAATACCTACTATGTATCCAGTACTATGCTAGCAGTTTTTGGGAAAAAAAATTATAAAACATAGTCCCTGTTCCCAAAGAGCTTACAATATTGTTAGAAGAACAAGACATATGCATTCTATGTCATGAACATTTAAATAACAATCCAAATAAAGGTATAAGGACACAGGCAGGGGATGGACTGACGTGGATATGAGTGGCTGAGACGGCTTCGTGGCCAAAGCTGAATCTCAGGCCTGCCCTAAAAAGTAGAATTTTAATAAGCAGAAATGGGGAAGGGCATGAGCAGAGGCCAAAGTGTGAGAGAGGACATGACATGTCCCAGACCTGGTGAGAAGCCTGGACTGGGGTTTCTGAAGCAGAGACAGGTAAGGTCAGTCATGTTGGGGAGGGTCTTAAATGCTATCCTTATACAACTTTAAGTCATGAAATGTTTGTGAACATGGCTTACATATTTCAATATTTAATCTGGAGCATGACGTGAAATGTATTTCCATAAGAAACTGTTTCAGAATTAATTAAAGGAAGAGTCAGAACTGGAGGAATAAAGAGTATGTAATTTCACAAGTGATAAGTGGAGCCCTGGTGGTGCAGCGGTTTAGGGCTCGGCTGCAAACTGAAGGACACTGGTTTGAACCCACCGGCGGCTCTACGGGAGAAAGACCTGGCAATCTGCTCCTGTAATGATCACCGCTTAGGAAACCCTATGGGGCAGTTCTACACTGTCCAACAGGGTTGCTAAGAGTCAGAATTAACCTGACGGCACACAACAACAGCACAGACCAGAAGTTCTCAAAGCAGACCTGCAGATCTCCTGAGGGAGTCTCTAAGGCCCTTGCAGAGGATCAGCCAAACCAAACCAAACCCGTTGCCAATGAGTCGATTCCAACTCATAGCGACCCTATAGGACAGAGTAGAACTACCCCACAGGGTTTCCAAGGGTGGCTGGTGGATTCAAACTGCCAACCTTTTGGTTAGCAGCCGAGCTGTCAAAATTCTTTTCATAATACTTCTAAGATGTTATTTTCCTATTTCATTGCACTAAAGGTACAAAAGTAATGATAAGTAAAACTGCTGGTGTCAAGACATTTAGAAAAGTCACAAGTGTAAGTAGTTGATAAATATTTCTATTATACAATTTTTCACCTGAAATATGGAGTAAAAAGGTACTATTCTAATACACTTTTTAACTCTGTATTTCAGGTAAAAAACTGTTTAATAGACTACACAGAGCCCTGGTGGTACGGAGGTTAAGAGCTACGGATGTTAACCAAGAGGTCAGCAGTTCGAATCCACCAGCCATTCCTTGGAAACCCTACGGGGGCAGTTCTACTCTGTCCTAGAGGGTCGCTATAAGTTGGAATCGACTTGACAGCAATAGGTTTCGTTTAAGTTTTTATTCTAATATACAGGGAAGATTATGAGAAATATAGTAACATTCTCTAAAAATTAACTATGAAATCTACAAATTCTAGGGTTGAAGATCTATAACGTAATCACAACTAAGGGTTTAAGAAAAATGGATAAGTCTACCTCAAAATTATCATTTAAAAGATTTTGGATTTAGAAAGCATTTATTGAATGTTTTTAAAAAACCAAAGGATTTCTTTCATGGCTACAATAAAAATAAATCATCAACTAACAATGATGAGGCAAAGGAAATGTAATCTTCCTCTTTTATAAAAAGCAAAATTGATTACTGAAATAAATATTCAAAAAATTTAATAAAGGAAAGCTACAAAGTATTGATAGTTGTATTATAACTATGTAAACATTGGCATCTACAACTTGACTTAAAATGCAAAAGAAAAATACGGGCTGAATGGAAAACTATTCAGGAGTCAAAGGAATGTCAGCCTATGTGAGAGGCAAGTCCAGGCAGCGGGAGGTGGTGACAAGCAGGAGGAGAGGAGCAAGGGGTGAACAGCTTGCAGTGATGGTGAAATACTTCTCTTCAGAAGGCATTAGGAGCAGGACCAAGGACCCTGGGGCCTTGGCTGCATTGTGGGCCAGGCAGAGTCATCCAAACAAGTTCTTGGAACATTCCCATTCCTGCCTCAGGCCTAAGACACACACGGAAACCAGAGCAGGGGGTTTTATAAAAGTACTGCACAAAATAAACTGGCAGTTTGAGGTAAAAAAACACAAGAGAAGAGGATTTGGTATGTGCAAACTCGGCTGTCACTTATGTCAACACATGGCAAAGAACTTCCACATTCTTATTTCTGCAAGTCACTCTTACACGTTTGTGAGGCTTCCACTCCCAAATACCAGGAGCCCAGCACTGTCGGCCTCAGCCATGAACCAAGAGAGAACAGCTGTACTAAATCCCCAGAGCCGGGAGAGATGACAGCAGTGGCTTGGGTATCAGTCCTAGGAATGCTTCTTATTGTAATCAAATCTGTACCTCTATGTGTCTTGCTGATAGAACAAGAACCCGTATGTAGGTCAGGAGGAAATGAAGTTTTATATACAACCTATGCTTTTTATATACTCCAAATCAGGTCAGATGCTGTTTCAGGACAAAGCAAGGAGTATAGAAGGTTTGATGAGCAGGAAAACGTTGGTGAGAAGGCTGCTCATGTATGGGAGCAAAACATTATACTTCTCTTGAGTGAGCACTAATCTTTTGGCTTAGTGGGAAAAACACTCAAGACTCGTAGTGATCACTTATGAGAGAAAAAGGCAAGGAAGTAAAAAAGGTACCAGGGAGAGTCGAATTTGTGATCTTCTCTCAAGAGCAAATTATTACCAAGTTTAAAAGTAGCACATTGACTTACCCGGAAAACATCTGTCTTGTTTTCAAAAAGACTGACAAAATATTTATAGTCGGCATAAGCCCAGAACTGGGAATGATCATAATTCCTAAATGGTCCAGAGCCACGAGACTGGTCACAGTTCCAGTTCAGAAACTCTTCAAGTGTAGCTTCCACGTAACTACATGTGGTTTCAAACTGAGGGACTGCAATGGAAGAGAACCCAACTTTAAATGAATATTAAACACAGTTTCCAAATATGTTTTTTAAAGGAAGACAATTTCAACAATTTTAAAAAATGGTAACCATTGTTTAACATTAATTATATATTTTGTACTTGCTATATAGTTAGAATCACTCACCTCACAATACTAATGATTAAATACGAAAGTAATAACTACTGTGCCTAAACTAGTAATCCAGTGGAGTACTTTAGATTATCAATTCTCTAAGACCTTTCAGGGTGTGTGAGTTCAGAACTATTTTCATAAAAATACTAAGCCATTACTGACCTTTTCACTCTCATTCTCTCACAACCATACAGTGGAGTTTTCCAGAGCTACATGACATGGGCTGACGTTGCTGCTCTGAAGGCTACTGGAATATTCTCGGGTTTTAAAATGTTTTACTTTTAATTTCTAATATGGTATCACTAGACATAACCTACATCAACAAAATCTCATTGGAGGTACTCATTTTTTATGAGTATAACAGGGTCCTGAGACCAAAAAATTTGAGAATTTCAGCTTTAGATAAAAAAGGCAAACAAAAACAAGAACAAAAACCCCTGCCTTTTGAAAACTCTGGCTTTACACTGCATATGTATCATCTACAATGCCTCAGAATCATTAAGACGACAATGGCAATTTAAAGTCTGTTCATTTATTCATTAACTCATGTATTTCGGAATCATTTATCAAATACCTAATTTGTAACAGCACTGTGCTCAGGCGTGGGGACATAAAAGAAACAGACAATACTCTTGAGCTTAGACTATATTCAGACAAAGATAAGGCATTAGAGAATGTGAGGGACTATACAATTATATGCAAAATGTGTTGGTATTTCTCGTTTTTTTTTTTTTTGGCTTTAACGAACAGAAATTTATTCTCTCACAGTCTAGGAGGCTGGAAGTCCAAATTCAGATGCCAGCTCCAGGGGAAGCTTTCTCTCTCTGTTGGCTCTGGGTAAAGGTCCTTGTTATCAATCTTCCACTGGTCTAGGAGCTTCTCAGAGCAGGGACCCCAGGTCCAAAGGACACGCTATTCTCCTGGTTCTTCTTTCTTGGTGGTATGAGGGCCCCGTCTCTCTGCTTGCTTCTCTCTTTTATATCTCAAAAGATTGACTCAAGACATAACCTAATCTTGTAGATTGAGTCCTGCCTCATTAATATAACTGCTTCTAATCCTGCCTCATTAACATCATAGAGGTAGGATTTATAACACAAAGGAAAATCACATTAGATGACCAAATGGCGGACAATCATACAATACTGGGATTGTGGTTGGCACAGATTTTTGGGGGACATAATTCAATATATAACATGTATTATACATGTTTTTACAACAATTTAAAAAAAAAAGCTTTGGAAGGCAGGAAATTCCCAGACAAGCTATGGTGGCGTGCGGTTTACATTAACTTTACCCAAAGAATTTAGTCGTTGTTCTCAGTTCCTGAGAGATAATCCCTAACAAAACAAAACAAAAAAATCTTAGAATTTAAGTGTCTTGGATAAGGACCCCAGACCATGTCTAACTATTAGGCGAGGTGATTAGGTGACTGTAGGGTGGGGGCCAGGCCAAAAATACCCACCGCATGATATGTTCTGTTCTGGTATTCTTATAAGTGCCATAGACACTTATGAAATGGTATAGACCTCCAGAGATGAGAGAGAGCTTCAAGACATCTATTATGTGTCTACAGTGGTTTGTTATTATAAGTGTGACTCATTTATATAAGCACTGTTCTTCTAAAACAATGATGAAATAAATTATTTGCAACTAGCAGAATATTTTAAATACACATAAGTAAATTGGTATTAAAAAATTGATTATGACCTCCTTTGCAAAACATGAAATTCTTTCAAGAAAGGGTAAAGATCTAATGCATGTAAATTATTTAGAATGGTGCCTGACATATAGCAGATGCTTAGTAAACAGTCAGGTACTAGTTCTTCTTATTATTCATGCATATATTTACTTGGAGTCCTTTTAGTTGAATCAATAAGATGAGGAGAAAGGTGACCTCATTCTTCTTTGGACAGATTTTATCTTTTCCCTCCATTTTTGCTTACCCTACATTAGAGCATCCCAACCATATTTTCCCTTTCCCCTCTTTTTCCTAAAGCCTCAGAATGGCAGAGAAGTGGGAGAGGGCAGGGTGTGCATCAGAGTCATCCTAACTCATCTACTTTATCAACTTGTCACCTGACTCTGAGAGTGGGAGAACTTTATTAGGGTACATTCATCTAAAAGATAAAAAACTGCACATTCAAGAATAATTTAAATCTACTGTTGATTATATACTTCCTAAAATAAACTAACAAACATATTACATTCAAGGATGCCAACAGAAATAAAAATATATAGTTATTAGGAAGGAAAACAAAGTTATCATTACTTATAAAATCGTATGCCTATCAATCTAGAAAACTCACAAGAATAAACTAAAAAACTACCTAGACTAATAAGTGGTTGGATACAAAATAAACATATGAAAAATAAATGGCTTTTCTCTATGTACCTATCACAACCAGTTAGAAAACTAACATAGGCAAAACTATTCATAATAGCTATAAAAATCTTATAATACTTTAAGGAATGTTTGGAACCTATATGAAAATTATAAACCTTTATACTGAGAGACAAAATAGGCTTGATAAGTGAAGATA
>NW_004443962.1:10167900-10195870 GCF_000243295.1 Trichechus manatus latirostris | reverse complement strand
AAAGTCAGTAGGGAAAAAAAGAGATTACTCAGTAAATGGTAGTAGAATAAAAAGTATTGTTATTTCCAATTTAACTATTTAGGAAAAATCAGGTGAATACTATATATCAAAATAAATATGAAATAAGAGTAACATATAAAAAAGAAATCATAAAACTATTAGAAGAAAATATTCATCTCTTCTCAGAGAGAATCTCAGGAGAGAAAAGGAATTTCTAAGGATAAAATCAGTGAAAATAAAAAATGTTAATAAAATATCCTCATTTACTTTGATGTGAGTATATAAAAATATAAAACTGTAGCAAAATTAAATGGCAAACAATAAACTGGGAAACATATTAATAACAAATACAGTATTTTAATGAGACATTTCTTTAAAATTAAAAAAAAAAATCTAAAATCCCAATAAGGAAAAAGGTAAAGAATGAACAATTAACAAAAAAAGCACAAATGACTAACAAACATATGAAAGCATGTTCAGCATCATCAGCAATGAAAAATTTTTAATAAAAGTAATGAGATACTCTTTTTCACCTATCGGCAAAATTTATTTTTAAAAGATAACTCTGTTTTGGCTAAGTATCAGCAAAACAGGCATCCTCATATGTTCTGAAAGAAGTGTAAATGGAAATCACCTTTCTTCAAAGGACTTGGCCATAGGCATCAAAAGCCTTTTATTCTTAACCAATGGGTCAAAGAAGAAATCAAAAGTAAAACCAGAAAATACTCAAGAGATGAATGAAAATGAAAATACAACATACCAAAACTTATGGATGTAGTAAAAGCAGTGCTCAGGGGGAAATTTATAGCCTACATTAAAAAAGGAAAAAGATCTCAAATCAATAAGCTAACTTTACAACTTGAGGAACTAGAAAAAGAAGAGCTAACTAAGCCCACAGCTACCAGGAGGAAAGAGATAACAAAGATCAGAGAGAAGATACATGAAATAGAGGACACAAAAATAACAGAGAGAATGAGTGAAACCAGAAGTCGGTTCTTTAAAAACAGCAATAAAATTGAAAACCATTAACTAGACTAAGAAAAAAAGAGAAGATGCAAATACCTAAAAACAGAAATGAAAAGTGAGGACATTACTACTGATTCTACCACAATTAAAAGAACTGTAAGAGAATACTATGAACTATTGTATGTCAAAAAATTAGATAACCTAGATGAAATGTAGGTTATCAAATTCCCAGAAGTCCATAACCAACCAGCTGCTGCTGAGTTGATTCTGGCTCATGGCAACGCTACCTAAATAGACTCAAAAAGAAATGGAAAATCTCAACAGACCCATTTTAGACCCATTTTAAGTGAAGGGTTTGGCTGTGGTGGTCAGGAAAGGCTTCGGTGAGAAAATGACATCTGAGGTGAGATGTGAAGAAGAGGAATTAACTAGGGGAAGCTGGGGAAGTTAAAATGAGAAGAGAGAGAAGACTGACCAGATACAGGGAACCAAACCCAACCCACTGCCATTGAATCCATTCCGACTCACAGTGACCCTGTAGGTCAGAGTAGAACTGCCCTATAGTGTTTCCAAGGAGTGGCTAGTGGATTCAAACTGCCAACCTTTTGGTTAGCAGCTGAACTCTTAACCACTGCACCACCAGGGCTCTGAGGTAAGAAGAAGCAAGACCCTGGAAATACAGAAACTGAAAAAATGCATGTTTAGCCTGAGACTGGGGAGAGAGATAAAGCTGATGAGGCATATACAGCCCTCTACCCTACAATAAAAATCTGGTCCTTGACCTGAGGGTAATTAGAAGCCATTTAAAGGTTTTAAGCAGGAAAAAAAGAAAAAAAAAAAGATTAGGGTTTTTTTTTTTTTTTTTTTTAATGTTTGCTTTCAGTATGAAGAATAGCCTGTGTGGGTAGGGCAAGGAAGGGGCAGAGAGACCAGGGCTACTGCGGAGGCGAGAGAGCACAGTAACACTGATTAGAGGGTGGCCTCGGAGAAGAAGAGAAGTGGGTGGACGCTAGATATTTAGGAGGTAAGTCACCAAGTCACAAGACACCACTCAAGAGAGGCAATCAGAAGGTTCAGAGGTTTCTGGCATACACAGTTTCACGGCCAGTGTTGCCACTGATGGTAACATTCATGTCCTCTGATCCAGTAATCCTCTTTCTAAGAATCTATCCTGGAGAAATAATCAGAAACTTAGACAAGGTTTGTTTTCAAAGATGTTCACTATAATCTTATTTATAAAGTCAGAAAGTTTTAAGTTTAAAATTTCTAAGTAATCTAAATAATCATTATAGAAAAACTTTTTAATACATTATGATACTGATGTATAAGAGGAGCCGTTCAGAATACGTTAAGTAAAAAAAGCAGGCTGTGAAGATTAAGCACTTTATTTTTAAAATACAAAACAGCTTGCATGGACACACATCAAAATGTAGCTCTTGGTTATCTCTGGGTAGCAGGACCAGGGGTTTTAAATTACTTTGGATCTTTTCGTATTTTCAATTTTCTCCATAATGAGGAAGTCATACTTTTATTTTTTAATTATTTCCATTTTTTTAATAACATTTCCCAAGCACTTACTATGTGCTAGGTGGCACTGTTCTAAATGCTTTCTACATATGAATGCATTTAATCTTGAAAACATTTCTAAGATACAGAAAGTGATTCCCCCAAGGTCTCACAGTAAGCCAAAATTTGACCCCCAGAATCAGCTCTCTTTTACCACTAACCTATACTGCCCGGGGTGGCGGAGGGGTGTACTTTGTTTATCGTCAGAGAAATAACTTTAAAAACAACAAATTACCAAAACAACACACAGGATGGGAGAAAATATTTGCAAATCAATATTTTTTGATAAAGGGTCTAGCACCTAGAATATATATAAAGAATTTTAAAACTCAACAACAAAAACACAATCCAGTTTAAAAAAGGGCAAAGGATTTGAACAGACATTCAAATGGTCAATAAGCACATGAAAAGATGCTCAACATCGTTGGTCACTGTTGTCTTTAGGTGCCATCAAGTCAGTTCCAACTCATAGCGATCCTATGTACAACAGAACGAAGCAGTGCCTGGTCCTATGCCATCCTCACAATCGTTGCTATGTTTGAGCCCATTGTTGCAGCCGCTGTGTCGATCCATCCCGTTGAGGGTCTTCCTCTTGTTTGCTGACCCTCTACTCTACAAAGCACGATGTCCTTCTCTAGGAATTGGTCCCTCCTGATAACATTCCAAAGTACATGAGACTAAGCCTCGCCATCCTCACTTCTAAGGAGCATTCTGGCTGTACTTCTTCCAAGACAGATTTGTTCATTCTTCTGGCAGTCCAAGTATGTTAAATATTCTTCGCCAACACCATAATTCAAAGGCATCAATTCTTCTTCAGTCTTTCCTATTCATGGTTCAGCTTTCGCATGCATATGAGGCAACTGAAAATACCATGGCTTGGGTCAGGTGCACCTTAGCCCTCAAAGTGACATCTTTGCTTTTTAACACTTTAAAGGGTTTTTTTTGCAGCAGATTTGTCCAATGCAGTATGTTGTCAGTCACTAGGGAAATGTAAGTCAAAACTACAATGAGATACCACTTCACACCCTCTGTTGTTGTTAGCTGCCCTCCAGCCAGCTCCATATTGTGGCGACCCTGTGTATAACACAATGAAATGTTGCCTGCTCCTGTGCTACCTTCACAGTCGTTGGCACGTTTGAGTTCAGTTGTCCAACTGTTCTGATCCACAGGGTTCTCACTGGCTAATTTTTGGATGTAGATCACCACGCTTTTCCTCCTAGTCTGTCTTAGTCTTGGAAGCTCCTCTGAAACCTGTCCCCATGAGTGACCCTGCAGGTATCTGAAATATCAGTGGCATAGCTTCCAGCATCACAGCAACATGCAAGTCACTATAGTACAACAAACTGATGGGTAGTGGTCACACCCACAAGGATGGCTATAAGTTAAAAAATGGAAAATAAAAAGTGTTAGGGAGGATGTGGAGAAACTGAAACCCTCATGTACTGCTGGCAGGAACACAAAACAGTGCAGCTGCTTTGGGAAACAGTTTGGCAGCTCCTTGAAAGGTTAAACATAAAGTTGCTATATGACCCGGCAACTCTCCTCCTAGGGATATACCCAAGAGAATTGAAAACATACATTTACACTGAGACAGAGGTCCCACGGTGTTGTATTAAAAACCCTGTTTCCTTTGCTGGGCTTCCTCCCCCCGCCCCAGCTTTGCCCCAGCTTTGCATCTGAATCCTGCTTTTGCTTGGAGGTTATATGCAAACCCCATTGCACCTGCGTAGTATGATTAGGAATGTTGCTGATGTAACCTGTACAAACTCCCTACTTGCAAACCTCTTTAAGAGTAACTTGCCTGCCTGCCCTTGGTGAGCAGTCTTGGCAGCAGCAGCTCCGACTGACTCCTTTCTTTGCACAACGAAATAAAGGTGCATTTCTTGTTCTCCCACTTCGGTCTCTAGTTTATTGACCAATACAAATCATGCCAAGCAAGAACCTGGGGTTTCTACACGGTAACGTTTCTGGTGAGCCAGCCAGGAGCCATCTGCTCGGTTCCTGAGGTAGATCAGAAAACAGACTGGCCCTGGTATCTGGTGCCACCAGGAGATTTTTCCTGGAGACCCTGGAGCAGCTATGAAATCTGATCCCCCCTGGGACCCAAACGATGGCTCTGCTGGCTCTGCGGGAGACATGAAACGTGCTTGGGTTGTCTGGTAAGTACCTAGGTAAGGCCTTAGAAGAGTCCCAAGAAGTGGGAGAAAACGTCCATTGAAGGCATTAGGAATCTGATGTTATTTGGTAAATAACAGAGTAATTCCTAAGTAAGGCCTTAGAAGAGTCCCAAGAAGTGGGAGGAATTGACCACTAAGGGTATAAAAGGCTCAGGTACCTGTCAAGCTGGTGCACCGGATTAGGTTATGTGAGTATCCAGAGAATGGGGGAAGTTCAAGCGATCCTGGAATGTGGCCCGCTAAGATGCATCCTTAAGAACTGAGAACAGAGACTCAGACAGACATGGCTATGGCAGCATGCTTGTTCCTTTCCTACTTTTGTCTCTCTAAATATATGCCGAATAAAACCTTTCTTTTTGCTTTACTAAACTTTGTGGTATTTTCACCCTACAAGAGTTAATGGCACAGTTGTTCCAGGGATTCCAAAACTACAAATCCAGTCGACCTCGAGGAGACCTGGACTGCGGAGCAGCAGCCAGCAGAAAGAGAGGTCCTATCTTCTGGACCCAAGCATTCACACTCCATATCCCTTCAACACCAATGGAGCAAGTGCTCTCGGTAAACGAGCCTTTGGTTTTTCTTTTTGTTCTTTTTCTCATGTTTTCTTAAGTTTTGTTCAGCACATTTATTTGAAAAACCAGTTGTTTGATTAAGGAGACTCTTTCTTAGATTTTTGCTTGATCGTTTAAGAGTGATATCTAGTAACTCTTGGTGAACTGCAGTTTAGGTCCAGATTCAGGTACATGAGTCACTATAAGCTGCAAAAATTCAGGCACAAGTCAACCAGTAAAAGCCATAGGGTGGTTGCCGGCACTCATCACGAACATTAAAGATTCCCATGACAGGATAAGGTGGTAGAGAGATAGGCTAGAGGACTAGGCTGCCTGTCACCCGCAAGCAAACTCTCGCGCAACGAAGGCACACACTGGTCTAAGCAAAACACTGTCCAAACCCCGTGGCATTCCTCATTAGGGTTCTTTTTCTGACTCAGAGAAAACCTGGAAAATAGTGCTCTGTTTTGCCAAATTTGCAGGAGGAGGTGGCATCTCCTGAGTTGTTTTACGATACAGTTTCTCAATAAAGAATCACTCAATGTTAAAATTAAAATCATCAGTAGCTACTTTACTTCCCAATCAGAAGAACTAGTATAGTTAAGGTCTAAAATAAGAGACTAGGTCTCTAGCCAGCAGAATAAATTAAGTTCAAAAAGAAGAAAAGCAGAAGTGTGAACCTTAGAGCTTAACATCTTTGATAAATGAGCCTGGATTTCCCCCCTGCTACCGAGACACTGGCTTGGGGTTGATATTCAAAAATGCTATAAACTGAGCATACTAGAAGTAATTTGGAATTTCAGTGACCACTTTGGGAAAATGAGTTTTCATTTGTGTTGTCTTTTCTCTTTGGGGAACTTTTGCTTGATGCTCAGGTTTTGTCCATTTGAGGCTCTGGTAAGTTAATAAGTTTTATCTAGAACCTGTTTTTTCCATTGAATTGATTCGATCTTACCAAAAATTGCTATATACACTTTAAGAAATTAGGATCCCAGTATCCTTGTTTTGTGTGGTATTGTTCAATGAGTTTATGCGGTCTTTCTGTCTCCTTTTGTTCTGAGAACTTGCTTGTGGTCGAGAGCGGTGTATCTAAACTCTGTCTTTCATCAGGTTGGAGGCTATGGCTGAGAATTGCTGTTTTTTTTTTTTGTAAGGCTGTCTTAGAACCTCAGTTCTCTCCTCATCCAGGAAAACTGTGTCTTGTGCCTGTCTTATGATTTAGATTTTTAGTAGCTATATTGAAAAACTTTGTTTAAATCAATTGTAAAAGCAAAGCCTTTCTAAGTAACTTAGGCTAGATATTATATGAAATGTGTTTTATTTAAAGAAAAAGGATAATTTTGTCTTAAAGTAAAACTAACAGTTCCAGAGTATGAAAAAGGAGGCATAGGACAAGCCTAGAAAAAAAATTGCTAAAGGGCTTTGGTATTTACTGGGTAGATAAAAGGTTGTGATAAAGAGAAAGCAAAACTGCTTTCCAAGAGAATAGTCAAAGGGAAAGAAATTAGTTATGTTTTGCCTTTCAGAATGCCTAGATCAATTTAAACATATGTAAATGAACTGGGATCGCCCCCTTAGCCCCCAGTCGTCCTAGCCAAGAATTGATGGATTCATTTGCACAGTTGCTAAAGAGCTTTGGTATTTACTGGGTAGATAGCCTTTCAAAATGCCTAGCTCAATTTAAACATTCGTAAATGAAAATGAACTGGAATGGCCTAATCTTGTCTTCTATAATGAGTCAAAAATAGGACGGTGGGGCAGCATCAGGCCTCCCAGGTCCCCAGTCTCCCGAGGTCATATAGCTCCAGGAAATTACTATAATTATCAAAAATTGGTGGAGCTCAATCATAAAAGAACTGTAAACAAGCTCTCTATTGTAGGGGAACTTTAAGAAGCCAAAACATAGAAATCACAATAAGACACACCTGAAATGGCCTGGGAAAATGTTTCCAACCCTAGTCAGACACTTTAGGTTACATTCATATCAATTGGTCAGTTAAGCAGAGATTTTGTGATTTCCAAAGCCACTGATAAAATTTTTAAGGGCTAAAATTAGATTGGGAAAATATGGGAAATAGTGAAAGCTGAATGAAAACTCAGAATGTTTAAACAGACTTTCTTTCAACAACAGTTATGTTTTATGGTATACAGGCTTAAAATAATTTCTAAGACCTTTTAGGTAACTTACTGATGTTAAATTGAATTAATAGATATTTGTCATAATATCAGCTTATATACTTCTGCTTTTTATGCCACAAAAGAAAGTATACATATATATGTATATTTGGGTCTGCTATGAGTGTGTTCATTTTTGCCATGTAAAGGGATGCACTATAAGAGATATACAACAAAGTTTAAGAGGTTTATTAAAAATAAATTTATTTGACATGGTCAAAAGTTTTATCTGCCTGACTAAAGTTTAATGGTTTAATTTATGAGATTTTTAGGAGCTTTAATGTTAAATAATATATAAAACAAAGAATTGGGTTTCTTGCTGTTAAAATAACAAAATTTTCTTTGATTTTGGAGGTGAAGGATTAATTTATTCTTTGCGTAATCTGCCTCGAAGACAAAGGTTGGGTCCCTCATTAGAATAAGATTCCTGAGTTGAAAACCAAGCCACATGGCTTTAGGAAAAAACAAACAAACAAACAAACAAAAAAACACCTCAGGTTTTTACCTTTAAGATCTTTGGTTAAATAACTTAAGTAGTGTTTCTCAGTGACCTACAATAAACTCCTGACAACTCTGAAACTTCATGGAAAGCCACAAAAAATTTTTATAAAGGAAAAGTGCTAAAAAAAGTTTTATTTAATAAATTACACGGAACGTGTTGCCAAAATCAAGAGAAATGCCTGATTCTCTTTGGGTTAAAATTTATATGTTAGTATTTCCTCTTGTGTTTTTGCCTAATATTAGACAGAAAATGCATAATATTATATCATAATTTTATTATAATTTCCTAATTGCTAACTTGGTCACAACTGTATCAAAGCCAATGGTTTGGGGAATTCATCTCATTTACCTGTGAAGTTTTTTTATTACTATTCAGGTATTTCTAGACTTGATAATCTTGGTATATTCCTGGCGTATCCTGATGATATGGTATTATGTGTCAAGATTATTATGTATTATATCTTAAGCTCTTTAAAAATACGGTTGTTATATTTAGAAATATTTTGGCTAAAGTCTTTTTTAACTGATTTTATTTGGTCTTTACATTATGCCTACAATTAATTTCTATGAGGTCTTTGTAAGAGTATTAGTTTTATAAATTAATCATGGCCATATTAAGTTTTGTCCTCTGCAGATAAGTTTTTACTTTGCTGATTTACTGAAAACGTTTGACCAAAATATCTCAGCAATAAGATTACTGGACTTGGGAAAAAGACTGTGACTAGACTGAAGAAAATTTCCAGAACTCTTACGCAGAAGCTGACAGGGTCGTAGACCGCGGCTTATCCAGAATCATGTGGAACAGAAACTAACTACATAAGACTGAGTAAACGAAAGGAAACTATGGGCTTTATTTGGGAATACTGCTGATGTTTTAAGGTCCTACTTTCTAGCTATAAGAAACCATTTTCCTTTCTCCTAAATTATCTAACTTGTGGGTTTACATATTGTAACTCTTGAATTAGAAGTTCTTGTTGGTAAACTTACCAAAGTCGTAACTATCATAACCAGGTAAGTGTTTTAAGTTCGAGCCATGATTTTACAAAATAGAACAGCATTAGATTTCCTATTCTCTCGAGGAACAGTCTGTGCCTTAATAGATAACGTTGCTGTGTTTATATTAACACTCAGTCTGAGGTTCTGCAGAACGTAGCTGCTACTGAGGCACATGTAAAACCGTTACTGATGCTGCTTATGAACAGACAAACACCTCATGAGATTTCTTTCCTTGGTTCAAAGAACTCCGGGTCATGGTTTCACTAGTTATTTCAGACAACTGGCCTAAAATTATTGTTAGTGTTTCTATTCTACCTCCTAGTTACCTCTTGTTGCATTTGGATAAATAACACAACAAGATATACATAGAATTAGACAAGCTACTAGGTTATACACTATAACACCCTTACAAACACAAGATTTATTTGGCTGGTTACCATCAGGAATAAGTAAAAGGGCTAGATCACTATTGCAAGGAATAGTAATATTCTTAGTCTGCAACCTGATAGTATTAGGCATAATGAAACTTATCTTCTATTGTCTTACACACGTAGAAACCAAAAGAAGGCCTCGGGCTACAATGCTGATGTACACTGAGTCTGCTCACTTTGGCAAAGTGATTGATGAGAACACCCTCTTACTTAAGATCCTGGTGAAGAACCAGATGGTATCCTGCAGAAAACCAGTACCATGAGTTTAAAGAGCCTGCCATGGCCTCCATCTAAGGGCTCCACTAAGTCCAGCTATTAATCATTAATGTGTTATTTCCAGTCACCGATCAAAAGAAAAAAATGATTTAGGAGATAATTTTGGAGCCATTATTCCGTGTCCTTGAGCATGAAGAATGTGATCCAGCTGGAGCTGGACTCACAAAGACTCATAAAGACATATAAAGACAACTGGGCCTTGAGGTATAAAGACAATAGCTAAGACAATAAAAATCTTTTAGGGAAACATTCACATAAACAGGGCATAAAAGCCACTCTTTTTTCTTTTAATATTTAGTAAATAGTTATAAATCAACAAGAGGTCAGTAGCCACAAAGAAAAGCCTAGGTCCAGTATTTCCCCTCCCCGAAAATAAGCCGAACAATTCCGAGCCAGGCTACAGTTCAAAATGGACACTGGTCTTGAATGACTGATGTCTAAAAAGAAATGGAAGGAGTGAGACAGAGGCCTCACAGTGTTGTATTAAAAACTGTTTCCTTTGCTGGGCTTCCTCCCCCGACCCCAGCTTTGCAACTGAATCCTGCTTTTGCTTGGAGGTTATATGTAAACCCCATTGCACCTGCGCAGCGTGATTAAAAATGTTGCTGGTGTAACTTGTATGAACTCTCTACTTGTAAACCCTTTAAAAGTAACTTGCCTGCCGGCCCTTGGTAAGCAGTCTTGGCAGCAGCAGCTCCGACTGACTCCTTTCCTTGTACAACGAAATAAAGGTGCCTTTCCTGTTCTCCCACTTTGGTCTCTCATTTCTCAGCCAATACGAGTCATACTGAGCAAGAACCTGGGGTTTCCATCCAATAACAACACAAAAACTTGTACACGAATGTTCATAGCAGCATTATTCACAAAAGCTAAACAGTGGAAACAACCCAAATGACCATCAGCTGATGAAAGGATAAACAAAATGCGGTATATCCATACAGTGGAATATGACTCAGTCATAAAAAGGATGTGGTGATAGACGCTACGATGTGGATGAACCTTGAAAACATTATGCTAAGAAGCCAGATGTAAAAGGCTACATACTGTAAAATGCCATTTATATGAGATGTCCAGAACAGGCAAATCCATAGTGAGAAAAAGCAGATCAGAGGTTGCCAGGAGCAGGGAGGAGGGGGGAATGAAGAGTGAGTACTTAAGAGGTATGAGACTTCTTTTTGGGGTGTTGAGAATGCTCTGGAACTAGACAGTGGTGATGGTTACACAACATTGTGAATATACTAAAAACCACTGAATTGCACACTTTAAGATGGCTATGATGGTACATTTTATGTTACATAAATTTCACCTCAATAAAAAAGGAACAAATTATCATCCGTACTAAAAAACTTAGAGCAGTCTCACAGCTGCAGAGATTTCTCTTTGTTTCCTTTTCCTTTAAGTATTAACTTGAAAATGTCAAATTACTATGCCTCATCTATAAAATGGAATCATTAATAGTGCTGTCGTAAGAAGGTTTTGAAAGGAGCCCTGGTGGTTCGATGGTTAAGCACTCTGCTAACCGAAAGGCTGGCAGTTTGAATCCACTCAGTGGCTTAGTGGGAGAAAGATCTGGTGATCTGCTCCAGTAAAGATCATAGCCTAGAAAACCCTGTGGGGTAGTTCTACTCTGTCATATAGGATCCTCATGAGTCGAAACCAACTTGACAGCACCTAACAACAACAAAAAGGTTTTAAGAAGACTAAGAGTAAATTGAACTCTGGTGGTGCAGTGTTAAGAGCTCGGCTGCTAACCAAAAAGGCTGGCAGTTCGAATCCACCAGCTGCTCCCTGGAAATCCTATGGGACAGTTCTACTCTGTCCTATAGGGTCAACGGCAACAGGTTTTTTGGTTTTAAGAGAGTAAATACATGTAAAGCACTCAGAACAGTGCCTGACACAATTTCTCTCAATAAATGTTAGCTATTAGTAGGCGTATTGGATTTGAAGTCTAATTAGGATATGAAAAAAATTACAATTCCTGTTTCTCTCCAAGTTAGTGTCTAACAGACACTGCAGTGAGTGGTGGGTTTATTTGACTAAAATAAAAAAAGGAAAAAGCATGAGGTGATTTTTGTTACTGCTGATCTAGCATTTAATGTTAAAATACAGTAAACATTTCAGTCTGTGATTAGCATGAGACGCTGAAGAGTTTCAGTATATTAATCCTGCTACACCTATCATGAGGAGTCCCTGGGTGGTGCAAACCGTTAAGCTCTGGGCTACTAACTAAAAAGCTGTAAGTTCACGTCCACCCAGAGGAATCTTGGAAGAAAGTCCTGGCAATCTGCTTCCAAAAGGTCACAGCCATGAAAACCCTATGGAGGGCAAGTCTACTTTGAAACACAAAGGGTCGCCGTGAGTCAGAATCAACTCAATAGCAACTGGTTTTATACCTGTCGTGGGAGTACAAGAGGGTTCTAGACACCAAAACCTGAGTTAATTCTATGAGATATGCTACAGATCAACATGAGAGAAAGAAGCTTGGAGAAGCTAGAAGGGAAGCTGGGTAATTTTCTAGTTCCTCCTGAATCATTAACAGATATCATAGAGCAACTTCACCACAATGCTTAAAAAACACTAAATTTCTAGACTACTAAACTTACTCATATTTAAACACAAGTTAAACACATATTCTGAAGTTAGACAACCTCTAGGTTATGGAGTCCTTTTGATTAAAAACAGCACTGTTTTGTTTTGTTTTTTCCTTTATATTAACTAAATTTTAGAATTGACAGTAATCGTTTTATCTCATTATATGGCAAAGAAATGAAATGTTACAAGTTTTTAGGGAAGAAGAGGGAAAAGGCAAAATCAAATTACCTAAGAGAATGAAAAAAGCAGCTCTGCATATGTTTCATGTTTTGTGCAATGCAAATACAGGTCAGGCAGCTGACAAAGCAGAGGGATAAAATTACAACCAAAACTAAGCACCATAAATAGCACCTTAAGCCACAAATAAAAGGACACATTCTACTCGAGTAGAAGGGACTATTAGATTAGTATTTTTCTTTTTTTCTATCATATGGGAACATAAATAATAGCATATTAACAAATATCTAGGAGTCCTTGGGTTGGGCAAATGGTTAAGCATTTGACTGCTAGTAGAAAGACTGGCAGTTTGAACCCACCCAGAGGACCCTCAGAACAAATATTAAATATCTACCATATATTAAATATCTACCATATTCAACGTTGTTGTTAGTTGCTGTCGAGTTGATTCCAACTCATAGCAGGCAACCTCACATGTGCACAGTAGAACTGCTCCATAGGGTTTTTGAGGCTGTGACTTTTTAGAAGCAGATTGCCAGGCCTGTCTTCCAAGGCACCTCTGGGCAAGTTCAAACCACCAACCTTTTGGCTAGTAGTCAAGTACTTAACCATTTGCACAATGTCTAGCAATGTATATATATAACACACGAACAGATACATGAACAAATACATATAATACACTATAGACTGTTTAGTCTTAAAAACAAACCAACCAATCCTTAGGCTAAACTGTCCTTGTGAAACTTCCAATAAAATTTTCATCTCTGTAGAGTGAACAGTCGAAAAGAAGATTAGAAATAAAGGATTCTCTAGAGATGAGGAAACCACTGCGGAGAACGTAGAAAAGCTACTGAAGAGACATTATTATTATTATTATTACGTACAGTCCTACCTGTATTTGTGTTTTTCATTCCCATTCTGAATCGTATCTGCTTTCCATGAAGGACCTCAGAAAGGTGTTTAGCATTCCAGTGCCGTGCTGGCCAATCAAAAACCATGTTACAGAAGATTGCAGGTTGTTGTAAAGACATTATGATTTCTTTTGCTTTCTCTGGTGTGAAAGGTTTAACATGTTCACCTAGAGAGAGAAATAAATAAGAGCAACGGATGGAAAACTATAAAATTATTTCGTACAATCTGAAGGGAAATAAGCTAATATTGTTTCTATTATAGTCAATTTTTCTGTGACATTACATTGCATTTACACTTCATTTTTACTGTTTATATAAACATTTGGCCTTAAGGGGCTAGAATTCTTAAATAATTTTTCTTATATTAAACTTTAAATGTTGGTAAATACAATTTCAATGTCAAAAATGAAGCTTTAGTAAAAAAGTTTTCCAATTACTTCTGTAAATTTTAAAAGATGCAAAAATTTGAAAATACGAATTCCTAAATAGGTAAGAAATGCTGATGGGAACTACTCCAGAAGAACTCAAGTTGCTGGAGTCAGCAACAATTCTACTTGGTACATCACATGTTTAAGCCAAAAAGAGGCACATGAGAGAATTAATACAGCAGTCTGTCTGGGAGGGGGAAGTTATCTTTACTTCAAGATTTAAAAAGATAAAAGATGTGTTAAGATGACAATCAATGTTAATCCTTGGTTTCAAATGGATCTACAAACAGGATAAGGGATACATACAAATCAACACTGACTTAATGAGTAAGTACTTAAATAAATTTCACAGAACCATGAAATATTAATCTTGGGTGGGATAGTAAAGACTAGTATTCCTTAAATAAAAAAGGAAGTAAGTTTTGCTTTCAAGATATCTTAAGATAGAAGGTTCTTTTCCCAGGGGGCGGGGGATGGGGGTAAAAAATGCTTCATATTCTGACTCCCACAACATATGTTTATGAACCTCAAGAATAATCAACTAAACCTCCATTTCAGTTACCTAATCTGTAATCACTGAAAAATTAAGAAAAGGTCATAAATAATCCAGACTTTTCCACCACCCAACTGTCTTCTAAATTTTCTGGTAAAATGAAGAGGGATGAGAGAGGAATTCACTGAGGAATCTGAGTAATTTGTGCTGGTCTAAATGTAAGGCTTGTTTTTAAAGAAAATGAAACCTTAAAAAATCAATTTGGCCTCCTTTCTCAGACAGGAAGTGCAAAACCTTGGAATCCTTTCCAAAGCCCGAGGTGAAGGCAGATAGGTTCTAACGTCTCTGCTGCTGGCATGCGAGAACAATCTGTTACCTTCAGACAGAGCCACTGCTCCCAAGTGAGGAGCAGATCAGTTTCTAAGCTCAGAGGGAAAGGGCAGGTGGAAGAATTAGACAATACATGGAGTGAGGAAGAGAGAAAACCAAAATCTGTTGCCATTGAGTTGATTCCGACTCATACCGACCCTATAGGACAGAGCAGAATTGCCCTGCAGGGTTTCCAAGGAACGGCTGGTGGATTCGAACTGCCTACTTTTGGTTAGCAGCCATAGCTCTTAACCACTGTGCCACCAGGGCTCCTACAGGGTCATTATAGGGTCACTATGAGTCATAAATGACTCGATGGTAACGGGTAATGGCTTGAGACTTTTGAAGATGTTGGGACGGAGTGAATGTATTTTTCAAGTGGACGGACGTGATTTTCGAGTTCAGAGGGTAGAGTATAGTGAATTGAATTGTGTCCCATAAAAGATATGTCTACCTGGAGCCTCAAAATGTGACCTTGTTTGGAATAAGGGTCTTTGTAGATGTAATTAAGGTAAGGATCTCAAGATGTGGGCCCTAAATCCAATCACAAGTGTCCCTGTAAGAGACAAAAATCAAAAACCCATTGCCGTTTAGTTGATTCCGACTCACAGTGATCCCACAGGACAGGGCAGAACTGCCCCATAGGGTTTTCAAAGAGCAGCTGGTAGATTCGAATTGCCAATCTTTTGGTTAGCAGCTAAACACTTAACCACTGTGCTACCAGGGCTCCAGAAAAGGAAAAAGCACAGAGACACAAGAGGAAAAAGACCATGTGAAGACAGAGGCAGAGACTGGAATGATGCACCTGTAAGCTAAAGAACGCCAAGGATTGTCGAAAGCCACTAGAAGATCAAACGCCTGGGAGAGGCAGGGAATGGATTCTCCCTCAAGCCTCCAGAAGGAACTACTCCTGCCAACACCTTGATTTCAGACTTCTGGCCTCCAGACTGTGAGAGAATAAATTTCTTTTGTTTAAGCCACCACGTTTGTGGTAATTTGTTACAATAGTCCTAGGAAACTAATGCACCAGGTTACAAACCTAAGTACAAGGTTACCTAGATTGCAAGACACCATATCTTCTCAGACTTGGACTTCATGGATTCACACGTATGAAAATGAACAAGCTGCATTTTTAATATATTTTTAAAGGTTTTTTTAAGCTATGAAAGGTTACACTGTATTCATGATATACTTTCTTGTTGGTGGCAAATAAATTAGAACCCTCCTTTTGGGAAATAACTAGGAAAATTAAGCAGAAGTCTCAAAGAACCACCTATTATCCCAGTAACTCCTGTTATAGGAATATGCTCTAATAAAATAATTAATCATAAGTTATATACATACACATGTTAAACATATGTATATACATATAAACAAAACGTCCGCTACTATAAATGTTTTCAGGAAGGACCAGTCCCTGGAGAAGGACATCATGCTTGGTAGAGTAGAGGGTCAGCGAAGAAGAGGAAGACCCTCAACGAGATGGACTGATACAGTGGCTGCAACAATGGGCTCAAAGTATAACAACGACTGTGAGGATGGTGCAGGACCGGGCAGTGTTTTGTTCTGTTGTACACAGGGTAGCTATGAGTCGGAACCGACTAGACAGCACCTAACAATATAACACCAAAAATATAAACAGCCTAATGCCCAAAAGCAGAAAAATATTTACTAAATTACGATGTAGCAATTCCATGGTACGGTATATCCATTAAAATAAATATGAGGGCTGTATGGAAATGCATAGAGATGTAGGATGGGTGGGTAGGGACTCGAATTGACAAGAAAGCTACTGTGGTAGCCAAGCAAAAAGTGTTAATGCAGCCCTGAACAACAGGGGTGGCAGTGAGGGAGGCAGAGATGGTAGAGATAGACAAATACCAGGAGAATAACACCAAAGACCATTACAACCAAAGAGATACGGGGTGGGAGGCAGATGCAGCTGTAAAGACTTGGGGTCTCCAGATTTGGTGAGTTGCCATAAGGAAAAAAAAAAAGAAGTCAGGAGCAACAGCTAGTCCTTGGTGGGAAGATTTTGGTTTAAAAATCATCATCACAATACCATATATTTACCTGTATAATGCTTTACTGTTTATACATTAAAATAAAAGTGCTCATCTGATACTACCAGAAATTTGGGAACTGTGCGGAGAAGTATTTTATTCCCATTATGCAAAGGAAGAAATGGAGACTCAGCTGTTAGAGGTCAACACACCAGTGATGAACTAGATATCAAGTCCTCTGAGCCCAAGTCCAGTGCTCCTGCTACTGCACAATTCTGTTTCCAGGGAATTAAAACTGTGGGACTTAAACTAGGACTGAAAACTCACAGAAGAGTTAGTATAACCTGAAAACGTAAGTAGGTTCAGAAAAGCTTTAGACTGACTCAAAGATAACAAATTCCTATGTGTTGTTGGGGAAGGAAGAATGTTTTGGGGTGTATAGGGGGCAGTTATATCTGCAGTAGAGACTGCTAGCTGCCTACCTATCCAATACTCATTCTCTTCTTCCTTACTGACAGAACTTCGGGCAATGGGTATAGATGAAAAATTAAATTTTCCAGTCTCCTTTGCAAACAGAAGTGGCCACAGATGTATCTACAAGTTGTTGAGTTGGCTTTTCTGCCCCTATCCTCATATCCTACATGCTTCCTGGAAAGCAGACATAATGGTGAGAGCATAATAGTTAGCCATCTTGGATGCATAGGAGAAAAGCCCAGGGAACTGGAGACCTCAGCCAAACGAATGCAAAGATGTTCATCCTTGAGCCACTAAAACACCACCAGTGAACTTCTACTTCCTGAAATCTTTCACACAGAAAATAAACCCTTATAGTTAAGACTCTGCTATTAGTTCATAACTGATACATAACACCTCATCTTACGAGGCTGCTATTTTCAAGGACGATGATATTCTCTCCATAAAGTGCTTTATGGCTTAGGCTGGCTGAATCAAGGCTTGTCTGACCCACCAGAGCATTCTTTCAATCCTAAGGCTGTAAAATATTCAAGCTTTGAACATCTTGTTTCTAGAATTTTAAAGGGCAGAGAGAAAATGAAGCACCAGTCCCTCTGGGGTGGGGATTTATTTACTCTGCTTATCTTAAATCAGAGCCAATAGATCAAATGACTTTGAACGTTCTCAAAACGATTCTCATCTTTGGGTAAAACATGTCTGGTCCTCTTCTACAAATAAGCACATAAGTATTAGTAACAAATAAGTATTGTTTTGATGGAACAGCTTTAAAGAAGTATATAAATATTTTTCTCTAATGTAATATTAAATTAAAAAAAAAACTTGTTTAATTATCTGATCTAAAAATCACAGACATCCCAGAGATTATTTAATAGAAGACCCTAAAAGCTAAAATTTGCTGAGAAAGCACCTGGCCCAGTGATTGACATATACTAAATGCTCAAACATTTGCTAAATGAATGGAAAGTACTATAAAATGTACGCAGAACAGAGCAATGGGATGTACACCATAAAGGGAAATTAGCATATTTACAGAATTTCAGACCCATCAGTGACATAAAACAATCAGCTGGTTGTGAGCTAAAACTCATTTGGTTTCTGATAGTTTAATCAACAATGAACTGGGCCATTAAATTAACAAATTTAAGTATTACAATGTCCTTTAAAGAAGAGTGCCATGCTACACTGCATTAATCAAATAGCCTAGGGATACACCCAGTCATTCCATGCCAGGAATATCTGCAAAGAGCTATAAAAATTCTGAAGCAACTTTGACAGTCTTTAAAAGATAAGTATATTTAGTCTAAACTTGTGGTAAGCAGCAATTTCTAACCAGATGACTTAGAAACTGCTGGAAAAACAGATTTGTGATCTAGGTGTTGCCCAGTAGGCTTTTCTCCCCCAAATGTAAAACGTTAGTCAGTCAATTTATTACAGCCTTAGTTACAACTAATTCTTTGGAGATATCAAAACACCATCAAAAAGCAAATTGCCTTGTGTCTCAGTAATTTTTTTTTTTTAATCAATGCAAAATACACGGTACTTTGAAACCTAATTCTCTGCTGCTGGCAGTATGTTTCAGTCAATTAATACCTGGCCTGAATTTGTATCTGAGGTTTAGAATTCAAGCTGAGGACAGGAAAACTTACCAAGTTTCCAGAATACTCTCCTAGTACTGATTAATATAAGGAGCCCTGAGTCAGAATCGACTCGACAGCCACGGGTTTTTGGTTTTTTGTTGGCACAGTGGTTAAGAGCTCGGCTGCTAACTGAAAGGTCGGTGGTTTGCGCCCACCAGCCACTCCATGGCAGTCTGCTTCCATTAAGATTACAGCCTTGGAAATCCTATGGGACAGTTCTATGCTTGTCCTTATAGGGTTGCTATGAATCGGAATCGACTTGATTGCAATAGGTTTGGTTTTTTGGTTTATTGATGAACATAACAAAGATTCTGAAATTAAAGTTAATTAGTGTCTCTCATGTCAGATACAATTTTAACGGAAAAATTACACTTATTAAAAATCTTTTAGAAGGCTAAAACACTACTGAAAGAAATCAAAGAAAGCCTAATGGAAAGACATCCTGTGCTCATGGATTAAAAGACTTAATATTGTCAAGATGGCAATACTTCCCAAAGCAATCTACAGATTGAATACAATCCCTATCAAAAATCTAATGACCTATTTTGCAAAAATGGAAAATCCAATCCTAAAATCATATGAAATTTCAAGGGACCCTAAATAGTCAAAACAATCTTGAAAAACAGGAACAAAGTTGGAGCACTCACACTTCCTGATTTCAAAACTTACTACAAACCTACAGTAATCAAAACATTGTAGAATAAGAATAAACATACAGATCAATGGGATGGGATTGAGAGTCCAGAAATAAACTATACATACATCTATATTGATTGATTTTTGACAAGGGTGCCAGGACCCTTCAATAGAGAAAAAATGGTCTCTTCGACAAATGGGGACTATTGGATAGCCACATGCAGAAGAATAAAGTCGATTTTACCTCACACCATTTACAAAAATTAACTGAAAATGGAACAAAGACCCAGATGTGAGTGCTAAAACTATACAACTCTTAGAACATAGTGACTTGCTCGTGATCACACAACTAGTAAACTGCAGACTCTAAGTCCCATGCTCTTTCCACAAAGGGCACAGCTGCCTCAGCAACTCTTCAAGGTTCCCTTCCTCTAACTCCTTTTACTTTACCAAAGTAACTGCACCCCACACTGTATTCACACCTTGTACCACAAGAAAGACTGTTATGAGGGTAAAATGAAACGATGTATTCGAAAGTGTTTTGTAAACAGAATGTTGCCACGTAAATGGAAAGTAATTTTATTGTTATCCCTCTGCTGTGACACTGAGATTTCCAGGCTCCTTTCCGATAAGGATTTCTTGGCACCCTGGCAACACACTTTCCAACTGTTCACTAAATGCCCTTAAAGCGGGGCTTAATGCACTGCATGGCAGACTGAGATGGAATAATAAAATCATGACAACACACACACAAAAAGCCTTTTAGAAGGTAATATTTGAATAAGTCAAAAGTTAAAATAGAGTGTCTCACCATAGAGATCCAGTATAAATAAAAACTGGGTCCTGGCATGATAAGCTAATTTATTTTCGCATATATATGTGTGCGTGTATAGGTAAATACATACCTATATGTACACACACATACATACAGGTATATATACATACACACACCCACACACATATGTATATGCTGTTGTTAGTTCCCTTGGACTCAGCCCGCAGCTCATGGCAACAGCATGCACAATGGGCTCAGGCTGTTGTGATCCACAGTGTTTTCACTGGCTGATTTTCAGATGTAGATCATCAAGCCATTCTTCCTAGTCTGTCTTAGTCTAGAAGCTCTACTGAATCCTGTTCAGCATCATAGCAACATGCAAGCCTCCAATGACAGACAGGTAGGTGGTGGCTGTGCCTGCAGTGTGCTGGCCAAGATTTGAGCCCAGGTCTCCTGCATGAAAAGCAAGAATTCTACCACTGAACCACCTCTGTGCCCATATACATATATAATGGTTTCATCAACGTGACAACTATTGTATATATACATACAAGAAATCTTAAAACTTCTGGAATGGCAAATACTAGGAATGGTAGATATTAGGGTAAAAAATAATGAACATTTGGACTATGTCAGAAAAATGCTGATGGAATTATATAAGTACTATTTAACAAAATGACTCTATTAGTACCAATGACCAAATGCTAAAACTTGAACTGAAGATAATTTTTCCTTTTAAAGTCACTATTTAAAAATGCCAATACAAACTAAGAAAATTTCCTGAAAGGTAATATAATGCTTAAGTAAAATGATGAGTAGTCGCACACCCTTTGGATTTCAAGGATTAGAAGGCAGTGTCACGGAAGAAACCATAAACTGAAGTACTGAGGTTGTTATGGCATGTCTTAGTTACCTAGTGCTGCTGTAACAGAAATACAAGTGGATGGCTTTAACAAACAGAATTTATTCTCTCACAGTCTAGTAGGCTACAAGTCCAAATTCAGGGCACCAGCTCAAGGGGAAGGCTTTTCTCTCTGTCGGCTCTGGAGCAAGGTCCTTGTCATCAATCTTCCCCTGGTCTAGGAGCTTCTCAGTGCAGGGACCCCAGGTCCAAATGATGCACTTTGCTCCTGGAACTACTTTCTTGGTGGTATGAGATTCCCCGGTCTCTCTGCTCACTTCTCTTTTATATCTCAAAAGAGACTGACTCAAGATACAACATAACTGCCTCTAATCCTGCTTCATTAACATCATAGAGATAGGATTTACAACACATAGGAAAATCACATCAGATAACAAAATGGTGGACAATCACATAATACTGGGAATTATGGCCTAGCCAAGCTGATACACATTTTTGGGGGACACAATTCAATCTACAACATGGCATAACCTGGTCACTACCTATGCTTACTGTGGTACTGAACACTGAAGCAAGTTCAGGCTTGGCACAGGAGATGGTTACATGTTGGAAGGCTACCAAGCTCTGTAAGCCTTTAGCTTCTTCCCATCCCTTTACACTGATAAGCCTTGCCCAGCTAACCTAGAAAATCTGTCTTCTCTTCCCCGGTTTAATCCCTTTATGAACCAAAAAAATCTGGCCCATACATAACAAAAGGTAATACCAGCCCTAAACCTACATCAAGGAAAAATAAACCTATATTTTAAGTGCAATTAATACTACAAAGAATGGTATAGCAAATACTAAACTTCAGTGCTTGGCACAAATTGATACTACAAAAATGTTTTCTGAATAACTGATTTAAGTAAGAATTCACACCTCATTTTTAGAAATGTACAAAACGTTATTAAAACTAATCTTTCACAAAACTAACAATGAGATACCACTTCACCCTTATTAGAGGGGCAATAATTAGAAAAAAGGAAAATAACATGTGCTGGCAAGGTTGTGGAGATACTGGAATTCTCATCCGTTGCTGGTGGGAATGTAAAATGTACGGCCACTGTGGAAAACAGTTTGGCGAGTCCTCAAAAAGTTGAACATAGAACTACAATATGATCCAGCAATCCCAATCCTAGGTATACACCCAGAAATGAAGACAGCAATGCAAACAGAAATCTGTACACCAATTTTCACTGTAGCACTTTTCACAACAGGCAAACGGTGGAAGCAACTGAAATGTCCATCAACAGGTGAACGGATAAACAAAATGTGGTATATACACACAATGGAATACTACTCAGCTATAAAGAGAAATGAAGTCCTGATGCATGCCACAACGTGCATGAGCCTTGAAAACATCATGTTGCATGAAATACGTCAGTCACAAAAGGACAAACACTATATGATCTCACTTACATAAAATAATATATAGAAACCAAAGATTATTAGTAGTTACTAAGGGTAAGAGGAAGGGGAACTTGGGGAGTTTTTGATTAGGGGGTGTCTTAGGCTGGGTTCTCTAGAGAAGCAAAACCAGTAAAGTGTATAAATACATATACAGAGAGAATTATATCAAGGAAAGAGCTCACGCGATTTTAGAGGCTAGAACGTCCCAAGTCCGCTGTGATGGTTAAGACGGTGTGTCAAGTTGGCTGGGCCATGATTCTGTGTTTAAATGTGATCACTCCCATGATTGAATATACTGTGAGTAGCCAATTAGATGGAAGAGAGTTTCCTTGGGGGTGTGGCCTGCATCTGAATATAAGCAAACTTTCTGGCCTTTTGCTCTCTCTGGATCCTGCGGCTGCCTCTTGTTGTCTCATCTCCAGTTCTTGGGACTTGAGCTGTCAGCTTATCTGCCAAACTTGGGATTCGTTGATCTTCACAGCCTGTGAGTGGAGCCCTGCTCTCTGATCTGCCAATCTTGGGTTCGCCAGCTCCTGCATCTATGTGAATCAGGAGAAACCTTGTGGTCTTGCCTGCCAATCTTGGAATCTGTCAACCTTCACAGCCTGTGAGCAGGAGTCCTGCTCTCCAACTTGCTGATCTTGAGCTCACCACCATCTGTGGCTGCGTGACTTGGGAGAGGCCTCTACCCTGATCCACAGACTTGGGATGTTCTAGCCTCTACAATCATGTGAGCTATTTCCTTGATATAAATCTCTCTCTATACATATATTTATACGCTTCACTGGTTTTGCTTCTCTAGAGAACCGAGCCTAAGACATCCGTGGATCAGGGTAGAAGCCTCTCCCAAGTCACACAGCCACAGAAGCTGGCAAGCCCAAGATCGGCAGCTCAGAGAGCAGGGCTCCTGCTCACAAGCTGTGAAGATCAACGAATCTCAAGTTCACTGGATAAGCTGACAGCCAGCTCAAGTCCCAAGAACCAGAGGTGAGACAATAGGAGGCAGCTGTAGGATCCAGAGTGAGCAAAAAACCAGAATGCCTGCTTATATTCAGGTGCAGGCCACACCCCCAAGGAAACTCCCTTTCATCTGATTGGCTACTCACAGCATATTCAATCATACGAGTGATCACATATAAACACTGAGAATCATGGCCTCAAGTTGACACACAATCTTACCATCACAGGGGATACTGACTTTATGTTAACGGTGGTGAAATGATTTGGAAAAGGGTAGTTAGAATGGTTGTACAGCTTGAAGAACATAATCAATGTTACTGAACTGTATATGAAGAAATTGCTCCGATGGCTTATGTTTTGTTATGCATATTTTCACCACAATAAAACTTTCCAAAAAATAATACTCTTTGCTAAGACAACGATGATACTACAAAATTCATTATATGGTATATAAACTATATTACAAAACTATGACTCAATTATTTCTTTATAAAATGCCTAGTGCAATGTAATAAATGAAAGCTGCATTTGCCCTGAAAAAGACAATACAGCTAATCCTTTGGTTTCTCTGCTCTTCATAATGAGCTATTGAGCATAACCAGAAACAGTCTCAAAACAAAGAGATCAGTTCAATTTCATACTCATTTCAACCTGATCTTTCCTGCTCCACTTTATTTGACTAATTGACTCATAACCACCCTCCTTACTACAGCAACGTTCCAAAATGTCTTCACTCTCAAATCCCCAGAGCCTCTCTCCACTTCCTCACTCTCGTTGGTGCCATGCTCTACATTTCTAAGAACACTGAAATCCATGATCTCCCTCTTCTCCACTTCAACACTTGTTTTTATCCCTGCTCTCTGGTCTCAAAGGACATAATCTTCCTTCTCTTCACCTGTGTTCTCTGTCACGGCTTCCACACTAGTCAAAACCAGTCTCACCTTCCCCCGCGACTCTCCACCCCAACATGCCTTCGGCTTTCATCCCCTCACCAGAAATGGCCTCTTCCATTCACTTTCATAGTCAAACTCTAACAAACCTTCAAAAAATTTCTCTATGAAGCACAGACCAATCCAACTAGTATTAATTCTTTCTCTTCTCAGCCCTCAACAACACTGAATGTGTAATGTATAATATTTATATCCCAGCTAATTGCACCCTACCTTGTAATATCTCTTAAACTACAACTCTTTATCTGTCTTTCCTCCCAAACTATATTTATAAGCTAATTTAGGTCAAGGATTATCTATTACCTCACTGTATGAAGAATCCTCTACTTATAATGTGCATTCAAATATTTTTTTATAATGGAGTGGTATTAAGTTTGCTTAAAAATAAACTTTTCTTTGATTTCCAGTATATTCACTGTATCAAATGTACTGACCCTTTCACTTGCATTTACTGTATGCAATTTTCTTACCCTTTGTTTAGGTTAGTCTAATTTAAAGCAAAGCCTCTCTTACAGAAAGATCTTGCCCATTTGACTTACTTTGTTCAGAGTCACCCCGAAGTGGTGTTTCTGGGGAAGGTGACAGTTTAAGATAGGGTCAAAAATTCCATGGACAGGATTCAGAGAATCCTTCAATACAAAAATCTGAAGCTACCTGCAAAAATGTGTGTGCATGTTGCATTTTTTTCCGGGTAGCAGATTCAAACTTTCCAAGATTTTTTCCCTTAGGCCTTCAAGATTAAGAATCACTGGTATCCTCAAAAAAGTTAAACACAGAGTTACTATATGACCCAGCAATTCCACTCCTAGGTATATCCCTAACAGAACTGCAAACATATGTTCACACAGAAACACACACACAAATGTTCACAGCAGCATTATTCATAACAGCCAAAAAGTGGAAACAACCCAAAAGGCTATGAACTGATGAAAGGATAAACAAAACGTGGTATATCCATGCAATGGATGTAATTTAGCCACAAAAAGAAATGAAGTAGTGATACATGCTACATGGTTGAACCTTTAAAATACTGCTAAGTGAAAGAAAACAATCACAAAAAGTCACGTTGTATAATTTCATTTCTACGAAATGTCCAGAACAGGTAAATCTACAGAGACAGAGAGTAGATTAGTGATTACCAGGAGCTACGGGGAGGAACTCATAGTGGAGTTCTGGTGGTGCAATGGTTAAGAGCTTGGCTGCTAACCAAGAGGCTGACAGTTCAAATCCACCAGCAGCTCCCTGGAAACCCTATGGGGCAGTTCTACTCTGTCTTACAGGCTCGCTGTGAGTTAGAATTGACTCGACAGCAATGGGTATGGGGAGGAAAGAATGGGGAGTGACTACTAATGGGTTGGAGATGATGATAATGTTCTGGAATTCGGTAGTGGTGACAGTTGCACAACCTTGTGAATATATGAAGAACCAATGAAGTGTATACTTTAAAACGTGAACTTTATGATATGTGAATACTAGAAAAAATAATTAAATTCAATTTAAAAAACAAAAGAATCACCAGTTTAAATAATCCTAGGGCCACAACCTACTGCTAATATCTGTGAGTCCTGCCACATTCTTTGAAGCCACATGTCCTCCTCTTCCCCAGCTGCATGTGTGACACCTCCTTTAGCATCATCCTCCCATACCTAAACTCCACGCATTCATGTTAAAACTCAGCATTGCTCTCAACCACTTCCTCTCCTTCAGTTTCCTAACTCATGTCTAGTTTCTCAGGTTGGGAAACCTCAGCAATACGTCCCATTTCTTTTTTCTCAGTTTCAACATCAACCAGTCACCAAGGCCAGCACTTTCTATTAATAATAAAAAGGGTTATCGCTCATGAATGCCTGATTCCTGCCAGAGACAACACTAGATGATCTATATATTGCCTTTAATTTTCAAGACCATGCATTTTACAGAGGAGGAAACTGAGACTCAGAGGGGTTAAGTATCCTGTCATTTGGTCTTTCTCCCTCCAATCTATCCTCACCTTACAGTCAGAGTGATCTTCCTAAAACCGAATCTGATCATGTCACTCCCTCATTTAAAGCCCTTCAAAGGCTTCCGACTGTCTCAAAGTCTGGACTCCTTAACTCGGCATAAGGTGTTCTTCAGGATCTCTCTTTCTCACCACTCCTCACACAACTTCCGTGAGTTCCTGGACCATGCCATGCTCTACCTTCTCTTGCCTTTGGATTTGGGTTCCCTTACTCATTCACTCAACAAATATGTATTAAGTGCCCATTATGTGGCTGGTAGCATACCTGCTGCTGGGCACATGGTGGTGAATGAAACAGACATAGTTCCTGCCCTCAGTTACTGAAGATCTATTGGAAGAAACAGATAATAAACAAGTAATTACAGATGACTTGACTACTGACCAAAAGGCTGGCGGTTCAAAAACACCCAGAGGTGGCTTGGAAAAAACATCATAGCCTTGAAAACTCTATGGAGCACAGTTCTACTCTGCACACATGGGGTTGCCATGAGTTGGAATTGACTTGATGGCAACTGGTTTGGTTTTGTGGGTTTTTTTTTTAAGCTTAGGAGACAGGGGAGAGTCACAATGACCATTTTAGATAGGTGGTCTAGTAAGGTCTCAGGAAATAACATACTTTAAAACTTGAAGATTAAGAAGTCAACTATATGTGAAAAGCAGACAAGAGGAGGTGAGTAAGGGGCAAGTATTGCCACTGGCACATCAGCAGAACTCAGACCAAGGACTTTTGCAGGCCATTGTTAGGAATTCAGATTTTATTCTAAGTGCAGTGAAATCCACTGAAGAATTTTCAGTAACAGAGTGTCATTTTTTTGATGCTGAATAGAGAAGAGACTGGAAGTATACAACATACGATATAGGGAAAACTGCTGAGAAGAAATGATGATGATTTGAACTAGAGCCTGATAACGAAGAAGGAAAAAAACTGGACAGATTAGACACAGAATTGGTCTGACTTGCAAAGTCATCAGTTGGAAGTTAGAAAGAGATGAAGAGAGAATGTACAGAGTTTGAGGAATTGTTGTTGGAGAAAGTTAGAAAGTAGGCTTGCCAGAGAAAAAGAGGATCTAAAGGATCTCAGGCCTATGTGGAGTGATTTTTCAAGAGGCTGGCCCTTTTGATTTTATAGTGTAATCAATTTGTTCAGGACTTTTTTCAACAAAGTTCAGTCATACAGGTGCAGCTGCAAAGAGGGCAGAAGTTTAGGTTCATCCAGAGTAAGGGTTTTGCCAGAAGAATAAAATAAAGGGAGGGACAACAGAATACTGTGTTTTCATGGGAGACATTAAAACAATAAACCATGACATACTCTAAGCTGGATAAAGGGGTGCAGATGGACAGAAAATGGAAGAATCAATGAATTGGAGGTCTAGACGAAGTTTGAGAATTATCTCCCTAGGGTACCTAAGTAACTGTGCTATAAAAGGTAGGAGTTTGTCCTTTGGGACACAGCAAAGGCAGTCCTCAGAAGACAATTTATAGCAACAGATGCACATATCAAAAAAGAAGAAAGGGACAAAATCAAAACATTAACTACAGAAATCAAACAAATAGAAAGAGAACAGCAAAAAAAGCCCACAACCACTGGAAGAAGGAAAATAGTAAAGATCAGAGCA
>NW_004443962.1:10155891-10167800 GCF_000243295.1 Trichechus manatus latirostris | reverse complement strand
TAAATGAGAAACTATTTTGTTCTGTAAGCCTTCATCTTAAGTGAGAATAACAGCACAATTGGAAGAGCGTAGTCAATTTCACTGAACTGTGCATGCAGACATTTTTGAAATGGTGTATCTGTGGCTATGTGTATTTTCACCAAAAAAATGGTTGAGAAGTTAGAGGGTTGACATATTGTGGGGTTGTTAACCAATGTCATAAAAGAATATGTGTACTAATGTTTCATGAGAAACTACTTGTTCTGTAAGCCTTCACCTGAAGCACAATAAAAAAAAAGAAAAAGTAGGAGTTTGTGGTCAGACAAGAGGTTGTAATTTGGTTCTTCTGCTTAGAATGGTCACCTCCTCGCCCTGTGATTTTAGGTAATATCTATTTACCCTTCAGGTCTGTGCTTGGCGTCACTTTTTCCAAGAACTCTTTCCTGAGCCCTGAAACCTGGGTGAGACACCCATGGTGTGCTTCCTCTTTCACAGCATGGATCACACCTACTATAATTAAATGTGTAACAGCCTGTCTTCTCTACACTGTGAGCACTGAGATAGCAGGGATCATGCCTGCCTGGTTGGTAACTGTGTATAAGATAGACTGGAGTTGGAGATCCTTAAGGAGGGAAAACATTTGAGTTATTTTGTTCTTGGGACATAACAGTAATAAAAGTAATAAATGAAGTGAACTACCCTAGCTTCCACAGCTAGCAAGTGAAAGAGCCACAGTTCAAACCCAGGTAGTCCCAACTCCAGATATACAGAACTCTTCCACTGTACCTCACTGACTTCTTTCCCACTGTCAACAACTTGCTCATGCAATCATTCCTCCACACCTGAATAACCTAAATGGTTTCCCCACTGTCAGGATCTCTAACTCCAATCCATTCTATATACTATTGCCAATAAGACCTGGGAGGAGGCACAGAATTTCTTTTAAAAAAAACAAAATGAAACAAACAAACAAAAAAACCTTCAAATTTTTCACCCTGCCATCACAGCACATCACAATTTGGTCCCAAATCTACCCCTCACTACTACTTTATCCTACTCTATACTTTAAGCAAACTTGACTATTTGACCTCCAAAAACATCCATCCTGGGCTTTCTGATCTGTGTTTTCCCAGGTCCTCACCATCACACCTGAGTGTGTCACAATCTCATCCAATCATTAAGACCCATATCAAATTACGTCCTCACTGACGCATTTATGTTCTCCCCACTGGGATCTCTCCTCCTCTTGAAAGCCCTCAACCAGTGTGTACTACTGATAGTACGCACGCAACCACACATGAGCCATTCTTTTTACTTTTCCAGGCTCATTCATTCAACTGTGAGATCCTTGGGAAAGGCAAAAGCCTCTGGATGAGTGTCCAGAACAGTGTCATGCAAAGAGCAATTACTCAATAAATGTTACCAGAAATCTCAGGCTCACAGGCCTACACACCAGTGTTCCCCCGAAATCAAACAAAAAGCTCACTATTTCTGTTTGCAGAAGTCCCAAATATCTCCATTTACTTCAAGGGGAGGACCAATTTCACAAATTTAAGTTTAATCCATTATAACATTCGAAACTCCCTTACCCGTGAAACAGCACTGCTAGGATGCGGGGACAGGGAGGTGGTCCCCTGACCAAAGATCTTACGTCAAAATTCAAGAAAAGCCACGGTGACTGAAAAACAAAACATTCTCTTCACCGTTTAAGGCAGGTCTTGTAACAGCCTCGGAGAACTGGGATATGGGCTACACCAAAACGCCACACGGGCGTTATCAAGAGATTCATTTGGCACAGTTTCTACTCAGGGTCTGACGTAAGCCTGCCACCTACCTTCCTCCCCAGCAGCCCCAGCTGCAGGGGTCGTATCCGTGGTCGCTCTTGGGCCTGCTGCCATGGCTAATACGAGGCGGGCTCGCGGGAACCCAAGAGTGGAGCGGAGTGGAGTGGAAATGGGGACCCACCCAATAACAAAACTTTGAGTCTGAGGCGGCCGAACGGGAAGAACCCCCAAGCTGTTACCACGCTCCCCCGGAAGCGCCCGTGCGCGTGGAGTCACGTGACAGCCGCTAGGCGGGACCAAGGGAGTTTGTTTTGCTACGTTGGTTGGAAACACATGGTCTTTTTTGTGCGCTTTCCTCCCATCCCGAGACCTTAGCCTTTTTTCAGTGTTATCTCTTGGATTCGTTTCTGCTTCTCCTCCTAGAAAGCCAGATCCTTCCTTTCCACCTTGGCGCTATTCTCCACCGAACAGTATTCGGGTTTTAGGGGTGGTTTGCTTTTTTGAGGGACTCAGTGCAGTGGAAGGTGTCTCTGCGTTTGGTTGCACTGCAGCAGCTTTTACCAACCTTGGATACAATGACAGCTTACGCTTCTCAAGCTTCTCTTCTACCTTTCTTGTCGTTCTGGCAGCAGTGTGACTCTGGTCTCCTTGGCTGCCCGGCAACACAAACCTCAGGCAAAGTGTCCTTTAATCGCATCCCCCATGACTCATTTCCAGACCCACCCAAGCTAAATTTCTTGACCAAGGTTTTCAAGGACACTAACCGGCAGCTGTCAGGCTCTGGATTTGCATATCAAAATAGAGAAACGGCTGCTCGATCAGGAAATCTACGACCCTCACCTTTCCCCTTGTTTCCTTTTCATCTGGTCAAAATCGTAACTGGAGATAGATCTAGGTTACCTTTGAGCAGAAATCTTCCAGTCTTAATCACATCTTTATTGCTCGCCTATTAAGTGACAGGCAAAATGCGTAGAAAGATTGTGTGTGTGTGTGTGTGTGTGTGTGTGTGTGTGTTTGTGTGTATTCCCAATGAGACTGTAAGGTCGTATATATATATGCATATACGTATATATACATACAAACATACAGCCTTACAATTTCATTGGGTATATAAGATACAAAAAGATACCTGATAAAACTAGACAGAACTTACTGTACATTTTAAAAGTGTATATTTTCCTGAAACAATCTCCTAGGTTCTCACTACACTTCCGTCTTATCCTATCTCCTCCTATAATTTCTGAAGTTATAAACCCAACAAAAATAAGAATGAACTCCATAGAGAAGCACGCATTAGGCTAAATGACCAGAAGTCACCGAGTTATTAGACACACGATGTACACTTGGGGACTTCCTCCAGGCCAACCTGGAGTTCATGGCTCAGTCTTCCCTAGCACAGTCTCTCTGGGAGTTGCTCTTTCCTCGGGCTCAGTCGCTCTACTCCCTGCCTTTCCAATACCTCCGCTTGAGACCCCGGCTCCCCTCCTCCTCTCTCCTCTGTTTCCTCTCCAGCATCCCGCTGCCCGCAGGCAGCTGGCGGGCACCCCAGCCTCCTCTCCGCCCGCCCCGCCTCCCAGCCTCCAGCCGGCTCAGGCCGCGCAGGCGCACCAGGCTGACGGCCGCGAGGCCGAGGGCGACTGAAGCCGACTCTGTCTCTACTTCCAGCAGAAGCTCCTCCGCGGGGCTGGTTGGCGGCGACCTGGACCGCGCCGGGCAGAGGCCCCGCGGGCCGCGCGTCGCCATGGGCTCGAGCTGGAGCAGCGAGGAGGAGCGACAGCCGCTGCTGGGGCCCGGACTCGGGCCTAGGCCAGGGGCTGCCAGGAGAAACCGGGAGGCGGCGGTGGTCGCGGTGCTGCCAGCGGCGGCCCCGGGCCCCGGACGGGTGTACGGGCGCCGCTGGCTGGTGCTGCTGCTCTTCTCGCTGCTGGCGTTCGCGCAGGGCCTGGTCTGGAATACCTGGGGCCCCATCCAGAACTCGGCGCGTCAGGCCTATGGCTTCTCCAGCTGGGACATCGCGCTGCTGGTGCTGTGGGGGCCCATCGGTTTCCTACCCTGCTTCGCGTTCATGTGGCTCTTGGACAAGAGAGGTAAAGGGTCGCAGGAGCGCCGGCCGGCGCTGTCACTCCTGGAGGAGCCCGGAGCCCACCCAGTCTCCAGGCCCGCGAGCCGCTTCCCTCCCTCTGGTCTTTAGGGGTTGTGTGAGGTGACGGAGTGCCGCTGGCGTCACATTTCTGCCAGGAGCCCTCCGTCCCTAAAGCGACAAATACGGGAAGTTTCTTTGCAAATGTGTATGTTTTTATCAAGGCTGTCCATTATGCAACATCAGAGATTAAGCGATCTCTAAATGCTCAAGTTTTTGCATAGTATGGACATCAGAGCATCCCCATGCACGTGTTACGTATATTTGTTGCCCCTGACAGACAGAAATGACTGATGCTTTAACTTCAAAGGGATTTGGGAATGTTGAGGGTGAAAGGTCATAAAATAGGCTGATGATGCCTGAATGTAAGGAAATGAGTTGGCTTTGCATAATAGATGACTCCAGCCCAGGAAAAGCTATTGGGAAACTGACATCTGACGCTTTGGTTTTGAGGAATATGGTGCACGGCAGCTTTAAAGCTGTGTAGGTGACTTGGTTTTCTCAGCTGAGATTTATGACTCTCAGATAAAGCTCGCAGATGAATGAAGACTCTCATAGAGGGATGCTCTGGACAGACTTTACAAACACTTGCTAGCGCGATTCTGTCAGGAAAAAACGTCATAGGACTGAGTCATAAGTCATTGATTTGCAAAAGTAAAGCCACCACAGTACAACAAACCGACAGACAGGTGGTGGTGATGATAAATACAAGTGGTAAAACTGGATATCCTTGCCTTTTTCCCAATCTTAGGAGAAAAGCACTCAGTCTTTCGCCATTGAGCATGACTTTAGCTGTAGATTTTTGTTGATGCCTTTGGTCAGGTTAAAGAAATTCCTTTCTATTCTTTTTGCTGAGAGTTTTTATTACGAACAGATACTAAATTTTGTCAAATGTCTTTCCAGCACCTATGGAGACAATCATGTGGTTTTACTTTTTTAGTGGTTTTTAATTGTTGAACTAGCCTTGCATTCCTTGGATAATGCCCCCTTTGTTATAATGTATTTATCCTTTTTTATGCATGTCTGAATTTGATTTGCTAATATTTTTACACCATGTAAGTATCAGAGAATTATTGGTAGTGATAGCCTGCCTTCAAGAAGCTGTTGTGGAAGATTTTAAATTTGTTGGTTGGATAATGGTTGGGAACTACTTTCTTTATTTTTCTGTTGGCCCAACCTTTCATAAGTTTTGTTGAAATGAGTTTTTTAGTCAGATTCAGAAACTGTAGATAGGTACAGAACTGCAGTTATCTGACACACAAAAACAAAAAACCACTCACAGCGACCCTATAAGACAGAGTAGAACTGTCTCAGAGGATTTCCAAGGCTATAAATCTCTACAGAAGCAGACTGCCAGCTTTAGGTTTGCAGGGGAGCACTTAACTACTGGGCTCCATGGCTCCTTGTCTGACACATTGCACTCAGATGAGAGAGTAGAATAGTAGAGACCTGTTAGTAGCTGGACTCTCTTCTCTCTCCACAAGTCTTTCTTAGTAATCCATATGGAAAAGACTGAGGAATTGTTGATGGTGAGTTCATTAATGAACAACATAAAGGGAGGAGAGTTTTAGGGATAGAACCATAGTATCCAAAACAAAAAGAGGAAGAGTTTGATATGTTCTACATTGGTGTTCATTTCTGATTATTAATTTTAAGAAGGCCATTGACAAACTGGAGTACTTTAAAAGTTGTGTGACAAGAATGTTAAAGGGTATAAAAATCATGATGTGTAAGGTGAAGGAAAACGGATGTGTCTAGCTTCATATAGAAACTTGAGACAGAATGTAAAATATGTGGAGACCAAGCAAAAGAGGAATTAGACTTAATGTGTGTAGTTCTAGAAGGAAGAACTAAACTGAGTGAAGTTGCAAACCGATGTAACTCAAAGCAATACAAGGAAGAACCCTCTAACAATTAAATGTATCCAGCCCTGGAAAGATATGTCTTGACAGGCATAGAACTTCCAGGTAAAGCAAGTACTTATGCAGAGAATGTGTGCTAGATAAGCACAGTTCTACTCTGACACACCTGGGGTTGCCATGAGCTGGGTCAATGCAATGGCAGGTGGTGGTGGTGGTGGTGTGCTAGATGCTGAAGAAGGGCTTCTTGGACTGAGTAGAGGTTTTGTTTGCATGGTTTTTGTTTGTTTGTTTGTTTGCTTTTAAACTAAATTATAGACTTTACTGTCTTACCCTTTACGAAAGTTCTAAGATGCTCCACTGGTCTCACCCCGTTGGGAGCAAGGGGAAATGAAGAAAATCAAAGACACTAGGGAAAGATTAGTCCAAAGGATAAATGGACCACAACTACCACAGCCTCCACCAGACTGAGTCCAGCACAACTAGATGGTGCCCAGCTACCACCACTGACTGCTCTGACAGGGATCACAATAGAGGGTCCCAGACAGAGCTGGAGAAAAATGTAGAACAAAATTCTAACTCGCAAAAAAAGACCAGACTTACTGGTCTGACAGAGACTGGAGAAACCCCAAGAATATGGCCCCCAGACACCGTTATAGCTCAGTAATAAAGTCATTCCTGAGGTTTACCCTGCAGCCAAAGATTAGACAGGCCCATAAAACAAAACGAGACTAAAGGGGCACACCGGCCCAGGGGCAAGGACGAGAAGGCAGGAGGGGACAGGAAAGGTGGTAATAGGGAACCCAAGGTTGAGAAGGGAGAGTGTTGATATGTTGTGGGGTTGGTAGCCAATGTCACAAAACAATATGTGTACTAATTGTTTAATGAGAAGCTAGTTTGTTCTGTAACCCTTCATCTAAAGTACAATAATAAAAATAAATAAATTATAGATTTTATTCAGATTTTACTAGTTTTTCCATTAATGTCTGTGTTCTGCTTTAGGATTCAGTCTAGGATCCCACATTGTATTTAGTTGTTATTTCTCCTTTAGTCTCCTCAATCTGTGATAGTTCATAGTCATTCTTTACAAGATTGGCTAAATATAGGGGAAGATGCTACTTTGTAGTTTCTTTTTACTTACCTTTTTAGCAGGAGCAGTTTTCAATATAGTTGCCTAAGTTTAGCCAACCTTGTTTTTATGGTAGAAAAAATGTTCATTTTCTACCCTTTAATTATATTTGTGTCTACTATACATCACCAGATAAATTGGAGATTAGATACTATAGGAGTTCTTTAATAGTCCTGGTAAGAGCTTGGCTACTAACCAAGAGGTCGGCAGTTCAAATCCACCAACCACTCCTTGGGAAACCCTATGGGGTAGTTCTTCTCTGTCCTATAGGGTCACTATGAGTTGGAATCAACTCGATGGCAATGGATTTGGTTTATGGGTTTGTCACTCTGTGTTGAATTCAATTATATATTCTCTGTTGGCTGAAGCAATAAAAAATGAATTTAAAAATCCTCTCTTTTAAGAAGTAATTTTCCTTTTTACCAGAGGGCCCATTGCGTTGAAGGAGGAAGGTAATACAATGTCCTATGTTGGCCCTCCTCCTATCTACACACACAGAAAGCAAGCTCTCAACATCCCTGGGTGTGTCTTGCTTCCTGAAGTATAGGTGGTTGTCCAGCCTTGCAGCTGCCATAGGTCCTGCCTGGTTTAACATGGAAGACTGTCTAAGATAGGTTTTGCACCTCCCCACCCCTTTTCATTTACAAGCAAAGGAAAGGATCAGCTAGAGAGATAGTAGGAGAACCAGAAGGAGTGTACCCTGGAAGCCAAGTAAAGAAAGTTTCAGGAAGGAGATAGCAGCGAATTGTGTGCTAGAACTAGAAATATAGCCCTTACAGCACCTGCATTCTAGTGAGAATATCCAGACAACAAACAAACAATAAAATTAAATATTTAGTACATCCGATGGTGATAAATGTTTTGGAGAAAAATAAGGCAGGGTAAGGGAGATAGGGAATGTGGTTGAGGGGTGTTCTATTTTATATAGGATGTCAGGGGAGGCCTCCCTGGTAAGGTGTGTTTGAGCGGAGACCTGAAGGAAGAAGGAAGTCTGAACATGTCATTTCTGGGCAAGACTGTTTTGGGCAAAGGGAATGGCAAGCACAAAGGTCCTAAGCTTGTTTGGCATATCCAGGAAAGAGCAGTAAGGCTTGTGTGGCTGGAGTAAAGCCAGTGAGGAAGCCAGTGGTAGACAATGAGGTCAGAGAGGTAGTGGGAGACTAGATCATGCAGGGCTTGTAGACTATCATAAGGACGTTGGCCATGTTTGCTGTTGTTTTGAGAGTAAGACTCAAGGCAGGGAGACCAGTGAGGAGGCCAGTGAAATAACTCAGATGAGAGCTGATGTTGGTTTCCAGCCAGACTGATAACAGTGGAGGATTTGAGAAGTAGTTAACCACAAAATCAAAGCTGTTGCCATCGAGTCTATTCTGACTCATAGTGACCATATAGGACAGAGTAGAACTGCCCCATAGGGTTTCCAAGGCTGTAAATCTTTACAGAAGCAAACTGCCACATCTTTCTCCCACAGAGCGGCTGGTGGGTTCAAACCACCGCTGACCTCTCAGTTCACAGCTGAGCACTTAAGCGCTGCGTCATCAAGGTTCCTTTGAGAAGTGGTTAGTTTCCAGATATATTTGGAAAGTAGACCTACCAGTATTTGTTGATGGATTGAGTCTAAACTATGAAAGAAGGAGTCTAAGATGTCTCTCAACTTTTTGGCCTGAGTAATCGGGAAAATAGAGCTGTGATTTACTCAGATGTGGAAGACTGTGGACAGAGCAATTTGGGGACAGATGGCATGAAGATCAGGAGTTTGAAATGCCTATTAGACATCCAAGTAGTTGGGTTAAATTTTCAGTTGGGTATACAAATGTGGAGTTCAGGAGTGAGCCAGAGAGGACTTGAGCTATACATTTGGGAGTTGTTAGCCTCTAAATGGTATTTAAATGGGACTGGATGAAATCATCTTTGTAGCTCCTGAAGAGAACTGAGGATTGAGCCCTGGGGCACTCCAACATAGACTTTGGGGACATAAGGAAGAGCAAGCTAAGGAGGACTGAGCTTAGAGCCTTGGATTTAGCAACAGTATTTTCCGTGTCCTTTTATAAGAACAGTTTTAGTGGAGTGGTGGGAATGATTTCAAAACAAAATGCAAGGAGAGGAATTGGAGACGTTGCGTGTACGTGTTCCATTCCAGAAGTTATGCTGTAGGGCAGCCGAGAAATGGGGTAATAGTTAGAGGGAATGGGGGGTTGAAAAGGTTTTTTAAAAAAAACTAAGAGATATTAAAGCATATCTCTGTAATGCTATATCTAACAGATCCAGTACCAACCAACCCATTGCCATCAAGTTGATTCCAACTCACAGCAATCCTATAGGACAGAGTAGAACTGCCCCATAGGGTTTCCAAGGCCGGAAATCTTTACATAAGCAGACTGCCACATCTTTCTCCCATGGAGTGGCTGGTGAGTTCGAACCACCAACCTTTTGGTTAACATCCGAGCGCTTAACCACTGCGCCACAGGGTTCCTTAATGAACCAGTAGATAGGGAAAAATTGATGATGCTGGAGGGAGAGGGAAAAACTGCCATAGCCATGCCCTCAAGTATGCAGGATGAAATGGGATCCTCCAGAGAACAGATAGGTTGGCGTTAGATAGACGTGTTGACAGTTAATTCTTCAATAGTATTGAAAGGGAAGATAGAGTATGTAGATATAGATGCAGATAGTGAGTGGCAGGAGCTTGTGGAAGCCATCTGTGCTTATATTTCTCGGAAAATAGGGAACAAAATTATCACCTAATGAGTGAGGATAAAATCAAACGAAGCCTGTTGCTGTCAAGTCGATTTCGATTCACGGTGAACAAAGTAGAACTGAGCTCCATAGGGTTTTCTGAGTGGGTTTGAACTGCCAACCTTTCAGTTTGTAGTCGTGTGCAAATTGTTTGTGCCACCCAGGGACCTGCTAGTTGCCAATGTTGTTGTTATGTGCCGTCAACTTGTTTCCAACTCATAGTGCCCCATAGGATAGAGTAGAAGTGCCCCATAGGGCTTCCAAGGAGCAGCTGATGGATTCGAACTGCCAACCATTTGGTTAGCAGCCAAGCTCTTAACCATTGAGCAACCAGGCCTCCTAGTTGGCAATAGGTCCCCAGAAAAGGGCATTATCTCATTCATCGAAAGGAAGCTTCCCCCAGTATCTGGGTGCCATGTTTGAATAGAATTTGTTTTTATTTCCAATCATGTTAGTTCTTCAAAAATTGTTCTAATGATATCTTTCATCAGATGACTTTTGCTTCACACCTTAGTACTGTAATCATTTAGGGCCTATTTATATGAAGGTCTTAGATGTCTCATAAGCCTATTTTCCTGGAGTCTTCATACATCTCTTTCTTAAGGTCAGTTGATATCTCTTTGATTACCTGGAATTTAAGTCATGCCTTGTCAAGATTTGGAGATGAAGAAAGTGTTTTATTCAAAACGGAGCATCTGTGGAACAGATTAAGCAACACTTGGAAACAAAAATAAGGAACAAAGCCACCAAGCTGTACCTGTGAGGTTGCTTTAATAATCAGCTTTTCACAAAGTCTTCATTTTTAAATGTTAATATTAGTTGTTACGTTGTCATATATTTGATAAAAAGCGTAACTGAGTAGAAAAGTACGCTAATCTTCAGCTGTGACAATCGGAAGCCTGGTTATTTCCACCATATGGCCATAAATAAAGCACCACTGCGCACTTGGTGGCTATTTACCTTAATTGCAAGCAAAATATTTAGGAAAAAAACAAGCATCATGTAGCCTCATTGTCCCAAACCTATAAAATTTTATTAAGTGTTTCTTAGGACACCTAGTGTAACCTTTTGATAGCAACATTTTGCAATTTTAGAATATTTCTGACCAAGTATGTACTTTTTATTAATTACAGTCTATTTCCTATGGCTATAATGTGGTTTAAAAATCTGTGTTCTGTTAGCACAGGAATTAAATGAGCAGTTTGTATGCATTACTTCTTACCAAGAAGCACAATTTTCCATGATATTCCTTCTGCCAAATTGTATTAACCATATTCAGATTATATAAGAATATTATGAAGTTAACTCAGTTCATAGCACAAATTATCCTCAATATAGCATGCTTGTAACTGCTCTGGATCTCAAGTTTATTTTCCTTGCTGTGTTTAATCTGCATGATTATAGTCTTGTTGACTTTCAATTTCCTTCAAGCAGATAAGCCCTTTGAAAACCAAACATTTAATCATTTCCCCTCTGCCCCCCAAAAAAGTTTTACAAAGAGAAAAACTTGCATCAGTTTAAGGCTATTTTCTGTTATGGTGTCAGGGAGCTGTTAGATATGGGAAAAATTTGAACAAATGTGGTTACTTTCATTACTCCTGCTTGGTATGAGCCACCTGTGTGATGTGGCTGCTGCCAACAGTAAGGCATTATTAGTTGTATTAACAGAAGTGTAGCATTCTAACAGTGGGAGGACATCGTCCCATCATATTACTTTGGCCATAGCTAAAATATTGTGCCTATTTCTGGTTGCCTTTTTTTTTTTAGAAGAATACTTATAAATTACAATATATCTATGGGTGGAAAGGGATCTGTATACTGTGTCGTAAAAGGAATAGTTGAAAGCTCTTGGTTTTTTTTTTCCCATGTAACTCCAGGGGAAAGAACTTGAGCCAATAGGAAAGCAAATTTAAGTGAACATAAAAACCAAAACCACATCAAGTTGATTCCAACTCATAGTGAACCCACAGAGTTTCCAAGGCTGTAAATCTCTATGGAAGCAGACTGCACATCTTTCTCCTGCCAACATAAAGAAAAAAAACTCTAAAACTAAGAGCTGCCCAACAATGCAATGGTTACCTCATGAACTAGGAAAATCTCGTTTACTGAAATTATTCAAATAAAGGTTGGGTATAAAACACTTCACTGGGTTGGAAGGGAGATTTGTATGTATCAGTTACTAGATCCCTTTCAATCTGAGCCTCTGCTTCTGTGTTTCAAAAGAAATGTAATGAATGAGATCTTGACCACAGGATATAGGAGACGGTGAGAACCCACACACA
>NW_004443962.1:10151260-10155791 GCF_000243295.1 Trichechus manatus latirostris | reverse complement strand
ATATAAACAATATAAAAAAGAAATTATTAACCTTTGTACATCAGAGGACTTCATCAGCAAAGTGAAGACACAACCTACAGATTGGGAGAAAATTTTTGGAAACATATATTGAATAAAATTTTTTATCCAGACTATATAAAGAACTCCTAAAATTTAACAATAAAAAAACAATAACAACAATTCAATCAAAAAATGGAGAAAGAACTTGAATAGACATTTCACCAAAGAAGTATACAGATGGCCAACAGGCACATGAAAATATGCTTAAAGTCATTAGTCACTAGGGAAGATATAGATATATATATATATGTATAACAAAAACGAACCTACTGTCATTGAGTCGATTCCGACTCGCAGTGACCCCATGGGGTTTCCAAGGCTGTAAATCCCTTTGGAAGCAGACTGCCACATCTTTCTCCCACGGAGCCACTGTTGGTTTTGAACTGCCGACCTTTCAGTTAGCAATCAAGCGCTTTACCACTGCTCCGCCAGGATTCTCTGTCTCTCTGTCTCTCTCTATATATATAGCCACAAAAAAACAAAATTATTGGAAGATGTCAATGTGGAATGGATTTATTGTGAAATATTATCAATTTATTTGTTGAAGATATGGGAAGAGTTGTCAGTTGGGAAAGGATGCGTAAGGGAGCTACCCCAGATATGGGAGGACTGGAGTGAACACATGGATATGGAGACAGCTCATGCAGGCGCTTTAGTGAGGCAAAGGCAGGTCAGGTAGATGGGGCCGGGAAGACCCCCACATCAGAGGCTAGGTCTTCATTCAGTGCAGCTGAGCTGGGAATGGGGCACAGTGAGTATGTTCCAGATAGATAAGAAAATAATGACCAAGGCTTTAGTGAATCGTGGTAATCAGGATGGAATGTAAAGCACTGATTGAAAAGCAGAGTTCAGCATTTTGTTAAAAGAGACAAAGGATTAAAGAAGTGATATCATATCTCCAACCTAGAGAACTGTAAAGTTGGTGGTATGCCTAACTGTGTATGGTGGGAAAATTGAAAGTGAAAAATGAGGAGCATCTATATGTGATAACAACTTGATAGTCACAGTGGGCCATGTGACTATGGCCATGTAAATGTACTCTTCAAGAGTGAGAAATATTTGTTTTGAAAACAAACTTCTTTGAGGCTAGAAAGAAATTTCAAAAGTCATATATGATGAAATAATATTTTTCATGGATGGAGAGAGTACTGTGGTAGAATGTGCTTTGATTTTGTACACATATTCAATATTTATTTTATTTATTTATTTTGCCCTATCATTCATGTGTCTGACCCCTGGCACATATTTCCAAAATCATTGATGTATTTGGGATACAAAGGAAAAAGCTATCTGATCAACATTGTCTTCTAAAGTTCTAAGCCATGCCTTTTTTTTTCTTCTTGAAAATCACCAGATAAATCAAGGAAAGGACCATGATTATAATCAGAGGGCTCTAAAGGGCCATTTCCTTTAACCCTACAAGTATTAGCTTGCTCTGATTATAAGATAAAATATGTAATTGGCCAGTTGTCATTTTTTGAGAAAATTTAAAGCAATAACCTGTTACCCTAAAATACTCTTTAGGGACAATTTAGAGGTGTTTACTGGCAGTTTATGTTTGAAATTAGAATTTTTATATTGGAGATGTAAAACTGAAAGTACTTAGACTTTTAAAATTATTGTCTATATTTCTTAGTGATATATCTATATTAAAACAAAAGATTCTCCCTTCATTTTGAAACCTTGGACCTAATAGAACTTTTCCTTAATGTGATCATTGAAGTTTTCTGTTAAAGTTAGAAGCACTTCATTTTCAGCATATAGGTTTTTTTTTTTCCCACCCTCATGTTGGGAGCTATAAAGAAAAGCCATAATATTGAAATATGATATCAGTATTGTTGACTAAAATTTTTATTCTTAACATTGGACTTACTTAGAAAATAGAATATAATCTGAATACTTTCGTTTTCTTTTAGGTCTTCGGATAACTGTGCTTCTGACATCCTTCCTCATGGTTTTGGGAACTGGTCTAAGATGCATACCTATATCAGACTTAATACTTAAAAGAAGGTAAATCCTGTAAATAACTAAAAATTCTTCCCATGTTTTTCTTTTTTTGTTATGAGTATATTATGTGTGTTTGGTTAAAGCTTTTAGTGAACAGTTCCACTTTTAAGAGAATGAATTAAAACAAAAACAAAAACACACCCATTGCCGTTCAGTTGATTCCAACTCATAGCGACCCTATAGGACAGAGTAGAACTGCCCCATAGGGTTTCCAAGGAGTGGCTGGTGGATTTGAACTGCCCACCTTTTGGTTAGCATTCAAGCTCTTAACCACTGTGCCTCGAGGGTCATATTGCGAGAAGTACTTTTTTTTTCCCTACATGATGATTAATTCAGGGGACATTTGTTAGATATCATATACAAGACACTATAGTTAGCTATTGTCGAAATAAAAACAGAACAGGTTAATCTGCATGCTATCCAGGAGCTGCAATAACTGTGGGAAAATAATAGTATAACATAAGGAAGAATACTGTAGTTAATGCCATAAGCCCAAAACCAGACCCACTGCTGTCAAGTCCATTCCAACTCCTCATGACCCTATAGGACAGGGTAGAACTGTTCCAAAGGGTTTCCAGGGCTGTAATGTTACAGAAGCAGACTGCCACATCTTTCTCTCACAGAGTTGCTGGTGGGTTCAAACCGCTGACCTTTCAGTTAGCAACTGAGCACTTAACCACTCTGCCACCAGAGCTCCTTAGTTAATGCCATAGAAGCGGCATAAAATTGCCTGGAGACTGAGATAAGTTTTGGCTGAGGTTATCAACAAGAAGAGTTCTTTCTTGAAGGAAGTGGTAAATAAACTAGGCATTGAAGGATGTGTAGAATTTTGGTAAGTGTAGTTAGGGCAAGGATGTTCCAGGTTGGGAGAACAGCAGGCATGAAGGCATGGAAGCAGGTAAGCTCAGGCCCTTCTGGGATGGGCAGGTAGTTTCTCATTTATGTACAGCAGTATTTCTGTAACTGGGGTTCATAGGTTTATTCTCACGGGGTATGAAGTATATGAAGACTTTAAAATTTTGTTTTCATTTTGGTTGTAATAGTCAAAATTATTTTACCAGTAATAATCTACAATTAAAAGACATTTTTATTGACCAATACATCAATTCTTAAATTAGCATTTGTCAAACTGGAGTCCTTGGATGTGACCTTGACAGTCACTGAGAAATTTTTTTCCTTTAAACAAAGCCCATAAATTAATCAAGTTTAGAAGATACTGGTCTACAGAATAAGGCGTAAGAATGGGATATAAAGAGATGAAGTTAGAAAAGGGTATCCTGATTAGGAATAATCTTGATACCATCCTGAAGAATTGCATTTTCCTCACGAGACAGTTGGGAGCCACTTAGGTTTTAATCAGAGCAGTAATAGGATCAGACCTGTGTTAGGTAAACTACTGATGTGAGAGGTATGTAGGATTGATTATGGTGGGTAGAGACTGCTGCCAGGAGACCAGGAAAGATGCCCTGAGAGCCCAAGCTGGAGTCGTTCTTTTGTTTGTTCATTTCAGTTCATTCATTCGACAAAATTTACTGAGCTCCTGCTATGGGCAAAGCTCTCTTCTGGGCATTGGGAATACAGCAGACAAAAATCCCTATCTCTTGGAGTTTACATTCCAGTCAGGGAGACTGATAATAACTAGATAAATAAGTCAAATATATCCTATGTTAGATAGTGATAAGTCTTGTGGAGAAAAAAATAAAATAGGGAAAAAAGATGTGAAATGTTGGGAGGAAGGATGGTGAAATTTCCAAAAGAAAGGCCAGGGAAAACCTTACAGAAAAATAAGCTTTTTGAGTAAAGACTTGAAGGAAGTAATGGAAAATCAATACCTAGGGGACAAGCATTCCGGCAGAGACAGCAGCAAGTGTAAAGGGCAGAAGGGAGGAGACACCTGGAAGGGAGCCTGGTATGTCTGGAGCTGAGAGAGTGACTTTCCGGGATGGGTGGTAAGAAATGAGATCAGAGCAATTAGGGGTGATGGTGGGAGTATGGGACCAGATCCTTTAAGAGCTTGTCAGCTGCTATAGGGACTTCAGCTTTTTCCCGAGCTAGGAAATCATTGGAGGTTTGAGGTGAGGAGTGACATAATCACAGGCTGCTATCTTTTTTTTTTTTAATTTTTTAAAATTTTTTAAATTGTACTTTAGATGAGGGTTTACAGAACAAATTGTTTCTCATTAAACAGTCACTACACATATTGTTTTATGACATTGGTTAACAACTCCACAACATGTCAACACTCTCTCTTCTCGACCTTGAGGACCTTTTTTTTTGGTGAAAATATACATAGCCAAAGTTACACCATTTCGAAAGTTTCTACATGTACAATTCATTGACATCGATTACATTCTTCCAGTTGTGCTGCTATTCTCACTATCCTTTTCCAAATTATTCCATTACCATTGTCTTCAACTCACTGTCCCCTAGGCTTCCCATCAAACCTTTTGAGTTGCTGTTGTCA
>NW_004443962.1:10147212-10149655 GCF_000243295.1 Trichechus manatus latirostris | reverse complement strand
AAGGTTGTATCATCTGCATAACGCAAGTTTTTAATGAGTCTTCCTCCAATCCTGATGCCCCGTTCTTCATGTAGTCCAGCTTCTCGGAATAATTTCTCAGCATACAGATCAAATACATATGGTGAAAGGATACAACCCTGATGCACACCTTTCCTGACTTTAAACCGTGCAATATTCCCTTGTTCTGTTTGAACAACTGCCTCTTGATCTATGTACAGGTTCCTCATGAGCACAATTAAGTATTCTAGGATTCTCATTCATCGTAATGTTATCCATAATTTATTATGATCCACACAGTTGAATGCCTTTACATGTTCAATAAAACACAGGTAAACATCTTTCTGGTATTCTCTGCTTTCAGCCGGGGTCCATCTGACATCAGCAGTGATATCCCTCATTCCACATCCTCTTCTGAATCCAGTTTAAGGTTAACAGAGCTAGGGAACACAAGAAGAGGGAGGAGTGGATTTTATGAACAAGATATTGACTTTGGTTTGGAATAGAATTTTACAGTTTAACAATAAATGCTGTTCATTTTTAAAACACGTTCTCTTTCCAGAAAATTTAGGGTATAAGTATTTTGTATCTTAAAAGGAAAGTAGTGATTCAGGGAGGTGGGGCCAAGATGGCGGAGTAGTCAGACGTTTCCGATGGTCCCTCTTGCAACAAAGACCTGAAAAAACAAGTGAATCGATTGTATATGACAGTCTAGGAGCCCTGAACATCAAACGCAAAGTTGAGGAATCGGACTGAGTAGCAGGGGGAGGGAGAGATTGTTCAGAAGCAGCGAGGAGTTGCCAGACCTGACCTGGCAGGAACTGGAGCCTGTTAGCCTGGATCAACTCAGGGGTGAGTGGTGAGGCAAGCAGTGGCACTCGGGAGGCGTTTTCCACGTTGGGAGAGACCCAGCAGCACAGAGTCTACTCGGCCATCCAGAACCAGTGAGAAGCAGCCCTCGATTGGCAAAAGATAAGTATTTGTGTCTGGTCTACCGCACAGATCAAAAACACCCCCTTTAGAGAGAAACTTCTCTGCTGTTTACCTCACTGCTCCCTGCTGTGCACTGGGTTCAGGATGGCTTCAGCGATTGCCGAGTCTCCTGGGCTGGAAGTAGGACCTGTTATGCACCTTGAGCCATTCTGCCAGCTCCCCTAAGCCAGGAACTCAGGGTAGGCACACATCCTTTGCCTAGGCACAGGCATAAGGAATCCACGAACTTTGAGTGCCTTTCCCCCTGCATAGACCTGTGTGGGCCCATTTCAACAACACAGGCCCTCATTACCGTGGTACAACAGGGTATATACCTGAAGTCTAACTTCAGCTGTTTCAGCTGTGAAGTGGCAGGTTCTTGACATTTGACACTGCTCTGCCCGTTAAGCAGTGTCTTCACCTACCCACATCAGGGGCCTGAGGACTGGTGACTCCACCTTTGCCACCTAGCCACCTGCGATAGGGGCCCAAGAAGAAGAGGTGCCCCCAGTCCTTATAGCCGGCAGCATTGGGTGCTCATAGTACGGCTACAAAACCCACCCACCTTCATGCTCTGGGGAACAGGGACATGCTTTCTTCCTAGACATTTAGGGGTGGCTGTCGGCCCCCTGCCTTGCTCAGTGTGTTTCCCTCTGCTGCAGCCAGATGCCTGTGCCTCACCAATCACCCATGCCTGTCTAGGACTGTAGGTGAGAGCCTGCACCACACACTTGGTGGCTGACTACCTGGACACCTGAGCTGTATCTGTACAGGAGGAGTGGACGGAATCCTGGGCTCACATACGTAGTGGCTGGCGTGGCCACCTGGTGGCAGGACGTTGAAGCTTCAGGGGCACCAGTGATTGGGCTAGCTCACACAAGCAGCCTATTTGAGCATATAAAAACAAAACAAAACAAGAAGCTAGGACACAGTAAGCAAACATAAAATAAATAAATATAATAACACTCATGGCTCAGAGACAACAGTCAATATCAAACCACATAAAGAGGGAGACCATGATGGCTTCAGCAAGCTCCCAAAATAAAGAATCTAAAAATTTTCTAGAGAAAGAAAATTTCTTGGAATTACCAGAGGCAGAATACAAAAGATTAATATACGGAACTCTTCAAGAGATCAGGAAGGAAATTAGGTAACACACAGAACATGCAATAGAGGAACTTAAAAAGATTAGAGACGAGCATAATGACAAATTTAACAGGCTGCAAGAATCCATAGAGACACAGCAGTCAGAAATCCAGAAGATTAACAATAAAAGATCAGAATTAGACAACTCAATAGAAAGTCATAGAAGCAGAATTGAGGCAATGGAAGTCAGAATTAGTGAGATTGAAGATAAAGTACTTGACACCAACTTATTTGAGGGAAAAGTCAGATAAAAGTTTTAAAAAAATGAAGAAACCCTAAGAATTATGTGGGATCCTATCAAGAGAAATAACCTACAAGTGATTGGAGT
>NW_004443962.1:10145360-10146538 GCF_000243295.1 Trichechus manatus latirostris | reverse complement strand
AGATTTTTCATATGGAGAGGAAGTCAAGGTGATATAAAGAAATAAAAGACTGCTTTAAACTTAGAAAAATAGGGGTAAATAGTAAGGTAACAACAAAGGAAACTAACAATCCTACATGTCAAAATAAAACATTAGAAAAATATGAAGACTCAGCAAACACAAAATCAAGAACAATGAAAAAGATGAAAAGAAAATACATAAAAATGACTCAGCTCAGAAAATTAAGGGGAACAAATAAACTGTGAACAACACACACAAAAAGGCATCAAAATGACAGCACTAAACTGATACCTAACAATAATTGCGTTGAATGTAAATGGACTAAATGCACCAATAAAGAGACAGACAATGACAGATTGAATAAAAAAACACAATCCATCTATATGCTGCCTACAAGAGACACACCTTAGACTTAAAGACACAAACAAACTAAAACTCAAAGGATGGATGGAAAAAACCAACAAACAAGCAAACAATACTCAGCAAAGAGCAGGAGTGGCAATATTAATCTCTGACAAAAGAGACTTTAAAGTAAAATCCAGCATAAAGGATAAGGAAGGACACTATATAACGATTAAAGGGTCAATACACCAGGAGGACATAACTATAATAAATATTTACGCACCCAACAACAGGGCTGTATAATACATAAAACAAACTCTAACAGCATTGAAAAGAGAGATAGACAGCTCCACGATAGTAGTAGGAGACTTCAACACACCACTTTTGGTGAAGGACAGAACATCCAGAAAGAAGTTCAACAAAGACATGGAAGAGCTAAATGCTACAATCTACCAACTTGATCTCATAGACATATACCGAACACTCCACCCAACAGCACCCAAGTAGACTTTCTTTTCTAATGCACACGGAACGTTCTCCAGAATAGACCACATATTAGGCCATAAAGCAAGCCTTAACAAAATCCAAAGCATCGAAATATGACAAAGCATCTTTTCTGACCATAAAGCCTAAAAATAGAAATCAGTAACAGAAAAAGCAAGGAAAAAAAATCAAACACATGGAAACTGAACAATACCTTGCTCAAAACTACTGGGTTATAGAAGAAATCAAGGATGGAATAAATTCATAGAATCAAACGAGAATGAAAACACATCCTACCAGAACCTTTGGGACACAGAAAAAGCAGTGCTCAGAGGTCAGTTTATAGCAATAAA
>NW_004443962.1:10108634-10144710 GCF_000243295.1 Trichechus manatus latirostris | reverse complement strand
TAGAAAAGGATGGAATACTCCCAAACTCATTCTGTGAAGCTAGCATAACTCTGATACCAAAACCAGGTAAAGACACCACAAAAAAAAATTACAGACCAATATCCCTCATGATCATTGACACAAAAATCCTCAACAAAATTCTAGCGAATAGAATTCAGGAACATACCAAAAAAAGTAATTCACTATGATCAAGTGGGATTAATACCAGGTGTGCAGGGATGGTTCAACATTAGAAAAACAATCAGTGTAATCCATCACATTAATAAAAGACAAGAACCACATGATCTTATCAATTGATGCAGAAAAGGCATTTGACAAAGTCCAACACCCATTCTTAATAAAAACTCTCAACAAAATAGGAATAATTAAGGACATTTATACAAAGCCAACAGCCAGCATCATCCTAAATGGAGAGACTTTGAAAGCATTCTCCTTGAGAACAAGAACCAGACAAGGCTGCCCTTTATCACCACTCTTATTCAACATTGGGCTGGAGGTCCTAGCCAGAGCAGTTAGGCTACGAAAAGAAATAAAGGGCATCGAAATTGGTAAGGAAGAAGTGAAAGTATCTCTTTTTGCAGATGATATGATCTTATACACAGAAAACTCCAAAGGTTCCACAAGAAAACTACTGGAACTAATAGAAGATTTCAGCAAAGTTTCAGGATACAAGATAAACATACAAAAATCAGTTGGTTTCCTTTACACCAACAAAGAGAACTTCGAAGAGGAAATCACCAAATCAATACCATTTATAATAGCCCCCAAGAAGATAAAATATTTAGGAGTAAATCTAACCAGAGATGTGAAAGACCTATACAATGAAAACTGCAGGATACTACTGCAAGAAACGAAAAGAGACCTCTATAAGTGGTAAAACGTACCTTGCTCATGGATAGGAAGACTCAACATTGTGAAATGTCAGTTCTACCCAAAGGGATCTACAGATTCAATGCAATCCTGATCCAAATTCCAATGACATTTTTTTATGAGATGGAGAAACAAATCACCAACTTCATATGGAAAGGGAAGAGGCCCCAGATAAGTAAAGCATTACTCAAGAAGAACAAAATAGGAGGCCTCACACTACCTGATTTTAGAACCTGTTATACTGCCATGGTAGTCAAAACAGCCTGGTACTGGTACAACAACAGATGCATAGATCAATAGAACAGAATTGAGAATCCAGACATAAATTCATCCACCTGTGAGCGGATGATATTTGACAAAGGCCCGAAGTCTGTTAATTGGGTAAAAGACTGTCTCTTTAACAAATGGTGCCGGCATAGCTGGATATCCATCTGCAAAAAACTGAAACAAGACCCATACCTCACACCATGTACAAAAACTAACTCAAAATGAATCAAAGACCTAAATATAAAATCAAAAACGATAAAGATCATGGAAGAAAAAATAAGGACAACTCTAGGAGCCATAATACATGGCATAAACAGAATACGAACCATAAGTAACAATGCACAAGCACCAGACGAGACTAGATAACTGGTAGCTACTAAAAATCAAACACTTATTCTCATCGAAAGAGTTCACCAGAAGAGTCAAAAGACAACCTACAGACTGGGGAAATATTTTTGGCTATAAGAAATCCCATCAGCATCTAATCTCTAAAATCTACAAGATACTGCAAAACCTCAACAACAAAAAGACAAATAACTCAGTTAAAAATGGGCAAAGGATATGAACAGGCACTTCGCCAAAGAAGACATTCAGGCAGCTAACAGACACATGAAGAAATGTTCATGATCATTAGCCATTAGATAAATGCAAATCAAAACTACAGGGAGATACCATCTCATCCCCAACAAGGCTAGCATTAATCCAAAAAACACAAACTAATAAATGCTGGAGAGGTTTTGGAGAGACTGGAACACTTATGCACTGTTGGGAATGTAAAGTGGTAGAACCACTTTGAAAATTGATTTGGCGCTTCCTTAAAAAGCTAGAAATAGAAGTACCATACGATCCAGCAATCCTGCTCCTTGGAATATATCCTAGAGAAATAAGACGCATCACTCGAATGGGTATATGCACACCCATGTTCATTGCAGCACTGTTCACAATAGCAAAAAGATGGAAACAACCTGGTGTCTATCAACAGATGAATGGATAAAAAATTATGGTATATTCACACAGTGGAATACTACACAATGATAAAGAACAATGATGAAGCTGTGAAACATAACATGGAAGAATCTGGAGGTCATTATGCTGAGTGAATTTAGTCAGTCACAGAAGGACAAATATTGTGTAAGACCACTATTATAAGAACTCAAGAAAAGGTTTAAACACAGAAGAAAACATTCTTTGATGGTTACGAGGGTTGGGAGGGAGGCTGAGGCTTATTTACTAACTAGATAGTAGACAAGAATTATCTTAGGTGAAGGGAAGGACAGCATACACTACTGGGGAAGTCAGCACAACGGGACTAAACCAAAGCTAAGAAGTTTCCTGAATACAGCCAAGCACTTTGGGGGACAGAGTAGCAAGTGCAGGGGTCTAGAGACCATGCTTTCAGGGGACATCTAGGTCAATTGGCGTAACGAAGTTTGTTAAGAAAGTGTTCGGCATCCTACTTTGGTGAGTGGTGTCCGGGGTCTTAAATCCAGCAAGTGGGCGTCTAAGATACATCACTTGGTCCCAACCACCTGGAATAAAGGAGAATGAAGAACACCAAAGACACAAGGAAAGTATTAGCCCAAGAGACAGAAAGGGCTGCATAGACCAGAGACTTCATCAGTCTGAGACCAGAAGAACTGGATGGTGTCCGGCTACCACCAATGACTGCCCTGACGGGGAATGCAATAGAGAGTCCCTGATGGAGCGGGGGAAGGGTGGGGTGCAGAACTCGAATTCACGTAAAAAGACCAGACTTAATGGTCTGACTGAGACTGCAGGAACATCAGAAAGCATGGCCAGCCGACTCTCTGTCAACCCAAAACTAAAACTATTCCCGAGGCCAACTCTTCAGATAAAGATTGGACTGGACTGTGGGACATAAAATGATAACTCGTGAAGACTGTGCCTCTTAGCTCAAGTAGATAAATGAGACTAAATGGGCAGCTTCTGTCCCGAGGTGAGTTGAGAAGGCAGAGAGGGTCAGGAGCTGGTTGAATGGACATGGGAAATGGGGTGGAAAGGAGAAGTGTGCTGTCACAGTATAGGGAGAGCAAGTAGGATCACATAACAATGTATGTATAAATTTTTGGATGAAATACTAACTTGCATTGTAAACTTTCACCTAAACTACAACAGTAATTTTTTTTTATTTAAAGGAAGATAGCAAACTCATATGGGTTACTGTGGAAAACTGGACATCATTTCCCATTTTCTGAATTAAGTTATAACAGATGAGTTTCATCATTATGTTTGAGGTGGTCTCAGTATTTCAAACATCCACATTTTTTTAAGCACAGATTTCAATATAAGCTTAAATTCAACAATGCATTCTTTAAAAATGCCTCTTAATAGTTTGTTGCTCTTCTTCTGTTCTGGGCCATCCATACTACTACTTCTCTTTTATATCGTTTTGTATCCCTTCCAGGTATAAACTTCTAGGAATGATAGAGTTGACTCTCTGTCTTGGTGGAGAAGGGGTTATGAAAAAGAAATAGAGCACATAAAGAAATGTAAATTAAGGTAGGAGCATTAAGAAAGAAGAGTTCAGAGACTGGGTCTTTCATTAAAAGAGGGCAGAAATTAAATTTCTCAATCCTTGTCTGTTCATCTGTAAAGAATGATAGGAATATCATCCCTTTGAAATAAGGCTTCATTTTATGTTCATACAGTATTTCTTTTTAGCAGTTATTAACTGCACTCTGCAGCTATAAAATGAAAATGTTACAATTGGAATGTGTATTTTCTCCTAGCAGATTCAGTAGATAGCCACTTTTAAGCTTCAGTCTCCATCGAACACTCAGCAGGAAGGGATAGAGACCTTTAATATGCATTTAACTAGCATTAAACGATGTAGCAGTGAGTATTTTTTGCCCCTGTTTCAGGCTTCTGACCCCGAGACTTCTGGAATGGTGCCCCTGAACCCTTGAGTTCTGTATCTCAGCTCCCTTAAGTCTCAAGAGGTGAATAGCAGCTGTCTAGCAAGCCCTTTCCTCAATCAAAGCTCTTCTTACTGCCTCCCTATTGGTGTTCTGCCTCTGCCTCATGTCAATATTTCTTTTATCTGCACAGTGCCAATGAAAATTCAGAAAATGACTTTGTCACTTTCTCTTATTAACATCATAGATAAATAAGGAATTTAGAATAATACAACTAAAAAAAATTTCATCTTTTAAAATCTAGAAGCAAATCATACAAAAAAATTATAGATGACATTTCTCTGTAGCAGTGGATAGCATTACTCTGTAGTGTGAAATGTAATATTGTACACCTAGTAAACAACTTAAAGACTCCTGAAAGGCGTACTTATAGTAGTAAATTATACCTGCCCTTAATCATAGGGGTATCCAGTGATTCCCATAACATATGACATATTGCCTTTCATTCGGAGTAATTTTCATTAATGTCAATAATAGATAATATTTACTAACATGTATGAGATAGATAGTATTATGGTTCTAGTAAACATAGATTTTCCAGAAATATACTCCATTCTGAAATGCCTTGTAGCTGGCAAATTACATTTAAAATGACCATAACGGGAAAAGATAGGTTATTGAGTAAATGATTTTGTGATCAACTACTTGGCTATCTGGGGGGAAAAATGAAGAAAAAGAAGCTGTATCTCTGTACTACTACTTAAGTAAATTTCAACTGGATCAAGGATTTAAATGTAAAAAATGAACCTTAAAAATATTAGAAGAGAATGAGATTGTTTTTAATAGTCTTAAAGTGAGGAAGGCCTTCCAACTAAGACACAAATCCCAGAAACCATCAAAAAAAAAAAAAAAAAAAATAAAACATTTGACTATGTAAAAATTTAAAACATCTGCATGTTCAGATATACCATAAAGCAAACTCAAAAGATAAATGAAAAACTGGGAAATATTTGCAACAATAAGACAAACAGGTAATTTCCTTAGTTTAAAAGATTTCTTTCAGATCAATAAGAAAAATAATAATAACCCAGTAGGAAAATGGGCCACAGAAATAAGCAAGCAATTTCAGAAACTTAAATGAAAATGATAGAAACTTAAGAAAAGATTCTCAAGTTTCCATCAAAATTAAAGAAATGAAAATTAAAACAGCTATTATCTATCTCCAGGAGCCCTGGTGGCTCAATGGTTAAAGTGATCGACTGCTAACTGAAAAAGGTCAGCAGTTCGAAACTACCAACTGCTCCACGGGAGAAAGATGTGGCAGTCTGCTTGCGTAGAGATTTTCAGCCTTGGAAGCCCAGCTTGCTATAAGTTGGAATTGACTCGATGGCGGTGGGTTTGGGGTTTGGTTTATTAGCTGGCTGTGTTTATTAGCAAAGAAGAAAAAGTATAATAATATGCTATGTTGCCTGAGGTATAGGGAAAATCAGGCACTGCTGATGTGCGAGTAGTTTGGGGCATCCTATTTGGAGCACAGTTTGCAGTATTTATCAGATTCAAAATGCACATGTCCTTTGACCCAGTATTTGCACTTTTAGAAGCTTAGCCCATGTATATACCTCTACCAGTTTGCAAGAACAACCACGTTTATGCAGCATTGCTTGTAATAGCAGAAGGCTGGATGTAACCCAGATGCCCTCAGGAGAGGACTGGTTGTGGTGCAGTATGTGGTTGAATAGTATGCAGCTGGGAAAAGGAAGCAAAAATCCTGTAAGTGCTGATATGGAAATATCTCCAAGATGCATTGTTCAGTAGAACAATAGCACATAGTGTTTAATATGTTTCTATTGGTGTAAACAGTTAATGCACTCAACTGCTAACTGTAAGGTCTGCGGTTCAAGCCCACCCAGAGGCACCTCAGAAGAAAGTCCTGGCGATCTACTTCCAAAAAACCAGCCATTGAAAACCCCATGGAGCACAGTTCTACTCTGACATACTTGGGGTCACCATGAGTCAGAATCTACTCGATGGCAACTGAACTGGAATGGATTTAGAAAAAAGCAGATAAACAATGTCAGTATTTGATAAGGACAATTTTTGGAAGAAACCACATTACCATTGGTTATTTCTGGGAAGGGAGCCTGAGAACTGGAAGTATGGCGTGGGGAGAAGATTTACTTTCTATTTTATACATTTTCTTACTTTGAGTTTTTTTTTTTTTTTTCTTTCTTACCAAGTGTGTCTTATGCTGGGTTCTGTAGAGGAGCAAAACCAGTGAAGAGTATATATAAACATACAGAGAAAGATTTATTTCAAGGAAATGGTTCACACAATTGTGGAGGCTGACAAGTCCGAAATTTGTGGGTCAGATGTCAGGCTGGAGGCTTCTCCTGATTCACATAGTTGCAGGAGCTGACGAACCCAAAATCTGCAGGTCAGGCAGCAGGCTGCAGGCTTCTCATGTCCCAAGAACCCGAGGTCAGAGGATAATGAGACAAATGCAGGATTGGAAAGAGAGTGAACTTTGCCAGAACATCCATATATACTGGATGCAAGCCACACTCCCAAGGAAACTCCGCTTCCAACTGATTGACTGCTCACATCAGATCACAAAATGAAGGATGATTTTGTGATCTGGTGTGAACAGATCAAATGTCTGCCAAACCATGGAGAATCATGACCTAGCCAAGTTGATACATAACGTTAACTATTAGAGTCCACCCCTTGTCTGCTTGGCCCTGTACACATCTCCTTAGACTATACATAATCTCTAAATAAAGACAATTATAAAGTCATACTTGCATCTAACATGATACAACTAACATGCATACAACCGAAAACACACTAGCCTCGTTTACATCTTAAATTTTATAATGAGTAGTGGGGTAAGGGAGGGAAGAAAACAAAAATACTTACTATGTATACATATCAGCATACATACAGACATAACAAAACAAGGAAGAAATACTCATAACAGTTACAGTCCTCATTTCTACAGCTGGTCACGTGCTTCTAGCTGGTATTTAGAACTACCTTCTTCCACTACCCATTTCATATTCCCTTTGCCCTCAGCAAGCAGCTTAGCTGGTCATGGTTCTCTGCCTGGTGGGGTGACCCAAACCTTCGTTCCTGAAGGGTCTGGGCCATTAGTAGTCATGTCGAAACTGGTTTGCTGTAGTTTTCCATTGACCTTAATCAGGACATGGTAGTACTAAGAGATGTCCTAAGTTCCATACATACTCTTCTTTACCTCCGTTATGTAATATCAATCCAATTTCCCATTGGTAATCAGAATCAATAACACCAGCCAATACAATAACTCCCTTCTTTGCCTGTCGATCCAGAGGCATGAGGAGCCCAAAGTGGCCAAGTGGCATTCTTAACTTCCAGTTCAGTGGAATCAGTGTTGTGACTCCTGGTGGGAGCATTCTTCCCTTTGGAGCTAAGACTTCTAGACCTGCAGAGCGTAAGTTCATGGGGACAGGAAGCAAAAATTTGCAAGTGAGTCACTAGGGGTAATAATTGGTGGTTCTACTCCCATTTCCACCCCTTGATTTAGAGCATATACAGCCTGCTAGAGAACACTGCCTCAACCCTGCGAGGTATTGCCACCTAGTTGGCACCGTAATTGTGTCTTTGGCAGGCCATTCCATTTTTCTGTCAAGCTAGCTACTTCAGGATGATGGGAAACATAGTAAGAACAGGGAATTCCATGAGCATGGGCCCATTGCCACACATCATTTGCTGTGAAGTGAGTTCATTGATCTGAGGCAATGCTGTGTGGGATACCATGATGGCAGATGAAGCATTCTGTGAGTCCAAAGATGGTAGTTTTGGCAGAAGCATTGTGTGCAGGGAAGGCATATCTGTTTCCACAGTAAATATCTGTCTTAGTAAGAACAAAACACTGCCGTTTCCATGACAGAAGTGGTCCAGCGTAATCAACCTGCCACCAGGTTAGTGGCTGATCACCCTGAGGAATAGTGCCATGCTGGGGACTCAGTGTTGGTCTCTGCTGCTGGCAGATTGGGCACTCGGCAGTGGCTGTAGCCAAGCTGGCCTTGGTGAGTGGAAGTCCGTGTTGTTGTTGAGCCCAGGGATAACCTCTTTCCCTGCCACCATGGCCACTTTGTCATGAGCCCATTGGGCAATGACAGGAGTAGCCAGGGAAAGAGGATGACTGGTATCCACCAAATGCATCATCCTATCCACTTGATTGTTAAAATTCCTCTGCCGAGGTCACCCTTTGGTGAACATTCCTATGAAACACAAATATCGTTGCTTCTTTGGCCCATTCAGAGAGGTCTGTCCACATACCTCTTCTCCATACCTCCTTGTCACCATTTTCCAATCATTTTCCTTCCAAGTCCCTGACCATTTAGCCAAACCATTGTCCACAGCCCATGGATCAGTATACAATCACACATCTGGCCTTTTTTCCTTCCAAGCAAAATGAACAACCAGGTGCACTGCTCTAAGTCTGCCCATTGAGAGAATTTCCCTTTACCACTGTCCTTCAGGGAGGTTCCAGAAAGGGGCTGTAGTGCTGCCACTTTCCACATACCATTAACCATCACAGTGTGCATATATTCCTCTTTTGATGGAAAACACTTAACTAAAATTTAAATGACCACATCAGAGCTTAAGTAATGAGAATAAGAAGAGGAAAGGCAAAGAAGTATATATAAACTTCTCCAGTGTAAAAATATAAACCTTTTATGTAAAAATGAACAATTGGTACGTTTAAGAACGAAAACTCTTCTGTGTAAAATATACAAGATTTAAATTCCCCTAGCTAAGCGTTTTTTATTTAAAATATGGCCCACAGACTACCTGCTTATTAAAAATACAAATTCCTGGTGCCCACCCCAGTTCTGCTGAACTAGGCTCCGGGGTGAACTCCCATAATTAAAATTTTAATGAGCTCCTTTATTTAATCTTATGCTCATTTAAGTTTGAAAACTACTGTCCTAGGTACTTAGCATCGTCACTTTAAATAGGAATTGATTAAGCAAATTGCACTGTTCCTGCCCATCTTAAAGTGTGACCATATATTTAATGTTTTATTTTGAAGCAGATTGAGGTGTAGCTTTATTTAATAATTGTATTTGCCCTAGTTTGGCTCTTAAAACTCCAGCGGTTGAGTTTCATGACTGTATTGCTGGGTAGTGGTCACATGGGTTTCAGATAAGAAAGTAGGAGAAAGTATCTCCACATGAAAAGCATTTAACAGGAAAAAGGGAGAGGGGTAGAAAAGTACGTACAATGATAATGTTTGGAAAATACTTTTATTTTTCCTTTGGTTGTTTTCTGGATATAGTTATTCTGAATCATTTCTTTCAAGGACCCACAGTGTTGTATATGAATTTTTATTTACTTTTGTTGTTGTTGTTAAATATACATATAGAAAAGTACATAAAACATATATATCCAGTTTAGTGAAATAATCATAAACAGCCATGTACCCATCACCCAGGTTAGTACTCCCTGTTAGAAGCCCGTGTGTGCCCCTCCCTGATCATAGTCCCCCTCTCTACTGTATGTAATCACAATCATGACCGTATATAGGATCTGCAGAGTAGACTGAATTGAAAGTTATGAAGAATATATTCAAAGCCTATTTACTGCAAATGCCTATCCATTCTTTTATTCTGAATAAGGATTTGCATTACATTTCTTTTCTCTTACTACCAAAAGGAACAATTAAAATATTATTTTATCTACAATAAAATGATTATAAGAACAAAATAGATCTGAAGCAGATGTTGATGATAATTTAACATATAAAAAAACTCATCATAAACCAGTAGGATTATTAGATAAACCCTATTTTATTAAATGGGTTTCTAATGAGTGTTTGGGCAAATTGATTATCTGTTTGGAAAAAAATGTTTGAATCCTTCCTTTCCACCATGAATCAAAATATATTCCAGATGAATTGAAGATTTTCATATTTAAAATGAGACTGTTTAAGGGAAATTGAATCTTTTCCCTAAAGAGATTGCTTTTTTCCAAGCATAAAAACGTCAAAATTAAAAGGCCAACTGAGAAAAATGTGTGTTGCAAAAATGATAGTTTGTAAGTAATATGTAAATACATAATTGCTTTCAAAAATTGAAAGGAAAAATGAACATACACGGCTTATTTTACAAGTGTTGGTTCCCAGATGTCATTATTTGAATCCATAATTGAACAGTCAACATTTATTGACTGCCTATGTATTAGTAGTGTACAGGCTAAGCTCTGTGACAAAAAGACCAAAAATACAGAGTCTCCATCAGATAGAAGTTGATTTTTCTCTCAGGAAACCGTCCAAAAGATGGAGGGCTGTTCAAGGCAGTGAATTTATAGATGTTTTTCTCTTCTTCATGCATTCCTTTTCAAAATTTCCTGCTATGCGTAAATATTACTTTTAAACTGTTTTTGTTGTGTGCCATCCAGTCAATTCCAGCTCATAGTGACTCTATAGGACAGAGTAGAACTTCCTCATAGGGTTTCATAGGCTGTAATCTTTATGGGAGCAGATCTTTTCTCCTGCAGAGCAGCTGGTGGGTGTGAACCACTGATCTTTCAGTTAGCACCTTTCAGTTACCAGCTGAGCGCTTAACCATTGCACCATCAGCACTCCTTACTAGCATTAGCTCTGTTCCACAAGGTCCTCCAGGGGACCCAAGTTCCTTCTCTGTTGTTGCTCCATCATCCCTTAGGGTGATATCCTTGACCACGTGATTGAAGCTGGCTTATTATCATGTTCCCATCCTGTTCCATAGGAAAAGGAAGGAGGATGTTCTAAGCAAGTGAGTATACCTTTAAGATGACGTTTCAGAGGTTGTATGTATCATTTCCACTCACATCCCATCAGTACTGACTTAATCACCTGGCCACACCTAGCTGCAAGAGAGATTGGGAACTGTAGTTCAGCAGCCATGTATCCAGTTAAAATGCAAGGATGATATAACTAAAGGAAGGGGGAATAGATACTGGAGGATAGTAGTGTGTGACTCTGTGTATCCAGGCACTCCCCTCTCCTCATGCAGAGAACATGCATCTTTTCCAAGGAAGAGAAAACCCACAGTCCTGTCCAATTATTGCATCCAACTCAAAATCCAGAATTTCTGGATTCTGTCAGGTCTTTGTGGCTCTCTAGGAATAACTCCTTTGATTGTTCTCTGTGACTTTTGGCTTTGTCCTCTGGGAGCCTCTTTTTTTGTCCATTATTCTCAGTGGCCGCACCTGCAGTGAATCAGCGAGCACATGCCCTTCTTCTAGGGCTTCACACCTTGTGCATTTCACTTCCTGCCTGGTGCCAATTTGGGGACCTGAGGATTGCTTTAGGGATCAAACAATCACAAACTTTTTTACAACTGTCTTGTAGTGTCGTTAGCAATACAATTCCATCAGATATTTAGTAGGCTTCTGGTCTGTTTACATCCAGTAAGTCCATGCGAATGTAGCCACACACACAGAGTTTTACTTCTGGCTATGGTTCTTAGACTTGCTGCATCTTTTTTCTTTACTGCCTTTTGTGGTCAGTTTATCCCTGTTCCTCCAATGTAGTGGTGGCTACTTTGTTGGCGTTTGAAAAAAAATAGAGCTGGGTAGGAAAATAACACCCTTTATCTGATTTTTGCAACTAGACTGGCTCTGAAGGACAATTTTATTTCCTGCCATTTAGGATACAGAAGCAACCTAAGGCTCCAAATTCCTGGATTCTCATTAAATTGAGATTGCAACCTCAGGCAGAGAGGCGTGCTTTGCAGAGCTCTTGTCCCTTCCATCTCTGTTTACAAACCATCATGTTCCCGTTGCCTGACTTCGTATTTGTCCCGTAGTGTCATCCTCAAAGTATAAAAGGGCCAGAAACAGAGAGTAATATTCTGATTTTTTCCAACCAGTCCCAGTTATCACAAGCAGTAGTTTACATGTGACTCCCTAGTGGTCTGTTTAACTTGGCATCTAACCATTAAGCCAGAGCCAAATATATTATGTCTTTGTGAAAGCAACATCCCAATTCTGGAGCCAATTTTTCTATTGGGGAACAAGTTAAGCTGCTATCATGAGGAGGCCCCAAAAATACAATGGCTCAAACAAGGTAGGATTTATTTCTTATTTAACCATCCAGGGTTAACAAGTGGGCCAGAGCAGGTAGGCAGCTCTGCTCTCCAAGGTCATCTGGAGACCTAAGTTCCCTCTATGTTGTTGCTCCCCTGGTATAGTATAGTCAAAAGCTGGTTCATCGGCACTGTAGTCACGTTTCATCCATCAGGAAGAGGGAGAGGGAGATCAGGGAGAACAGCTTTGTCTTCATGGATGTGAACTTGAAGTCGTCACACTCATCTCATTGGCCCAAACTTAGTAACAGGGTCACCACACCTAGCTGCAAAGGGGGCTTAGAAGCATACATTGTAGCTTACCCCAACAAAAACTTGGGGTGCTCTGTAACTAAAAGGAAAAGAGAGAGAATGGACCTTGAGGGATAGTTAATTGTCTCTACCACAATTAAATTGGCTACATATTTGGGGGGAAAAGATCATTTTGGATCCTCACCTCATAACATGCATCAAAATGAATGCCAGGTGAACTAAATGGTTAAATATTCAACTGAAAAACAATATATGGGAATATTGATCTGATCTCTACATGAGAAAGGCATTTTTTCTAAGCATGAAAACAAAGGAAAATCATAAAGAGAAAAATTGGTAGATCTTACTACTTAGAAATTGTTAAATGTTGTGCTTAAAAAATAGATCAACTGGAAAAAGTATTTGTCAAAATAAGAGTAATAGCAGGTAAATAATGTACATAAATACATAAAGCACTCATTCAAAATAAAAAAAACTAATATAGCAATAGAAAAAAAGGCCAGTAATCAAAAAAGAAATGCAAATTAAAACAAAGAGATGCCTTTTGGCTCTACCAGAAGTGGTAGGCAGAATAATGCCCCCACAAAGATGTCCATGTTCTAATCTCGGGAACCTGTGCATATATCATGTTACATGGCAAGAGGGAACCAAGGTTGGAGATGGAATTAAGGTTGCTAATCAGCTGACCTTAAAATAGGGAGATTATTCTGGGTTATCAGGTGGGCCCAATGTAATCACAAGGGTCCTTAAAAGAGAGGTAGAAGAGGAAGTCAAAAAGGTGTGATATGAGAAGAACTTGACCCACCATTGCCGGCTTTGTATATGGAGAGAGGAGGCCATGAGCCAAGGAATATGGGTGACCTCTAGAGACTGGAAAAGGCAAGGAAGTGTTCACCTCTAGAGCCTCCAGAAAGGAACATAGCCTTGCCAGTGCCTCGATTTTAGTTCAGTGAGACCCTTGTTGGATTTTTGACCCATAGAACTATAAGGTAATAAATCTGTGTTGTTTTAAGCCTCTAAGTTTGTAGTAATTTGTTACAGCAGCAACAGAAAACTAATACACCAAGTTGTGTGTGCGTGCGTGTGTGCGTGTGTGTCTGTAGTAGTAATACTCAATGTTGGTGAAGCAGGCACTGACAAGCCTGCTGCTGGGAATGTAACTACAAACCCTGCTGAAAAACAAATTTGTGAATATGTTTCATAAGGCCTAAAATTTCATACTCTTTGACTCATTGACCCTAAAGAAATAATTTGGAAAACAGCAAATATTTACATTAAGGATTGTCATAACATCTTATTAATTGTCATGGTTTGAATTGCGTCCCCCCAAAAATGTGTGTATCAGTTTGGCTAGGCCATGATTCCTGGTACTGTATGATTTTCCTGTATGTTGTAAACCTGCCTCTATGATGTTAATGAGGGAGGATGGGTGGCAGTTGTGTTAGTAAGGCAGGACCTGGTCTACAAGACTGGATTGTGTCCTGAGGCAATCTCTTGAGATATAAAAGACAGAAGTGAGCAGTGAGACAGGGGACCTCATACCATCAAGAAAGCAGTGCCGGGAGCAGAGCACGTCCTTTGGACCGGGGTCCCTGCGCAGAGAAGCTCCTAGTCTGGGGGAACACCAGAGAGAAGGCTGACAGAGAGGAAAAGCCTTCCCCTGGAGCTGACACCCTGAAATTGGACTTTTAGCCTACTTTGACTGTGAGGAAATAAACTTCTCTTTATTCAAACCATCCACTTGTGGTATTTCTGTTATAGCAGTACTAGATGACGAAGACATTAATATTAGCAAATAAGTTCTTGGAAACAACTTAAATATCTAACATTAGGGAAATAGTTAAATGAATTTTTACATCTATATAATAGAATATCAGGAAGCCATTAATGACTATTATAAAGAGTCTTTAATGAAATGAGAAAATGCTCATGATAGGCTGTAAAGTTAAAAAGATTTAGTGTGTAAAATTGTATAGTCAATATGATACCTGGGATTACCTATGCTTATGTATTGGTTGAGAGAGAGATGCACTTTAAAAAAAAAGAAGACTGAAAAAAATCAAAATATTAGTGGTGGTTGTCTGAATTGAGGTAGTGAATTTTTGTATGTTTTTTTCTTCTTTATGCATTTTTTTTCAAAATTTCCTATTATGCATATATATATTACTTCTAAACTGTTAGTTGTTGTTGTCACTGAGTCAATTCCAACTCATACTGACCCTATATAACAGAGTAGAACTGCCTTACAGGGTTTCCTAGACTGTAATCTTTACAAGAACAGATCGCCGGGTCTTTCTCCCACAGAGCAACTGGTGGGTTCGAACCACCGACCTTTTGATTAGCAGCAGAGCACTTAACCATTGTGCCACTAGGGCACCTTACTAAGAGGATAAATTAAGTTATGAGACAAGACAAAATAGTTATGAGACAGAATGGGGGGAGGTAGACATCTCAAAGACCACAACTAAGTCCATTTTTCCCCTCTGCCTTACAGACAGATCATTGTATTTGACCCTAGTAAAAATCCTATGAGAGCAGATAAAGTATTGTTATAGAAATTGAGACAGAGAATAAGTGATTTACCAAAGATTAATAAATATAGCTAAGACTGGAAGCTGAGTCTTCTGATATCTAATCCAGTATTCTTTCCACTGTGGTTTTTATGTACTTTCTATAACTTGGACCTGAGAAGTATTACTGTAAGCTTCTTTAGGGCCAAGACTGTAATACTCATCTTTATCATCCCTTTAGCGTCTAGGGGCAGATGCCTTGCCCATGCCATAGTAGATATGCAATAGATATTTTTTTAATTGAATCATCACTGGCCAAAATTATTAAATGATACAAAAGTGAAATAAAGTTTTATAAAAGTAAACTGAGGTTATGATAACAAAGTCTTCTTCCCTTCCCACCATCCTCTCTTTGTTTCTCCTTTCCTAACTTCCTTTTTCCTGTAATTAATTCATAACATCTGAACCTTTTTATTGGGTCTGTCTTTTATTTTTATTGCTCTGCCTTTTCTTGGGCTAAATAAAGGACAACCATCTCTAGCACTTTTGCCATTTTCAACACCCAAAAAATCCTGTAACAAGTGAGTTTCTTCTGATGTGGGATCATTAGGAATTGAGAGAAAGTTTGTGAACCGCTGGCAAATTGAGTCTTAGAGATAAGTATTTTTATGGATCCTAAATTATTTCACATTAAAAATACATAGGATTTAAGTTAAGAATTGTGGACTTACACTGAGGAATATTTGCTAAGTTTCTAAAAGGCCTACATTCTAATGTTACCAACAGTGCTAATTATATTAAACTAGAAATTTATGAAGTAGGACTACACACAGAATAAAAATATGCCTTTGGATCTGAGAACCTTAGAGTATCTTAATAAGCAATGATTTTTTATTATTACTACTATTTTTTTTTAAATAGAGAATCTTCACCATGACACCATGTAGAAGAGTAGAGATTTGTAGACTGATGAAATCAGTTCTAATTTTGATTTCTAGTCCTGTCTCAGCCATTGGCTAAGTTACATGACTTTGGAGCTCCCCCCAGTACTTTTCTGGAGAAAGCAAAGTTATAAAATTATCAATTTGATTTTAAATATGTTATTAACGTATCTGGAACTCAATTCTTATATCTATAAAATGAAAGGGATGGTTATCTAGATGAGGTCTGAAGTCCCTTTTAGCTATAAAAATTCTAATTCTAAAATGTCACATTATCTTAAGTAAAAATAATATAGAAATCATAGGTATTTGTTCCAGGATGTCAAAAAGCAAAAGGTTAGGATATCAGAATATCAGTAAATGCAAGCTAAAATGTCAAGTATATTAGAAAACATGAACTATAGATCTTCAGCTTGAACTTTAGCTGCTGACATTTGTTTGAAAGGCTGTAGGACATTGAGTAACATGAAAACGAATGCAGCTGTGCACAAATGACGTACCATGTTCCACTGCAAGCCTCATGCTCTCTGCCAGCAGGGACACTAATTGAGGGCCAGGAGGTGCACAGGGCACCAGCAGGACTTGGCAGCCCTCCCCTAAGCCTGTAGCAGGCGAGCAAGCTCAGCAGTCCTTACACTAGTGGGCAGTACTCGGTCTTCTCTACCATCCCAGTTCTACTAGAGAAACATCCCAGATGCTGGAGAAGCTCTTGTATCTTTAAACTAGACTTCCTTTCAGCCTACTAGGGAAATTCTCCTATCTCTCATCCATTTTTCCACCTAGATGGGATGAACCAGGCCCCAGAGGTAGGCAGAAGCTAGGTAAGAGGAAAAAGAAAAAAGACCCTAGGGAGAAGGGAAGAAAAGGGAGTTGAAACAGGAAAATGAAAAAGAGAGGGAGTTAAAGAGTGAATGACAGGAACTCAACAGCTCTCTCTCATTTTCATCTACAAAAGTGCAGGAGACGTGCAATCCCCGACCTCTGAATATACCCCGACCTTCGCCAGGCATGAATTTTCAGATAAGGAAATAAGAGCTAGCTAGTTCACATGAATTAACTAGCAGACCTCTGGAGAGCTCCCTTTCTGCTACAGAGTTTATTGAAGAGGAGATTAAACTACCATCTCACACTACTAACTTCTGCCTGTCTCCCTCCCCCCAAAAATAACCTCTTCATGCTATTAACTTCTTCCTGTCTCTTCCATGAACTACCTTCTCACACTATTAACTTCTGCCTGTCCCCCTAAAAAACTATCTACTTTCACTATTAACTTCTGCCTGTCTCCCATAAAAAACTACCTCCTCACACTATTCTGTCCATCCCTTCCACCCCTAAGGCCACTGTGCTTGAGACACTAATGTCAAGTTGGTGTTGCTTTTAACACCTTCCACGTCTTTTTTTTTTTTTTTTTTTTTTTTGCAGTTTTACATCTTTACTTGAGAACCAGATGTTTTCATCCTCATTGACTGTAGGTGTTTGAAAGTGGTGACAGGTACATCAGTAACCAATGTGTAGAGCTTGTTTGGTGAATTTTCATGCTCATTACATTTTCTGGACAACCATACATGGATACAGTATGGGACATTCCTTATTCCTTTGGCCCAGACAGCTTTGTTGAGCCTGGTGTCACTGTGCACATCCGGTGTTCCTATCTCCTTGAGTGCTCGAGGGGTACGCTTCTTAAAGCCCACTCCATGAATGCACTTGTGAATGTTGATGGTGCCCTCTCAGGGCACCACTTCATTGACAGCAGAACAACCCTTCTTCTTTTCTCCATCCTTCTTTTCTTTTATATTTGGAGGCCAGGATTTTTCAAGAAAAACATACCTTTAATTTGGTGTTACAGTTAAATGGGAAAATTCGTTTCTATATGTAAAACTGATTTTTATACTTAAATATATTTGTATAGGCAAATTGATTTCATAAATTGAGATAAGCTGATAATAGATGATAGAAAATAATGTCAGGCAAACATGAAAATCTGGGTATTACAGATCAGTGTTACATAATAATAATAGTAATTATTATTATTATTAGATTATTACTGCCCATGATGTGCACTACAACAGCAGTGCTCATGACCAGTTGTAATATTGATAACTGCCAAGCCCTGAGGTACTCTGGAATGCAAGTGGAGAAGGAGCAGGCCTAAGTTCTAAAAGATACCGGGAAGAATGGGAATGGGTTTCCCTGCCAGGCTTCTCATGAATTCAGACAGTAGTCCCAAGATCCCATAGGCCCCAGTTCTCCCACTAAGCTCATTTGTTGAGAGGTGTGTATGTGTGTGTGTATGTGTGACTTTTAATGCAAGAAGCACTTCAATATTGAATAATATTTAAACACCAAACCTGATTGTTTGAATTCCTGAGATGATTTTTCTCTCTGGTGAATCGTGTGTTCTAGATTGGACCCCTAAGTTTAGTGACCTTTAGACTAAGAGCCCATCAAAAATGTCCCTCAGACTATAGCTGTTTTGGATCTCAGTGACAAACAATAATTTATGAATGGATACATAGGTACATAGGTATGCTAAAGAAGTGTGGGAAGGTGTAAGGGAGCACACTCACCTGCAGATACAAGTTTGGTTGTAGATATTTCTACATACATAATTGTAGATGCTGCATGTATATTAGTATAGACAATAGAGCACACAAGGGGCACAGTCAGGGAAACCTCTTAGACGTAACCAAACACCTTGTGGGATGAAGTTCCTAGGCTTGAAGGCAAAGGACCATAGACTTGAGGGACATGTACATCAATTAGCATAACATAGTTCATAAAGACAATGTTCTGCATCCTACTTTGGCAGGTAGCACCTGGGGTCTTAAAAGCTTGCGAGCGGCCATTTAAGATACAACTATTGGTCTCTTCCTGTCTGGAGCAAAGGAGAGTGAAGAAAACCAAAGACTCAAGGGAGCAATTATCCAAAGGACACATGGACTACATGGACCACAGCCTATACCACCCCAAAACTAGAAGAGCTAGATGTGCCAGTTCCCACTTCCAACGCTCTGACTGGAATCACAACAGAGGGTCCTGGACAGAGCAGGAGAAAAATGTAGAACAAAAAATCAAATTAACAAAAAATACCGGACTTACTGGTCTGACAGAGACTGGAGAAACCCCCGAGACTATGACCCTAAGACATCTTTCTGACCTGGAACTGAAGCCATTCCCAGAGACCACCTTTCAGCCAAACAGTATACAGGCCCATAAAATAAACAATAACACCCTAAAGGAACGTATTCCTTAGAACAATCATACGAGATCAAAAGGACAACATTTGCCCAAAAGCAAAGATAAGAAGGAAGAAAGGGGTAGAAAATCCAGATGAAAGGAAACGGGGACCAGGGCAGAAATGGGGAAAATGTTGACACATTGTAGGGAATGAAACCAATGTCATGGAACACTTTACATACAAACTATCGCGTGGAAAACCAATTTGTTCTGTAAATATTCACCTAAAAGCACAATGAAAAAAAATTTTAAATAAATAAAAATTAAATTGAAAAAAAGAACACAAGAGTACTGCTTGGTTTAAAATCAGGAAAGGTGTGCGTCAGGGTTGTATCCGTGCACCATACTTATTCAATCTGTATGTGAGCAAATAATCCAAGAAACTGGACTATATGAAGAAGAATGTGGCATCAGGAATGGAGGAAAACTCATTAACAGCCTGTGATACGCCCATGAAAAAACCTTGCTTGCTGAAAGTAAAGAGGACTTGAAGTAACTTGCTGATGAAGATCAAAGACTACAGCCTTCAGTATGGATTGCACCTCAACATAAAGAAAACAAAAATCCTCACAACTGGACCAACGAGCAGCATCTTGACAAACCGACAGCGATTGAAGTCGTCAAGGATTTCATTTTACTTGAATCCATAATCAACGCCCATGGAAGCGGCAGTCAAGAAATCAAACAGTGTATTGCATTGGGCAAATCTGCTGCAAAAGACCTCTTTATAGCATTAAAAAGCAAAGATGTCACCTTGAGGACTAAGGTGCACCTGACTCAAGCCACGGTATTTTCAATGCCTCATATGCATGCAAAAGCTGGACAATGAATAAGAAAGACCGAAGAAGAATTGCTGTTTTTGAATTATGGTATTGGCAAAGAATATTGAATATACCATGGACTGCCAGAAGAACGAACAAATCTGTTTTGGAAGAGGTAACAGCCAGAATGCTCCTTAGAAGTAAGGATGGCAAGACTTCATCTTACGTGCCTGGAACATGTTGTCAGGAGGGATCAGTCCCTGGAGAAGGACATCATGCTTAGTAAAGTAGAGGGTCAGTGAAAATGACGAAGACCCTCAATGAGATGGACTGACACAGTAGCTGCAACAATGGGCTCAAACATAGCAATGATTGTGAGGATGGCACAAGACCAGGCAATGTTTCGTTCTGTTATCCATGGAATCCCTATAAATCAGAACTGACTCAACAGCACCTAACAGTAACAACAACGGAAGATCCTACAATCCTCCAAGCTCGCACGTTCTCTATACGACAGAGTAGAACTGCCGCATAGGGTTTCCAAGGCTGTAATCTTTATGGAAGCAGACGGCTGCATCTTTCCTCTGAGGAGCAGCAGGTTCAAACCACTGGCCTTTTGGTTAGCAGGCGAGCACTTTAACCACCATGCCACCAGGGCGCCTTCATATTTTCTAAGACTCCTGTTTCCTGATTGGAAAACAGTCTTTTTATGGCTCCACTGAGAGGTAACAAAGAGTTAAGCCTGAGCGATAATTTGAGTTTTATACCTTAACTCTCAAGATTCATGCTGCTTTACCACTTTTTGTTTGTTTGTTTGTTTTTACAGATTATTTCTTCCATGTTCTCCTTCTGCCTTTAACATTTTTCGGCATAATAAAATGTACTCATTCCAGTCCTCTTTCTGGATGAGATGACTCTTTCAGGAACACATCATTAAAGATATTAAATATCAAAGCAGTTACCTTTAGGAGCCGCCATGCACTGCCTGATTGTTATGCCATCACAAGTCATAATTCAAACCATTTAATGACATTGTTTCAAGAATATTTCTGTGATGACATTGGTCTGTGACAGCTTGGGATCCACTGGGTTTCAGAGGAGGTATTTGGATTCATAAATAGTTTAAATTGTTTCTGGCATCTAGAAAATAGTTCGCTTCCCACAAGAAGATTAAAAAAAAAATTCAGTGTTCTTATTTAGTAATATTAATAACACTTGGGGCTATTTTGCCTTCAAATAATTTCTCCAACATTATATGAAGATATGGGCAGACCTAATTCACATATTTCATTTCTCACTCGCTTATGCTTCTACATTAGGGCTCTAAAAAAACACCAAACCAAATCCATTACCATCGAGTGGATTCCGACTCATAGCGACCCTATAGGATAGAGTAGAACTACCCCATAGGGTTTCCAGGGAGCAGCTGGTGGATATGAACTGCCAACCATTTGGTTAGCAGCTGAGCTCTTAACCACTGCTCCACCAGGGCTCCACATTAGGGCTCTACCTCCCCCAATATGCCTGTTTATTATTTCCTTCTGTACTCAGAAAACTTTTTCTAAGTGGCTTAAGGTGGAACGGTTAAAAAAGAGGGTTTTGACACCCATGTGGTGCTTGAAAAGTAAAATAAGCCCGACAAAAACAGTAGTTAGTACTGTCGCATATACTGCCCCTTCCCTTCCCTCTGCCTCCAAGGCACAGCAGGTTGACTTGCCTCCCTTGCCTACACTTTTGGACTTCTGACTTCTTTTCTCCTTCAAGGCTTCTCTTGAATGGGAATGTGTGCAAAGAGGAAAAGGAATTTGGTCAGCACGGAACAGGATAGAGAGCTGAGTAGAATATTGAGAAAAGATGAGCAAGAGAAGAAACGGAACAGAAGCAAGAGAGTACTTTCCACTAATCCTTACAACTAAAGTCAGAATCAGAGTATTAGAACTGGAAGGAACCTAGCAATCCTATGACTAAACCAGAAACCACTTGCTGTCAAGTTAATTCCGACTCATGGGGACCCCGTGTGTATCAGAGTACTACTGGGCTCCATCGGGTTTTCATGGCTGAGTTTTTGGAAGTAGATCACCAGGACTTTATTCCAAGGCACCTCTGGTGGACTTGAACCTCCAACCTTTTGGTTAACAGCTGTTTACATTAACCATTTGTACCACCGAGGGATTCCAATCCTAAGATTACAATACCTTAACCTAACAAATGTTCAATAAATGTATATTAAAGTTAGACTAATCTCCTTATTTTACAGGTGAAGGTATATATTGCCCAGGGCTATTCAACTGGTTAGTTGCAGAGCTGGGCCAGAGCCCAGGTCCTCTGATCCCTCAACCAACTGCTTTTCTATTAAAAGCCCATTGCCGTCAAGTTGATTCGGACTCATAGCAACCCTATAGGACAGAGCAGAACTGCCCCATAGGGTCTCCAAGGGGTGCCTGGTGGATTCAAACTGCCAACCTTTTGGTTAGCAGCCATAGCTCTTAACCACTAGGCCACCAGGATTTCCACTTTTCTATTAGAAGATATTGAAAAGACTATTTTCTATTTTTTTATTTCTAATACCTGACACAAAATAGGCATGAAATGTTGGCGCTCAGATGATTATTTGTAGGGCTGGTGGCACTTATGACATCTGTTTATGAGCAGGCACTTAGAAGGAATATGGGGTTTGGAGTCGGACTAGGGTCAGATCTCAGCTTTGCCCATTAATTACCACGTGGGCAAGTTTCTTAATTTTTCTGAGCCTAGGTTTTCACATTATAATCAGTGGGGATAATAATAGCTACCACATAATATTATTATAAGAATTAAATGAAATGGCGTTGCAGGAAGTACTTAGTTTGGTATGTGGAACAAATCCAAGGCTTCAGTAGATATTTGTGAAATTAATAATTGCTGACTATTATTATATTTGATCTCCCTTATACAGTGTCAACATACTTGACCTTTCAGGTGTATCATGTTGTTTAGGGACGTGTATACTCACTGCCATAGTTAAACTGCTATTTGGCTAACTTCTTTCTGTCTCAGCAAATGCGTGCCTTGGCCACCTCACAGCCTTTTTTATTTTTTTAATTCCAGACTAATCCATACAGGACAGATGTTAAACGGACTGGCAGGTCCAACGGTAATGAATGCAGCTCCGTTCCTCTCCACGACATGGTTTTCTGCAGATGAACGGGCCACTGCCACAGCAATCGCATCAATGCTCAGTTATCTTGGTGGCGCGTGTGCGTTTTTAGTTGGTCCACTTGTTGTTCCAGCTCCGAACGGGACCTCACCTCTTCTTGCTGCCGAGAGCAGTAGGGCCCACATTGAAGATCGCATAGAGACTGTGTTATATGCAGGTATTTTAAAGTGTTTTCTTCCTGTTATGCTTTGTCTTTTATCCCAGTCTTCACGCTACTTTTTGCATGCCAGGTCACTTCATATAAATATGTAAGAAGACTAATCTATACAGATACACGTAGTAGGCTTTGCTTGTCACAGAATGTGGAGATACCAATTTAAAACTTGCACCCTTTCTAGGCAGTTATTAAGTTTAAAATTTATTGTTGCTACATGAAAGGTTATTTCTTAACTATACTCTTCCTTCTCATCCATTTACAACTGAGCGCTGTATGACAATTTTTAGAGTCTTCTCTAGATATCTTGTCAATATATAAAACTAACCATCAGGATTAGCAATAAACATTTGTTAAGCAACTATTGGTAGGCGTTAAGCTCACTTTCTCCCTTGCAATTTCCTGGTTCTCGTCCGTGTTCTCTAACCTCCTTACCCTAGGTGGCCTCCAGTTTGTTTCTCTCTGTGTTCCTCCTCCCTGTATAGTCAAGTCTATGAATAGAGGATATTGACCTTTCCAAAACATGCTCTCGGATCCTTTCTCTTTTTATTTCTAGAGTCAAGTCCTAGTCCACTTATACATTACAGTCTCCTACAAAAAAAACCAAACCCATTGCCATTGAGTTAGTTCCAACTCATGGCAACACCATGTGTTGTAGGGTTTTCTTGGCTGTAATCTTTAGGGAAGCACATTGCCAGGCCTTTCTTCTGGGGTGCCACTGGGTGGGTTTGAGCTGCCAACCGTTGGGTTTGTAGTTGAGCACAAACTGTTTGCACCACTCAGAACCCACAGTCTCCTACAGATCTCCTTAAATACAGCCTCTCTCCCCATGTGCCTGTTTATTATTTCCTTCTGCATTCAGAAAACTTTGTATAAGTATATACTGTATGCCAGGTACTGTGCTTAGCACTGGGAGATGATAGATGAATGATGAGACAATTATAATACAAATAGAGATTGTACAGCTTGGAAGGCCTAACTTTGCCTAGGGTTGGGGAGGGCTTGAGGGATCAGGGAAGACTTCACTGAAGATGTGATCATTGAACACAATTAAGTCTTTCTTAGGAATTCACTGAGCATTCAAGTGGGTTAGGGTCTTCCTTACAGAGAGAACAGCAACTGCAAAGGTGGGGAAGGTATGAGAAGAGCTCAGCATGTCTGGGGAACTGCTCACAATTTGGAAAGGCTGGTATGGTATAAATGTATGTGTTTGGGTATAGGTAGCAAGTGGCAGAAAATGAGGCTGGAAGGATAAGGGGCCAGATTTTGATGAACTTTGTATTAGTTCATTTATTCACTTATTACTTTAACAAATATTTTAGAGGTCCTACATATCTGTCACTGTGCTAGGCACGGAGGTGGATATGGTTCCTGCCCTCGCAGAACTTAACAGTGCCGTGGGGGATATGACGAAGGCCTACATTTGCCCTGAGCACTCATAGGAGGAGTTCCTAACCCAGATTTCAGAGGTCAGTGGAGCTTCCTGGAGACGCAGCATCTAACTTGAGAACTGAGGGATGAGTTAGCCAAATACAGTGAGAAGGAGGACGAATATACTAGAGAGAGAACCATGAAGGAGAAGCCTATTAGAGGAAGAGAACCTGATACATTCAAGCAGCTGGAAGGCCGGAGTGGCTTAGATCTGACAGGAGTCTGGAGAGGTGAGTAGGGAGGTAAGCCAGGGCATGCAAGCCTTCTAAGCAGGGCTGAAGAATTTGAAGTTCACTTATAGACAAAGGTAATACTCTGAAGAATTTTACACCAGAGAGTTATATGATGAGACTTACATTTCATAATATGGTTTGGAGGGAATAAAACATCTGACCTTTTAAACTTCTTTTCAGTCATATCATTCTCTTTATTGAAAACCTAAGCAATGATTTTCTTGTAAATTACGCGGTTTTATGCAACTGTATCAATGTTCTACGTCCTCCTGGCTCACGGTTCCTATCCAGTCAAACAGAAGCCCCTAGTCAAAGCTTCCCAGTTATTGCTTCAGTGCTTTCATATGTGCCAGTCTGCCTTCCTACAATTGCTACCTTAAAGATTAAAGGCTCTTAAACTAAATTAGTCCAACGATTTTCAAAGCCCTCATAAGTAGATATAATTGGTTAAATATATATCCCTATTATGATGTTTTTGGGATTTGTTTTATTTGCATTATTCTTTTCTTTCCCCAAAAACCAAACCCATTGCCATCAAGTAGATTCCGACTCACAGCGACCCCATAGAACAGAGTAGAACTGCCCCATAGAGTTTCCAAGGAGCACCTGGTGGATTTGAAGTGCTGACCTTTTGGTTAGCAGCCATAGCTCTTAACCACTACACCACCAGAGTTTCCTTTCTTTCCCCAGTAAATTGTAAATAGGGACATATCATCTCATTTCTTTGTATTTCCCTAAATAGCCAGTTATGATAGCTTCTACTCAGTAAAGAGCTTCATACTCAATGATGTTCACTGACTATATAGAACAGGGGCCAGCAAACTTACTGTGAAAAGCCAGATAGTAAATATTTTAAGCTTTGCAGTCCCTACCACAACTATTCAATGCTGCCCTATAGCATGAAAACAGCCATCAAACCAAAACCCAACCCACTGCTATCGAGTCGATTCTGACTCATAGTGACCCTATAGGACACAGTAGATCTGTCCCTGTAGGGTTTCCAAGGCTGTAAATCTTTACAGAAGCAGACTGCCACATCTTTATCCCATGGAGTGGCTGGTGGGTTCAAACTGCCAACCTTTTGGTTGTCAGCGGAGTGCTTAACAAGTGCGCCACCAGGGCTTCTCACTAATAATTAAAAGAAGTGTAAATTAAAACAATTTGTTAACTTTTTGTTGCCCTTCAGATTAACAAAGCGTAAAGAGATTGCGAATACCCCGCCCAAAAAATGAATGTGTTAACAATCTTTCAGTTTCTAATTGAGTTAAATAAAATTATCTGTGGTTAAGCATCTTACAGGAATATTGTACCCTTTTTACTAAATTGGGCACAAAAGGTAGGACATGCAAGTGTCAGAACTCTGGAGGGAATGATCGGGACTCCCAGTAACCTTCCCTTCTGTAATGTTGCCAAACTAAGATTGTTTGGATGTTCATTTTACTTCTGAATGTTTAATATTTTATATTAGCTAGGCTTGTGTTTAAATTCTGCCGTCTCTTGGTTTCTTATTTTTGGATGCTTTCTTGTTACGTTCAAATTTCCAATATAGCCTATAAATTGGGCCTGGCCTGCACTATACATCATAATATTATCCTATGATTCATCAAACAAACCCTCTCCTATCCTGTTCTTACCAATTTTCTCTATCATAGTCTTTCTTTCTGAGTACCATTTTTTCAGACAATCATCCTAGGCCTGTGTTTTCAAAATCCCTTTTATAGTAGGTGCTGTTGGTTTTTAATGTATTTTTCCTTAGAGTAACATTTTTTAATTGCTTCAGTCTTTTTGTCTATATGTACTGTGTTGTTGTTGTTGTGTGCCATTGAATCGATTCTGACTCATAGCAGCCCCGTAGGGTTTCCTAGGCTATAAATCTTCACCGGAGCAGATAGCTGGGTGTTTTCTCCTGAAGAGCAGCTAGTGAGTTCGAACTAACAGTCTTTCGGTTAGCAGCCAAGCACTTTAACTATTGTGCCACCAGCGCTCCTTAGTGTACCATAGTACCATTATATTCTTGGCTTATAATGTGACTTTTTACCAATGACCTGCTGCAGTTTATCTCTTTACGTACCAATCTTTCTCACTTGTCTGAGCTTTGTTGGCCATTATGTACAATATTTTACTAATCTTTACATCTGTAGGACTTAGTTGATGCTTAATACATATTTGTCAAATAAGTAAATACTTGAAATGTTCATTTTCTTTGTATTGCTTGATTAACATTTTATTCTATTGATTTTTTTCGCCCCTTTCAGAATTTGGAGTTGTCTGCTTGATATTTTCTGCAACATTAGCGTATTTCCCACCCCGGCCTCCTCTTCCTCCCAGTGTTGCTGCAGCTAGCCAGCGGCTGAGTTATCGGCGGAGCTTTTGTAGATTATTAAGGTAAATATACTTAGAGTCGTTGGATGGTTTTGACTAGCACCTTCTAGATCATTTTACATTTAAGATAACCTATGATAGTCATCTTTCAGCAACCTATTAATCAAATATTTTAGAAGGATTTCCTATCAGAAATCTATCTTGATTCTTTTGGATTTTCCAAGTGTGTCCTAAATGTAATCACAAGTGTCTTTATGAGAAGGAGGCAGAGGAGGGAGATTTGATACAGACAGAAGAGGAGAAGACAGTGTGATCACAGAGACAGAGATTGAAGTAAAGTGGTCATAGACTAAGGAATGCCAGCAGCCAGAGGGACCACAGCCCTGCTGACACGTTGATTTCAGCTCAGTGAAGCAGATTTTGGACTTCTGGCTGCCAGGCATGTGAAAGAATAAATTTCTGTTGGTAAGCCTCCAAAAAAAAAAAAAAGAAAGAAATCTATCTTGAAAAATGTCCAGAAACAAAAACACCTCCATAATTTTTGCCTCGTCTACATACCACCTGTACTATTATTTACTTAATACTTTTGAAATAAAATATTTTACTTAGATAATATTTAAAAGGAAGCATATCAAATAATAGTACCTGCTGAAATCATGAGTTTCATATGTTTATTATATTTTTTATAATATGCAAATTATTTTCTTCATTTTGTACTTACTCAGTGCACATTAAAATAAACAGGTGCCAGTCAATACAATCCCCACACATCCGTCATTTTTTTGTACCGTGGGGTCTTGCGTGTGGCTGTGATGCTGGAAGCTCTGCCACCGGTATTCAGATCTCAGCAGGGTCACCCAAGGCAGACAGGTTTCACCTGAGCTTCCAGACTAAGACAAACTGGGAAGAAGGCCTGGCGGTCTACTTATGAAAAGAATTAGCCAGTGAAAACGTTACGAATAGCAGCAAAACATTGTCTGATATAGTGCCAGAAGATGAGCCCCTCAGGTTGGAAGGCACTCAAAAGATGACTGGGGAAGAGCTGCCTTTTCAAAGGAGAGTTGACGACCTTAATGACATGGATGGAGTCAAGCTTTTGAGACCTTCCTTTGCTGATGTGGCAAAAATCAAAACGAGAAGAAACAACTGCAAACATCCATTAATAATCGGAACACAGAATAGACAAAGTATGAATCTAGGAAAATTGGAAATTGTCAAAAATGAAATAGAACCCATAAACATCAAGATCCTAGGCGTTTGTGAGCTGAAATGGACTGGTACTGGCCATTTTGAATCGGACAATCGTATGGTCTACTATACCGGGAAAGACAACTTGAAGAGGAATGGCATTGCATTCATCATCAAAAAGAACATTTCCAGATCTATCCTGAAGTACAACGCTGTCAGTGATAGGATAATATCCATATGCCTACAAGGAAGACCAGTTAATACAGCTATTATTCAAATTTACACACCAACCACTAAGGCCAAAGATGAAGAAATTGAAGATTTTTACCAACTACTGCAGTCTGAAATTTATCGAACATGCAGTCAGGATGCATTGATAATTACTGGTGATTGGAATGCTAAAGTTGGAAACAAAAAAAAAGGATCAGTAGTTGGAAAATATGGCCTTGGTGATAGAAACAATACTGAGGATCACATGATAGAATTTTGCAAGACCAATGACTTCTTCATTGCAAATACCTTTTTTCAACAATATAAATGGTGATTATACAGATGGACCTTGCCAGATAGAATACATAGAAATGAAATCGACTACATCTGTAGAAGGAGATGATGGAAAAACTCAATATCATCAGTCAGAACAAGGCCAGGGGCCGACTCTGGATCAGACCAGCAATTGCTCATATGCAAGTTCAGGTTGAAGCTGAAAAAAATTAGTCCATGAGAACCAAAGTATGACTTTGAGTATATCCCACCTGAATTTAGAGACCATCTCAAGAATAGATTTGACACACTGAACACTGACTGAAGACCAGACAAGTTGTAGAATGACATCAAGGACATCATACATGAAGAAAGCAAGATGTCACTAAAAAGACAGGAAAGAAAGAAAAGACCAAAATGGATGTCAGAAGAGACTCTGAAACTTGCTGTTGAACGTAGAGTAGCTAAAGCGTACGGAAGAAATGATGAAGTAAAAGAGCTGAACAGAAAAATTTCAAAGGGCGTCTCGAGAAGGCAAAGTATTATAGTGAAATGTGCAAAGACCTGGAATTAGAAAACCAAAAGGAAAGAACACAGTTCGCATTTCTCAAGGTGAAAGAACTGAAGAAAAAATTCAAGCCTCGACTTGCAATATTGAAAGATTCTATGGGAAAAATATTAAATGACGCAGGAAGCATCAAAAGAAGATGGAAGGAATATACAAAGTCACTATACCAAAAAGAACTGGCTGACGTTCAGCCATTTCATGAGGTAGCATATGATTAAAAACTCATGGTACTGAAGGAAGAGGTCCAAGCTGGACTGAAGGCATTGGTGAAAAACAAGGCTCCAGGAATTGACAGAATACCAATTGAGATATTTCAGCAAATGAACACAGGCTGGAAGCGCTCACTCCTCTATACCAAGAAATTTGGAAGACAGCTACCTGGCAAACCTACTGGAAGAGATCCATATTTATTCCTATTCCAAAGAAAGACAATCCAATCGAATGCGGAAATTATCAAACAATATCATTAATATCACACACAAGTAAAATTTGGCTGAAGATCATTCAAAAGTGGCTGCAGCAGCACATTGACAGGGAACTGCCAGAAATTCAAGCCAGATTCAGAAGAGGATGTGGAACCAGGGATACCATTGCTGATGTCAGATGGATCCTGGCTGAAAGCAGAGAATCAGAAAGATGTTTACCTGTGTTTTATTGACTATGCAAAGGCATTCAACTGTGTGGATCATAACAGATTATGGATAACATTGTTGTCTTAGTCATCTAGTGCTGCTATAACAGAAATACCACAAGTGGATGGCTTTAACAAAGAGAAGTTTATTCTTTCACAGTCTAGTACGCTACAAGTCCAAATTCAGGGCTTCAGCTCCAGGGGCACACTTTCTCTGTCCGCTCTGGAGGAAGGTTCATGTTGTCAATCTTCCCTTGGTCTGGGAGCTTCTCTGCACAGGAACCTCAGGTCCAAAGGATGTGCTCTGCTTCCGACACTGCTTACTTGATGGTGTGAGGTTCCCCTATGTCTCTACTCAATTCTCTCTTTTATGTCTCAAAAGAGATTGGCTTAAGACAGTATCCAATTTTGTATACCTCATCAGTATAACTTCTGCAAATCCATTTTATTACATCATAGTGATAGTTTACAACACATAAGGAAATCACATCAGATTACAAAATGGTACACAATCATACAATACTGGGAATCATGACCCAGCCAAGTTGACAGATATTTTGGGGGGGACACAATTCGATCCATGGCAATTGTGAAGAATGGGAATTCCGGAACACTTAAGTGTGCTCATGAGGAACCTGTACATAGATCAAGAGGCAGTCATTCAAACAGAACAAGGGGATACTGTGTGGTTTGTGTGTGTGTGTGTGTGCGCTTTGAATGAAAGTTTACAGTTCAAGTTAGTTTCTCATACAAAACTTTATACACATACTGCTATGTGACCCTAGTTGCACTCCCCATACTGTGACAACACACTCCTCCTTTCCACCCTGGATGTCCCGTGTCCATTCAGCCAGCTCCTGTCCCTTTCTGTCTTCTCATCTTGCCTCCTGACAGGAGCTGCCCATTTAGCCTCGTGTGTCTATTTGAGCTAAGAAGCACACTCTTCATGAGTATCATTTTATGTCTTTTAGTTCAGTCTAATCTTTGTCTGAAGAGTTGGCTTCGGGAATGGTTTTAGTTTTGGGCTAACAGAGAGTCCGGGGCTTCCAGGGTCCCTCCAGTCTCAGTCAGACCATTAAGTCTGGTCTTTTTACTAGAATTTAAGTTCTGCACCCCACGTTTCTCCTGCTCTGTCAGGGACTCTCTACTGCGTGGTTTAATGTCAGGAAAGGTATGTGTCAGGGTTGTATCATTTCACCATACTTATTCAGTCTGTATGCTGAGCAAATAGTCTGAGAAGCTGGACTATATGAAGAAGAATGGGGTATCAGGATTGGGGAAAGACTCATTAATAACCTGCGTTATACAGATGACACAACCTTGCTTGCTGAAAGTGAAGAGAACTTGAAGCACTTACTGGTGAAGATCAAAGACCACAGCTTTCAGTATGGATTACACCTCAACATAAAGAAAACAAAAATCCTCACAACTGGGCCAATAAGGAACATCATGATAAACAGAGAAAAGATTGAAGTTGTCAAGGATTTCATTTTACTTGGATCCACAATCAACACCCATGGAAGCAGCAGTCAGGAAATCAAAGACGCATTGCATTGGTCAAATCTGCTGCAAAAGATCTCTTTAAAGTGTTGAAAAGCAAAGATGTCACCTTGAAGACAAGTGTGCCTGACCCAAGCCATGATGTTTTCAGTTACCTTATATGCATGAGAAAGCTGGACAATCAGTAAGGAAGACCAAAGTATTGACACCTTTGAGTTATGGTGTTGGCAAAGAATATTGAATATGCACCATGGACTGCCAAAAGAATGAACAAATCTTCTTGGAAGAAGTACAACCAGAATGCTCCTTAGAAGCAAGGATGGTGAGACTATGTCTCACATACTTTGAACATGTTATGAGGAGGGATCAGTCCCTGGAGAAGGACATCATGCTTGGCAAAGTAGAGGGTGAGCAAAAAAGAGGAATACCCTCAACAGAATGGATTGACACAGTGGCTGCAGCAGTGGGCTCAAGCATAACAACTATTGTGAGGATGGCGCAGGATGGGGCAGTGTTTCATTCTGTTGTACACAGGGTCACTATGAATCGGAACCAACTCAATGGCACCTAACAACTAAAGTCAGTACAAAGTGAATAAAATAAATGTTTATTCATATATCACCTAAAATTATCTTGCATACCACTTGTAGTACCATACTTAGGAAAACTTAATGCGTTATTTTCTTGGTAAATGTAATTAGATTAAATTCTGTACTTGAAGGCTTAAATGCTTCAGTACTAAATTTGATTCTTAGGATCTATAGACATTATTGTGATTATGATTTATAGTTGGGCCACTAGAACTTATCTTTTGAATTTTTTCCTGGTTAATTGTCATGAATTTTTATTGATTCTTTAGCAACTTCTCTCTGGTTTGTTCTTTCTGATCTCATCTTCCTCTCCCACCAGATGATAAGTTCTTTTGGTAACAAACTATGTTTTTGTATCCTCTATAGTAATGCTGTCCAATAGAAATATAATATGAGCCACATATATAATTTTAAATTTTCTAGTAGCCTTAAAAATTTTAAAGAAATAAGTAAAATTAATTTTAATAACATTTTATTTAACCTAATATATCTAAAATATTATCATTTTAACAGGTAATCAATGTTAAAAATTATTAATGACATTTTGCATTCTTTGTTCATACAATATCTTTGAAATCTAGTGTGTATTTTACACTTATAAAATATCTCAATTACTGAATTTTCATTGGAAATACTTGATCTGTATTTAGATTTCATAAAATTTACAGTTGAAAAAGTATTGATTAATCAATGTCGGTCATATTGCACTATTTATTTATTTGAAGGTAAAAATAAGTACTTGCAATTTTTCAAATTTTAAGTCAACAGATCTTTGATATTATTCGAAAGGTCTTGTATTCTATGAGTAATTGTTTGGTGGCTTAATTGAAGATCTTTCATTTTTGTAAAATATATTTTCTGTCATAATTTTTAACAAAATTTCCATAGCTGAAATAACATCTGTTATCATATCTCATCTATAAAAATGTTTCGTGCGTGTATGTGTGTGTGTGTGTGTGTGTGTGTGCGTGTGTGTGCGCGCGTGTGTGCAAGAACCCAAGCCATTTTATAGCTGACCAAAGTTATACTCTCAGATGCTCTTAAAAATCATTAACAAAATGTTTGTTGGGCACTTAATTCTGATTTCAGGCAGCTAGTTTTCTTGATTTTTTTTTTTTTTTTTTGACCATTGAGAAGAAACTTCTTATCAAATTCACTATATATTTGCTGAAAATGTCTCTTAATATTGTCCACTTAATTATCTTTAGAAAGATTTTTACATATCAGACAGTTCATTTTGCTCTGCTAATTGCAGTTGGTGTTCATTGTGAAACTTGCAAGATACCTGCTTTCAGTCTCTTATTTTCTTTCTGAATAAAATATTCAGAAATATTTTAATGTTTCATGTGTATATACAAAAAAATAACTCAAACTGAATCAATTCACTGACACCAAAAACATCAGCTATGGGTTATAATACTAGAAACAACACACTCCCCTGACATGCATGCTACAATAATATTTTATGCAGTGTTGCAAGTAAAGTTAAATGTGGTCCTACTAAAACAATAAAGTTTTCGTTTAATGGGAAGTACTTAACCATTCTTCTGTTATTAAATTTAGGTTTAAATTAATTTAAATGAAATAAAATTAAAAATTTAGTTCCTCAGTTGCGCTAGCCACATTTCAAGTACTCAATAGCCACATCTGGCTGGTGGCTACCATTTTAGACTTCAGGTATATACCCTGTTGCACTGTGGTAATGAGGGCCTACGCTGTTGAAATGGGCCCACAAAAGTGTATGCAGGGGGAAAGGCACTCAAAGTCTGTGGACCCCTTATGCCTGTGCCTAGGCAAAGGAGCTGTGCCTACCCTGAGTTCCTGGCTTAGGGGAGCCAGCAGATTATTTTTCCCCCAGTTTGTTAATTTGTTCCCTCTCCAAGGCCGAGAGAATGGTTCAGGGCCCGTGATGGGTCCTACTTCTGGCCTAGGGGACTTGGCAGTTGCTGAAGCCATCCCGGACCCAGTGCAGAGCAGGGAGCAGGGAGGTAAATGGGAGAGAGGTTTTTCCCTAAGAGGGGTGTCTTTGATCCGTGTGGTAGGCCAGACGCAAGTACCTATCTTTTGCTGATCGAGGGCTGCTTCTCACTGGTTCTGGATGGCCAGGTAGACTTTCTGCCACTGGGTCTCTCCTGATGTGGAAAATGCCTCCTGAGCACCGCTGCTTACTTCACTGTGCACCACGAGCTGATCCAGCCTGAAGGGCTCCGGCTACCGCCGGGTCAGGTCTGGCAACTCTTCACTGCTTCCGAACCGTCTCTCCCTCCCCCTGCTACTCAGTCCGATTCCTCAACTTTGCCTTTGATGTTCAGGGCTCCTAGATTGTCATATATAATCAATTCACTTGTTTTTTTTGGGTCTTTGTTGTAAGAGGGACCACCGGAAGCATCTGACTACTCCGCCATCTTGGCCCTGCCTCAGGTGGCCACCATTTTAGAAAACACAACTGTACAACATTGTTTTCAAAGCTTTGATTCACAGCTAACTAATTTAGTGGGTTCAGCACCATTTTTTCTTTTAAACAAAGTAGAATAGAATAAAATAAAATAGAAAATATTGTTACATCACATGTATAAGGATACATAATTTTGTGAGACTTTTGATTCAGTCGTATATGTATGTATGTATGTGTAGATCACAATGTAAAAACATTTCTTACTCTGGAGTACAGTAACATTTTTTGAAAATTTCTCTGTAGCACCTAGTTGATTGTCTTATACCTAGTAGGTAAAGAAAAAATATTAGTAAAATAAAATTGTGATCAGTGGCACACATTTGTAAGGTGACGGTTTAAAATGAAAGTTTAAAAAAATGATATTTAACTGTTTCTCCATGCAAAGCCAGCTGAAGAGGGTAGATAGCAATAGATAAGGCTAGAAAGGTAGGTTGGGCTCAGTTTCTGCCACACTAATAATTTTTGGACTATTCTATGGCTTCGAACGATCACAGCCTTGAAAACCCATTGAGCAATTCTACTCTGCACCCATGGGGTCACTATGAGTCAGATTCCACTTCATAGCAACAGACAACAACAACTGTGGAAATGAAGAGTCACTGCAGGATTTTAAGTTAAGGAATAACGTAGGGAAAAACAGCAACTTAAAATGATCACCCTGACCATGATATCCTGTGTTTACTTCTATTTACCCTACAGACCAAAATCTTTATTTTCTGTCTAAAGCATAAAGTAAGTATAAGATCTTTCTTCTCTATAAAAAGCCCTTTTCTCAGATGCCAAAGATATCTTTGTCTCTTCCCATATTCATCTGTTCACTCTGCATGATTGCCTGCTTAGACCACTCACCATTGGACTCTCCAGGGAGTTTAAATTAAGTTTAAATTACCAATGTAATTTCCTCTGAACTTCATAAGAAAGCCTGAAATCATTACTTCCTGCATTAATAAGAATAACTGAATGATTTTTTTTTTATTGTTGTGCTTTAAGTGAAACTTTACAATTCAAGTTAGTCTGTCATACAAAAATTTATACATACATTGATTTGTGACCCTAGTTGCTCTCCCTGTACTGTGACAGCACACTCTTCCTTTCCACTGCGGATTGCCCATGTCCATTCAACCACCTCCTGACCCTCTTAGCTTTCTCATCTCGCCTCTGGACAGGAGCTGCCCATTTAGTCTCATGTATCTACTAGAGCTAAGACGGACACTCTTCATGAGTATCATTTTATGTCCCATAGGCTAGTCTAATCTTTGTCTGAAGAGTTGGCCTCGGGAATGGTTTTAGTTTTGGGCTAACAGAGAGTCTGGGGGCCAAGTCTTCCAGGATCCCTCCAGTCTCAATCAAACCATTATGTCTGGTCTTTTTACTAGAATTTGAGTTCTGCACCCCACTTTTCTCCTTCTCTGTCAGAGACTGTTGTGTTCCCTGTCAGGGCGGTCATTGTGGTAGCTGGGCACTACCTAGTTCTTCTGGTCTCAGGCTGATGAAGTCTCT
>NW_004443962.1:10107039-10108349 GCF_000243295.1 Trichechus manatus latirostris | reverse complement strand
CCATGGTCCCCAGACCCCCACCCCTGCTACTCTGTCCCTTGAAGTGTTTGGTTGTATTCAAGAAACTTCTTAGCTTTGGTTTACTGACTGATTCTTTAGATTCTAATTCCACTGTTAGAGCAAAAAAAATGAATGATTATGCTCTGAGGTTTCCACAGCAATCATTTGTTTACTATCTGTAAGATTCCCTTCTCTTACTATGCTGTTGACCTGTGTAGTGTTTCTATATTGGTTACATATTTCCTTCTCTTTATGTATTGGCTTGGAGCCCTGGTGGCACAGTGGTTAAGAGTTGGACTGCTAACCAAAAGGTTGGCAGTTCAAATCTACCTGCTACTCCTTGGAAACCTTCTGGGGCAGTTCTACTCTGTCCTATGAACTTGGCAGCAATGGGTTTGGTTTTGGGTTTTTATATATTGGTTCACTGTTTTGTTTTGCCTTTTAGAGCGGAGAGTTGAGTTGAACATGTTCCTTACTTCAGGGCACATGAGCACATCTATTCACTTATTTATTCTCTTTTATTTGTATTTCCCACTCCCATTCCCCTTTCCCCACCCAGGTCACCACTCACATGCATTTAATGTATATTTGTCTCTTTGCTTCAGCAATATGTGCATTGTTTGGTATGCATCTGTTTTTAATTTATGTAAATGATGGCATGCTATGTATCTCATTCTGACTGATTTTTTCACTCAGCACTGTGTTGGTATGTGTTTTAACTTTTTATTTTGGAAAATTACAGTAACATACAAAGGTAGTATATCTCCCTTATACCCATGATCCAGTGTCAACAATTATCAGCTCAACAGCCAATTTTATTTCATCTCTACCTTATCTACTTCCCTACTTCCTATGTTATGAAGCAAATCCCAGATGATAAAATCATTTCACCCGTAAATATTTCAATATGTGTACTATCTTATACATTTGTATTAACATAAACATATCGTTATCACAACTAAAAACTTCTTAACATTACTTAATATCAAATCAGTGTTTAAATTTCAATTGTCGCCAATGAAGCCGTGAAACATCTTATAACATGGAGGAAGCTGGAGGTCATTATGCTGAGTGAATTTAGTCAGTCACAGAAGGACAAATATTGTATAAGACCACTATTATAAGAACTCAAGAAAAAGTTTAAACACAGAAGAAAACATTCTTTGATGGTTATGAGGGTGAGGGTTATTTACTACCTAGATAGTAGATAAGAGTTATCTTAGGTGAAGGGAAGGACAGCACACACTACAGGGGAAGTCAGCACAACTGGACTAAACCAAAGCTAAGAAGTTTCCTGAATACAATCAAAC
>NW_004443962.1:10105360-10106939 GCF_000243295.1 Trichechus manatus latirostris | reverse complement strand
GGAAGTCAGCACAACTGGACTAAACCAAAGCTAAGAAGTTTCCTGAATACAATCAAACACTTTGAGGGACAGAGTAGCAGGGGTAGGAGTCTGGGGACCATGCTTTCAGGGTACATCTAGGTCAACTGGCATAGCAAAGCTTATTAAGAAAATGTTCTGCATCCTACTTTGGTGATTGGCATCTGGGGTCTTAAAAGCTTGTAAGTGGCCATCTAAGATGCATCAATCAGTCCCAACCACCTGCAGTGAAGGAGAATGAGAAGACCAAAGACACAAGGAAAAGTATTCGCCCAAGAAACAGAAAGGGCCACATAAACCAGAGACTTCATCAGCCTTAGACCAGAAGAACTAGATGGTGCCCGGGTACCACCAATGACTGCCCTGACAGGGAACACAGCAGAGAGTCCCAGATGGAACAGGAGAAAGGTGGGGTGCAGAACTCAAATTCTAGTAAGAAGACCAGACTTAATGGTCTGACTGAGACTAGAAGAACCGCGGAAGGCATGGCCCCTGGATTCTCTATCAGCCCATAACTAAAACAGTTTCCAAGGCCAACTCTTCAGACAGGACTTAGACTGGACTGTGGGACATAAAGTGGTACTCGTGAAGAGTGTGCCCCTTAGCTCAAGTAGATACAAGAGACTAAACGGGCAGCTTCTGTTTGGAGGTGAGATGGGAAGGCAGAGAGGGTTAGGAGCTGGTTGAATGGACGTGGGGAATCAGGGGTGGAAAGGAGGAGTGTGCTGTCACAGTATGGAGAGAGCAGTTAGAGTCACAACAACGTATGTATAAATTTTTGTATGGGAAAAAATTTTTTAAAGATTTTCAGTTGTCTCATAAATGTAATAAATGTTTTTTTTTTTTTAACAGTTTGTTTACATCAAGATCCAAATAAGGACCATGCATTGCAGTTGTCTAAAATGCCTTCTAATCTATAGGTTTCCCTTTCATCTCTCTCTTTTTCCTTGTAATTTATTTGCCAAGGAGCCAAGTCTTTTGTCCCCAAGGTCTGCATTTTGTTTATTGCATCCTTGTGGTGTAGTTTAACATATTCTTCTGTCCTTTGTATTGCCTGTAAATTGTTAGCCAAATCTATGTTATCAGGTTTTTGTTTTACAAAACTACTTCATAGGTGGTGCTATCTTCTTCCACTGTTGTTGTTACGGGCCGTAGGTTCTGATAGCGACCCCATGTACAACAGAATGAAACACTGCCCCATCCTGCGCTGTCCTCACAATTGTTGTTGCATTGTCACAGCCACTGTGTCAATCCATCTTGTGGAAGCTCTTCCTCTTTTTCGCCAACCCTCTACTTTACCAAGCATGATGTCCTTCTCCAGGGACTGATCCCTCCTCATAACATGTCCAAAGTATGAGAGACATAGTCTCGCCATCCTTGCTTCTAAGAAGCATCCTGTTTGTACTTCTTCCAAGACAGATTTGTTCGTTCTTTTGGCAGTCCATGGTGTATTCAATATTCTTTGCCAACATCACAATTCAAATGTGTCAGTTCTTCTTCGGTCTTCCTTATTCATCTTCCAGCTTTTGAATACATATGAGGAGATTGAAAACACCATGGC
>NW_004443962.1:10049751-10105186 GCF_000243295.1 Trichechus manatus latirostris | reverse complement strand
AACACTTTAAAGTGGTCTTTTGCAGCAGATTTGTCCAATGCAATGTGTCTTTTGATTTCTTGACTGCTGCTTCCATGGGTGTTGATTGTGCATCCAAGTAAAATGAAATCTTTGACAACTTCAGTCTTTTCTCTGTTTATCATGATGTTGCTTATTGATCCAGTTGTGAGGATTTTTGTTTTCTTTATGTTGAAGTATAATCCATACTGAAGACTGAGGTCTTTGATCTTCACCAGTAAGTGCTTCAAGGCCTCTTCACTTTCAGCAAGCAAGGTTGTGTCATCTGCATAACACAGGTTGTTAATGAATCTTCCTCCAATCTTGATGTCCCGTTCTTCTTCATACAGTCCAGCTTCTCGGATTATTTGCCCAGCATACAAACTGAATAGGTATGTACGCCTAGTTCTTTGTACTCTATGGTATGAATCCATCACATTACAAAAAAATAAAAAGAAACAAACCTGTTGCCGTTGAGTCGACTCTGATCTCTGACTCATAATAACCTTATAAGACAGAGTAGAGCTGCCCCATAGGGTTTCCAAGGAGCGACTGGTGGATTCAGACTGCCAGCCTTTTGGTTAACAGCCAAACTCTTAACCACTGCACCACCAGGGCTCCTCTTCTTCCATTAGGAGGCACATAATATCTGGATAGCACATTTTTGTAATGTTAGGACTGTGTTTTAAGATGCATCTCTATTGCTTTATGTTCGCTCAGTTCTTTGTACTCTATGGGATGAATCCATCACGTTTTACCTACCTATTTCTGTTGTGACAGACACCCAGATTGCCTCCAATTCATTGTCACCACACGCATCCCTGCAGTAAGCATCCTCATATATGTCCCCATAGATTGAGAATTTCTTTGGTAAATAGACCCCAAAGCAGGATTGCTAGGTCAAGATATTTTAAGCTTAATTTGCCAAGTATTGCCAGATTGCTTTCAGAAATGCCCACAGCTATCTATACTTCTATCTGCAGTACCCATGTCACCACAGGCCTACCAAACTTGGCATTACCCATCTTTCTAGTTTTTGCCAGTCTGATTGGCATAAGTGAATATATATTTTGTTTAATTTGCATTTTCTTGTGATTAGTAAGTTTGAAAGTCCCATTGTGGTAGTTAGCCTTTTAGGTTTCATCTTCTGTAAACTCCTGTTCATAGCTCTGCCCATTTCTTAATGGTAGCTGGTATCTTTTTCTAAATGATTTACATATTCTAGATAGGAATCCATTGTTGATTTTAGAAATTACAGGTATCTACTCCCATTCTGTCACCTGCCTATTAATTTTATCCATGGATTCCTTAATTAATAACTTTTTGGTTTTATCTTTTAGGTCTTTAACCTACCTAGAGTTCACCTTAGTATGTTATGTTATCTAGTGATGCAGGGTTAGTTGGTTTGTTTGTATGTTTGTTTGTTTTTCTCCATAAAATGAGCTACCATCATTTACTAACCAATTCTTAGCCCTTTGATTAATATGAGGCGAATTGACAGCATGGACTCCCTATCTATTTTAGATCCTTTGTGCCCTTTGTTAGATTAAAATTGTTGGATTTTTGTTGTTTTTTGTTTTGTTTTTCATAGAGGTCTTGGGCCTTCCTGGATTATTCCTAGGTATGTTACAGTTTTTAAATTGCTATTGTGAATGATATCTAATTTTTATTACATTGTCTAGTTGGTTATTGTGAAGAAATGTTGGATCTCCTATTTGTTTTAATAGTTTGTTGATGCTATTAATCTTTCCCTGCCAATCCTAACACCTTTGTGGGTCACTTCCAAGTCACAAAACATTCCTTCCCAACTGGCCCTAAGCATTTCTTTATGTGCCCCTAAGCATTATACCTTGGTTTTGCCTATTTTTTAACTTTAAATAAATGACAGTATACTGCATTCTTTTGTGTCTGGCTTCTTTCAGTGACTCTTATTTTGTGAGATTTAAAACCATGCATTTTCATCTTTGTAATACATCCAATTGTATGACTAGATCATAATTTATTTCTTTTTTGCTGGTGACGGACATTAGGGTTCTTTCTAGTTTGGAGTTATTACAACAATGGTGTTATGAAAATTCTTCTTACATGTATGGTACATATGTGCATGCATTCCTATGAGCCTGTACCTTGAAATGGAATTGGTGGATCATAGGGTATGAAGAGGTCCAAGCTGCACTGAAGGCATTGGCAAAAAACAAAGCTCCAGGAATTGACAGAATACCAATTGAGATTTTTCAACAAACAGATGCTGCGCTGAAAGCGCTCACCCGTCTATGCCAAGAAATTTGGAAGACAGCTACCTGGCCAACTGACTGGAAGAGATCTGTATTTGTACACATTCCAAAGAAAGGAGATTCAACAGAATGCAGAAATTATCAAACAATATCATTACTATCACACACAAATAAAATTTTGCTGAAGATCATTCAAAAGTGGTTGCAGCAGTACATCGACAAGGAACTGCCAGAAATTCAAGCCAGATTCAGAAGGGGACGTGGAATGAGGGATATCACTACTGATGTCAGATGGATCCTGGCTGAAAGCAGAGAATACCAGAAAGATGTTTACCTGTGTTTTATTGACTATCCAAAGGCATTTGATTGTGTGGATCATAACAAATTATGGATAACATTGCGAAGAGTGGGAATTCCAGAACACTTAATTGTGCTCATGAGGAACCTGTACACAGGTCAAGAGGCAGTTGTTCGGACAGAACAAGGGGATACTGCGTGGTTTAAAATCAGGAAAGGTGTGTGTCAGGGTTGCATCCTTTCACCATACCTATTCAATCTGTATGTTGAGCAGATAACCCGAGAAGCTGGACTGTATGAAAAAGAAGGGGGCATCAGAATTGGAGGAAGACTCATTAACAACCTGCAATATGCAGATGCCACAACCTTGCTTGCTGAAAGTGAAGAGGACTTGAAGCATTTACTGGTGAAGATCAAAGATCAGAGCCTTCAGTATGGATTACACCTCAACATAAAACAAAAATCCTCTTGATTGGACCAATAAGCAACATCATGATAAAGGTAGAAAAGAGTAAAGTTGTCAAGGATTTCATTTTACTTGGATCCGCAGTCAACACCCATGGAAGCAGCAGTCAGGAAATCAAAAGACACATTGAATTGGACAAATCTGCTGCAAAAGACCTCTTTAAAGTGTTGAAAAGCAAAGATGTCACCTTGAAGACTAAGGTGCGCCTGACCCAAGCCATGGTATTTTCAATCGCATCATATGCAGTCGAAAGCTTGACAATGAATAAGGAAGACTGAAGAAGAATTGACACCTTTGAATTGTGGTATTGGTGAAGAATATTGAATATACCATAGACTGCCAAAAGAACGAACAAATCTGTCTTGGAAGAAGTACAACCAGAATGCTCCTTAGAAGGAAGGATGGTGAGACTACGTCTTAGATAGTTTGGACATGTTGTCAGGAAGTATCAGTCCCTGGAGAAGAACATCATGCTTGGTAAAGTACAGGGTCAGTGAAAAAGAGGAAGACCCTCATCGAGATGGGTTGACACAGTGGCTGCAGCAATGGGCTCAAGCATAACAGTGATTGTGAGCATGACACAGGACCGGGCAATGTTTCGTTCTGTGGTGCATAGGGTAGCTATGAGTCGGAGCTGACTTGACGGTGCTTAACAATGACACAACAACAACTGCTTTGAGGAGGCAGCTCTTCGTCTTTTGAGTGTCTTCCAACCTGAGGGGCTCATCTTCCAGCACTATATCAGACAGTGTTCTGCTACTATTCATAAGGTTTTCACTGGCTAATTCTTTTCAGAAATAGAGTGTCTGGTCCTTCTTCCTAGTCTTAGTCTGGAAGCTTACCTGAAACCTGTCTGCCATGGGTGACTGCTGGTGTTTGGATACCAGTGGCATGGTTTCCAGCATCACAGCAACACACAAGCCCCCACAGTATGACAAATTGACAGACACGTGGGGTTAAAGGCCATAAGGATTTCCTTTTTTTGTTTGTTTATTGCCTATTTAAGTTTCTTGCCCCATTTCTTACAGTATTATCTTTTTTCCCCTTTATTGTTCTGAGATTATTTATATATTCTGTATGCAAAGTCTTTATTGGTTATATATGTTGCAAATATCTGCTTCCATTCACTGACTTTCTTCTTAACTCTCTTAATGGTGTGTCTTTAGAGAAACACAAGTTCTTAATTTTAATGCAGTTAAATTTATCTGCTTTTTTTCCCCCGTGTGGTTAGTAGTTTTGTATCCTGCCTAAAGAACCTTTTCTTAACCCAAGGTCATGAAGATATTTTTTATAGATTATCCTCTCAAACCTTTATTGTTTTGTATTTTGTAAAAAAAAAAATCGACCAGGGATTGATTTACAGTCAGCTAGCAATTGATTTTTTGACATAGAAGTGTTTCTTTTTTTACTGTATGGATTTCCCATTGATCCAGTAGCATTGACTGAAAACGCTGTCCTTTCCCTCTGCTCTGCAGGGATAAATTACTTTTGCCATAAATCAGTTGTCCATATTTACAGAGATCTGTGTCTGGGTTCTGTATTCTGTGTTGTTTCTGTTTGCTTTTTTATTTTGGTCTATTTAGGCCTTTTAAATTTATCTCAGTGTTTCTTAGTTGTACGTGTAAAACTCCTGTACATTTTTAAGATTTAGTCTTAGTTTTTTTTGTTTGTTTGTTTTAAGATTTATAAGTTTCTAAAATTACATTCTCAGTCTGTTGCTGGTATATAGAAAGGACATTTTTGTATCCAGCAACCTTACCAAACTAATTCTTATGATTTACCTGTATATTATTTTGGATTTTCTGTTTAGTCACAACATCTGCAAATACTATTTTTGTCTTCATTTCTATTTTTCTTTTATTTCTTCTTCCTCATTGCTTGCTGGGACCAGCACAATGTTAGATAGAAGTGGTGATGGATGGCAAGAATCTCTGTCTTGCTCAAGTCTCAAACGGGAAACTTCAGTATGACGTTTGCAAATTAAGAAAATTCCCTTCTATTTTTAGGTGGCTAAACACTCATGATGAATGTTGAATTTTTCAAACTGTTTTTTCTATGTCTATTGAGATAATAATATTTTTTCTTTTTTAATCTATTAAAGTTATTAATTTTTGAATGTTAAACCAATCTTGTATTCTTGGAATAAACCCAAGTTAGTTGTAATGTGTTTTCCTTTTTACATATTTCAGGATTTGGCTTACTAATATTTTGTTCTAGGATTTTTGTATTTGTACATTTGAGTGGGATAGTCTGTAATTTTCCTTCCTAATAATACCCTGGACAGGTTTTGGTATCAAGATTGTACTGGCTTCATAAAGAGTTCCTCTTTTTCTACTCTTTAGAAGAGTTTATATAAAACCTGAAGGTATTTTTTCATTAAATGTCGTTTTAGAATTCATTGTGAAGCCGTCTAGTCCTAGAGTACATTTTGGGGGAGATTTTTGATTACAGGATTAATTGATTTAATAGTTGAAGAATACTCAGATTTTCTGTTTTTTCTTAGTCCAGTTTAGTTTGGTTATACTTTTCTAGGAATTTGTCCATTTGGCTAAATTTTCAAATTTATTGACATAAAGTTGTTCATAACACCCTCTTATTACCTTTTTAATGTCTGCAGGATCTGTAGCAACATCCACTTTTCATTTCCAATATTAATTGTACTTTTTCTCCTCTTTGTTTCTCACCAGAGGCTTATTAATTTTGTCTACTCAAAGAACCAGACTCTTGGATTTGTTGATCCTTTCTACTGAATTTTTAAAATTTTTTTAAATTAATTTGTGCCATTTATTACTTCCTTTTTCCTACTTTCTTTGAGTTATTTTGTGTTTTTTTTTTAAGATAATTGATTTTCAGCCTTTTTTTCCTAATATATGCATTTAAAATGTGAATTTCCCTCTAAGCATGGCTTTCAGTATATCCCACAAGTTTTGATATATTTTATCATTATTTGGTTAAAAGTTTTATAATTTCCATCATGCTTTCTGTTTAATCCATGTTATTTAGAAGTGTGTTAATTTCCAAATATACTACAGAGATTTTCTACATATCTTTTTGTTATTGCTTTCTTAATTGCTCTGTGATTGGTACATATTCTTCAATTCTTTGAAATTTAATGAGATTTCTTTTATGAGTTTTGTAATGTTCTATATGTGGCACAGTGGTTAAGAGCTTGGCTGCTAACTAAAAGGTCAGCAGTTGGAATTCACCAGCCGCTTCTTGGAAACCCTATGGAGTGGTTCTACTCTGTCTTGTAGGGTTGCTATGAGTCGGAATCGGCTCGACGGCAGCGAGTTTGGGTTTTGGTTTTTATATGTACTTACAAAGAATGTATTCTGCAGTTATTGAGTTATAGAATCCTGTATGGATCCATTAGATTCCATTATTGATCAGGTTTCTCAGTCTTCTAAATCCTCGTTGATTTTTTTGTTTTGTCTCCTGGTTCTATTTGTGAGATGATAGAACAATTACTGTGGATTTGTCTCCCTTTGTAGATCTGTCTATTTTTCTGTGTCTATCTTGAGGCTATATTATTAAGTGTATAAAATTTTACATTTGTTCTATCTTCCTGATATATTGAAGCATTTATCATAATGAGGTCCCTCTTTTTCTCTTATAGTGTTTTTTTTTTTTTTTAACTTCTACTTTGTGTGATACTTATGTCATATGGCTTTCTTTTATTTTGGTATCCTAAGCTTTCTTTTGGTTAGGGTATCCAGGGTTTATCTTTTTCCATACTTGTACTTTTATCATTTTCCCAACCTATAGTCTCACTGCCAGCTTTAGCTTCTTTCTTCTGCCTGGCTGATGCTCCCATACTCCCCAAGGCACACACACACGTGTACACACATTAAAGTTCAAGACAGCTTTTAGTTTACCCGGATGTTTCTTATGCTTTTTTTTTCTAAGTTCCTGGAATTTATATTTCTCTCTCACAGCTTTAGTTTATCCAAAGTTGATTTTATAGAAAGGAGCTAACCCCTTGAATAGATCACCATCTTAGCAGAAACTAGAAAATTACCTGGTTTAATGTTTAATTTTTCTATTTGCCCTAAGTATTCATTGTTTCCATGGTTTATCTCTTTTCATCCTTTTACTTTCAACTTATCTGTGTCTGTATATCTAAAGTGTGTCTCTCGTACACAGCATATAAACCTGTTGCCATCAAGTTGATTCCGACTCATAGCAACCCTATAGGGCAGAGTAGAACTGCCCCATAGGGTTTCCAAGGAGTAACTGGTGGATTCGAACTGCTGACCTTTTAGTTAGTAGCCAAGCTCTTAACCACTGTGCCACATATAGAACATTACAAAACTCATAAAAGAAATCTCATTAAATTTCAAATAATTGAAGAATATGTACCAATCACGGTGCAATTAAGAAAGCAATAACAAAAAGATATGTAGAAAATCTCCGTAGTATGTTTGGAAATTAACACACTTTTAGTTAGCAGCTAAACTCTTAACCACTCTGCTTCCAGGGCTCCACACAGCATATAGTTATCTTATTTTTTATACAGTCTGACAATCTCTGCCTTTTAATTAAAATATAAGCCTTTTACATTTAATATGCTTATTGATGTGGTTGTGTTTAAGTCTACTGTTTTGCTATTTGTTTTCCATCTGTTTCTTCCATTTTTTGTTGTTGTTCCTATGTATGCATGTTTTTCTGTTGCTTTCAAGATTTTCTCTTAAACCTTGATTTTCATCAGTACAACTATGATGCATATAGATGCATGATTTTCTTTTTTATTTATTTTTCTTGGAGTTTACTATGCCTCTTGGAAACCCTGGTGACATAGTGGTTAAGTGCTACAGCTGCTAACCAAAAGTTCCGCAGTTTGAATCCACCAGATGCCCCTTGGAAACTCTATGGGGCAGTTGTACCCTGTTCTATAGGGTCACTATTAGTTAGAATCAACTCAAGGGCAATGAGTTTGATTTCTTCTTTTTTTTTTACTATGCTTCTTAGTTTTGTATGTTGATGGTTTGCATCAAATATGAGACATTTTCCTTAAGACTGTCTTTTTCTTTAATTCTTTGAACATATTTATAATGTTGTTGTTAGGTACCATTGAGTCAGTTATGATTCATAGCGACTCCATGTACAACAAAACAAAACACTGCCTGGTCCTGTGCCAACCTCGCAATCATTGCTGTTTGAGCCCATTGTTGCAGCCCCTGTGTCAGTCCATCTCGTTGAGGATCTTCCTCTTTTTCGCCGACCCTCTGCTTTACCCAGTATGAAGTCCTTCTCCAGGAATTGGTACCTCCTGATAACACGTCCAAAGTATGCTAGATGAAGTCTTGCCATCCTCACTTCTAATGAGAATTCTGGCTGTACTTCTTCCAAGACAAATTTGTTCATTGTTCTGGTGGTCAATATGTTCCATATTCTTCACAAGCACCATAATTCAAAGACATCAATTCTTCTTCAATCCTCCTTATTCATTGTCCAGCTTTTGCATGCATATGAGGCGGTTGAAAATACCATGGCTTTTGGGTCAGGCACACCTTAGTCCTCAAAATTACGTCTTTGCTTTTTAACACTTTAAAGAGGTCTTTTGCAGCAGATTTGCCCAGTGCAATATGTCGTTTGATTTATTGACTGCTGCTTCTATGGGCGTTGATTGTGGAACCAAGGACCCAAGTAAATGAAATCCTGGACAGCTTTTCTCCATTTATCATGCTGTTGCTTATTAGTCCAGTTGTGAGGATTTTTGTTTTCTTTAGTGAGGTGTAACCCATACTGAAGGCTGTAGTCTTTGATCTTCATCTGTAAACACTTCAAGTCCTCTTCACTTTCAGCAAGCAAGGTTGTGTCATCTGCATATCATAGGTTGTTAATGAGTCTTCCTCCAGTCCTATGCTGTGTTCTTCTTCATATAGTCCAGCTTCTAGGATTATTTGCTCAACATACAGATTGAGCAAGTATGGTGAAAGGATACAACCACAACCCTGATGCAACCTTTTCTGGTTTTCAACCATGCAGTATCCCCTTGTTCTGTTTAAATGACTGCCTGGTGGTCTTTGTACAGGTTCCATGTGAGCACAATTAAGTGTTCTGAAATTCCCATTCTTCGCAGTGTTATGATCCACACAGTAGAATGCCTTTGCCTACTCAGTAAAACATAGGTAAACATAGCTGCTTTAAAACCTCTGCTAAATCTAACATTCAGGCTGTCTTAGGGCTGATTTATATTGACTGCTTGTGTGTATGTGTGTCTGTGTTTGCCTTTGGGTCACATTTCTTGTTTATTTGTATGTGTATTTGTTTTCTATTGCTTTCATAACAAATTATCACCAATTTAGCAGCTTAAAACAACACAAATTTATTATATCACAATTCTTTAGGTCAGAATCCAATAGACTCACCTGGTTCCTTTCTTCTGGGTTCCTCAAGACCGAAATCAAGTTGTCAGTCAGCCTGGGCTCTTACATGGAAATTTGGGGGAGTCTTCTTCTAGACTCATTCTGGTTATTAGGAGAATTCAGTTCATGGAGCTGTTTCCTTGCTGGCTGTTGGCTGGGAGTTGTTTTCAACTTTTAGAAGCCACCCGCATTTCCTGGCTTATGGCCCCCTTCATCTTCAAAGACAGCGGTAGTGTATGGAGTTCTTCTCATGTGTTAAATCTCTCCAACTTCCCCTTCTGTTGCATCTCTCTGACTCTTGCTTTCCCTAATAATTCCAGATAATCATCTGTCATAAGATCAACTGATTAGTAACCTTAATTATATCTGCAGAGTCCCTTCAAAACAGCACCTAGATTAGTGGTTGGCTGAATAACTGGGGGATGGGAATCTTTGGAGGGTAGCTTTAGAATCCTGCCTACCATAGCATCTCCAATAATGTTTTATTCTATACTGTGTATAATGGATGATACAGTATTGAGACTCTGGATTCTCTTATCTTCCTCTAAAATCAGTTGATTTTTCTTCTAGTAGGTAGTTTGATTACTGACTAATTACCTTAAACTTGTGTGGGCTTGATTTTGTGTTTTATTTGGGCAGATAAGTAGAAAACCCAAGGGCTATTCTGATACCAGTTACTCTGTCATAAACCCATTGCCATCAAGACTATTCCGACTCATAGCAACCCTATAGGACAGAATAGAACTGCCCCGTAAGGCTTCCAGGTAGCAGCTGGTGGATCAAACTGCTGACCCTTTGGTTAGCAACCGGTTAGCAGCCAAGCTCTTAACCACTGTGCCACCCGGGCTCCAACTACTGTGTCATAGCTGGAAGCAAATGTCTGGCAGCCCAAGTCTTAAAGAAATTTAGCTTAAGAGGAAAAGATATTGGTGAATATTCTAGAGATTGAAATCTCAAATTACTACTTATAGATTAATTACTAAACCTAGGATTTCCCTGTTCTTCAGTAATTTTTAAGTGCTTCAAAACAAATTAAATTAGACTTTCTTGTTTTCAGAGCATTATGATATTATGAATGATAGGGTAAAGAGAACTATTTTAGTCACAGGCAGTTTCAGGGAGAAGAAATGGAGTGGTAGGGTATCTTTAAAGCAGAAATATTTTTGAAGAATATATTTCTGTACAAACTTGTCTGCACTGATATGATCAATTTTGTAAAGAAATTGATATTTAGATTTTACCTTTACTGATATTCTTTGGGGATATCATTGTCCTATCAATCAAAGTCCTCATTAAAGCAGTTCTAATGTCAAAGGTTACTGTCTTATTTTGAACAGTAAGAGAATGAGGAGACTGGGTCCAAAATTAATATTTAGAAAACAATAGCCTTCGTATATAAAAACAACAGTTAGCCAGAAAAAAAGACCTACTTGCAATAGCAACAAAAAAGATAAAATACCTTGTAATAACTTTAATAATAATTGTGATATGTCCAAAGAAGAAATATTTTAAGTGTTTTTAAGGGGCACAAAAGAAGATACGAATAAATAGACAGGCATTACCATGTTCTTCGGTTGGAAGACTCTACGTTAAAATGATGTCACTTTTCCCTGAATTCGTCTAAATTTGTCATGCTTCTAAATTTTAAAATGTCAACAGGATTTTTCCCTAATTATGCAGATTGATTTTAAAGTGCATATGGAAAAGCAAATGAGTAAGAATAGCTTTTAAAAATCTGAAAAAAGGAGTTATGAGAAGAAACTAGCCCTATCAGATATTAATACATATTTTAAAGCTGTAATATTTAAAATGGTGAATGAGTAGATAAACAGAACAATGAAATATAATCAAAATTTCAGAAATAAACCCGTAAATTTAGTGAAGATAGCATCTCAACTAGGAGTGTGGGATGGTGAGAAATAGATCTATTGATTCAACAAATATTTATTTGAATTTATTCAGTTAATGGTGTTTATAAACTCAGCTACATAAAAACAAAGACTTTATGCCAGGCAAAACCACTGTCACAAATCAAAATGGCAAACTGGGAATATTTCCAACTTCTATCATCAATAAAGAACTTATTATCCTAGTGTATAAAGAGCTCTTACCAACAAATAAGAAAATGACCAATGATTCTATAGAAAAATGGCCAAAGGATGTAAACAGACCATTCACAGAAAGGAAAAATCATATGATTTATATATATGAAAGTAAGCAAACATCTCATATAAGAGAATGAACTTATAACTGTAATGAAATACCACTTTTCTCTCATCAAATTGGAAAAAAGAACCTCGCCCCCTAAAATTGCTAGCACCTATGTTTGGTGAGGTTTTGGACAAACAAGTACTCTCAAACAGTTGCTGATGGTAGTATAAATTGGTACAACCTCTGTGAAGGGTGGTTGGTAATATTGATTAAAATTACAAATACACATACTCTTTGATATGGCAATTGCACTTCTAGGAATCGATCCTACAGATATACTAGCACACATGTGAAATGCCTGCAAGAGCAAAAGAATAGGAAAAAAGCTATATATCTATCAGTAGTTGTTATTTGTTGGGTGCTCTCAAGTCAGTTCCGACTCATAGTGACCCTGTGTACAACAGAACAAAACACTGCCTGGTCCTACGCCATCCTCACAATCGTTGTTATGTTTGAGCCCATTGTTGCAGCCACTGTGTCAATCTATCTCATTGGAAGACTCTCTCTCTTTTTTTTTTTTTAATCAGTAGAGGGGACTGGTTAAATAATTAATGATACACAGATACAGTGGAATAGTATGCAGGTATTAGAAAGATTGAGACCACTCTTTGGGTAGGGATTATGGAAGAACTCTTAAACCCTATTAAGTTAAAAAAGGAAGGTTCAGCAAATGGATATAATATGCTAGCATTCGTGGTAAAAGGTGGAGGAAAGAATATATATATTTGTATCAGCTTGTATATTTATGAAATAGTTTTGGGCAGTTACCTAAGAAACTGGTAACATTGATAATCGTAGGGCAAGGAACTGTGTGGCTGCGGAATAGAGATAAAGGAAGATGTTTTCCCCATACTTTCATACTTTTCAATTTTGAGTTATTTAAATTGTATTACCTATTGGAAAATTTTATTAATAAAAATTTTAGAAATAATAAAAAACACAATGAAAGTTACTCTCTGAAAATAATAAAACTATCAAGTTATACATTTCTTTTTAGTCTTTGCTTCTCTCCTCCATACCTTGTTCATAGGGAGAAACAGCAATTTGTCCTTTCAAATACAGGTTTGCTTTTTCTTTCACTGAACTGCCTACTTATTTCTATGAAATAATGCTGGTTGCTCATCTATATAAGAAAATAAACATTGATCAATTTTAAACAATTTGACAAAAATGATTATTCTTATAAAAATAAAAATTTAAATAACCTTGAATTAACAAATCGACAAATACTTTCTGTTCCTGATTCTGGTATTCCAATTTCCAAATGACTTATATTTTTCGTGAGTAAGAGTTTAAATACTGGTGGTTTAATTTGTAATAACATTTTCTTTCACTTCTCTTTTACAGCAATTTGAGATTTTTGATGATTGCTTTAGCATATGCCATACCACTTGGTGTATTTGCTGGCTGGTCAGGAGTTCTGGACTTAATTTTAACACCAGTGCGTGTGAGCCAAGTAAGTATTTTCTTTCTTTATGTATTGTAGGTATTTTAGTTCATTTAAATTATAAATACTGATTTTAGCTGCAAAGCATAAGTTATACGTTATACCATTGTTGAAAAAGCTAGATCCTTACGGAATAGCTATATAGTAAAGCAATATTGATTTTCTTCCTTGATTTTGATAAGAGCCTTGAATTTCACATTTCTTTGGGTGTTATTAATGATGCTGATAAGCAGATTGAAAAATAAAGAGGAAAATCTTAGTTTTGTTGACTTCATCCTTTACCCTTGCTTCATACTTTATAAAGAAGATTAAGAGCTCATCGTCAAATATATGACTATTCCTACATCTAATTTCTTATTTTCCCTCCAGTTGCAGGATAGGAGTTTGTCATTTTTTAAAAAAGTAACCATTACAGCTTGCTGCCATCCGTTCCTCCTCCTTGCTCCCAGATAGAAGGGTAGAAAGGGGTAAAGAGAGATTTGGAGGGGTAAATGGAATAAATCCAGTGCACTGGTATGATATTCTATCATATGAATAAACAATTTATTGATTCTGCTTTTGATGAACATTTGGATCATTTCCACTTTTTGACCATCCCTAACAATGCTGTATGAATGTTCTTTTGTGTGTCTCTTGATGCACTTCTGTACACATTTCTATTGAATATGGATCTAGGATGTGAATTACTGGTTATGGTGCATGAATACTTTGGTAGGTGATGCTGATCTTTTGTAAAGTGATTGTACCTATTTACAGTCCCATCAGCAATACATGAAATTTCTCGTTTTCTACGTTATTACCAATACTTGGCAATGTCAGTCTTTTTAGTTTTTGACCAGCTGATGGCTGTGCAGTTGTATGCCATTGTAGTTTCTTTCATAATATCTTTTCAAATGTTTATTGGATATTTGAAATCCTCTTTTGTGACATACCTGTCAAGTCTCTTGCCCACTATTAGGCTGCCTTTTTCTTGCTGATTTGTAGAAGAGGGAACTGTGCAGAAAGGAGCTTCCAGAAGTCTGTTGGGGGAACCCAGCAAGTCCTTGGCTGAGGATTGGACTGTACACGTACAGGGCAAAGGTACTAGAGGCTTAACAGAGGGAGATTGCCATGCAGTTGGAAGCAGAACAAAAATAATAGAAGTCAAGCAGTTACTGGCATTCTGGCCCATGCAGAGTAGTAAAATCTTATTAATACTTTGTTAAAGCACTGGGGATCCTCTTGATATGTCATGAAGACCGAGCTTTAGAAGTGAGGACCTATGTAGTACTCTACCAAGGATTACTTGGACAACTTAGGCTTAGTCCAGGAATGCAGTCACAGCTGTTGACCATGACTTCAATGTTTAATACCAAAACCTGCTGCCATCGAGTCAATTCTGACTCATAGCTACCCTATAGACAGAATAGAACTACCCCATAGGGTTTCCAAGGAGCGGCTGGTGGATTTGAACTGCCAACTTTTTTTGGTTTGCAGCCGAGCGCTTAACCACAGCACCACCAGGGCTCCTCAGTGTTAAATAGTCAACAATATATATTCAGTAAGGTTATCTTGAAAGAGAAGCACACATAAAATAAGGCTATGTATTAATCAGTTAATGAAAATTTTGTAGCCAGAGGCTCTCGGGAACCTAACCCTATATTTCCTCTAGGGGCAGTGGTTCAGTATTCACTAACATAACTACTATGAATAACCAAGAATAGACTATGTAATTTTTTTTGGTTTTTTTAACTTTTAAACTTTCTTTAGATACACCTCTTGTAAGCAGCACATCACTGTTTTCTTTTTTATCCAGTCTTATAATCTTTGTTTTAATTGAAGCATTTGATCCATTTACATTTAATGTAATTACTGATAAATTTGGATTTGAATATATCATCTTACTGGTGTTTTTCATTTTATTCAGCCTAGTCTTTCCTTTTTCTCTCCTGTCTTACCTTCCTCTGGATCAATTAAGTATCTTTTCCCCCATTAGCTTGGTAGTTACGGACTTTTTTTTTTTTTAGCACTTATGCTGGAAACGACAGCATGCACACTTGACTTATCAATGTTCATTATAAATTAGTACTTTTACTTGTTCAGGGGCAGTCCAAGGCTCTTACAACCTTTTAACTCCCTTTAACCCTCTTCCATCATCTGTGCCGTTGTTTTTTAAACTGTACCTGTTAAACCCATTGCCACTGAGTTGATTCCAACTCATAGTGATCCTACAGGACAGAGTAGAATTGCCCCATATGACTTCCAAGGAACAGCTGGTGGATTCAAACTGCCGACCTTTTGGTTAGCAGCTGAGCTCTTAACTACCACACCACCAGGCTCCTTAAACAGTACATTATTTATGTTTTTTTATACAGTCAGTATTCACTGAGATTCATCCTTATATTTACCCTTTCTATTGCTCTTCATTTCTTCCTGTATCTTTGATATTCCATCTGTGATCATTTTTGTTTTGCCTGAAGAACACTGTCTTAGTTTCTTAGTACTACTATACGAGAAATACCACAAGTAGGTGGCTTTAACAAACAAATTTATTTTCTCACAGTTCAAGATACTAGAAGTCTGAATTCAGGTCACTGGCTCTAGGGGAAGACCCTCTCTCTGTCACTCTGGGGGAAGATCTTTATCTCCTTCAACTTCTGTTCCTCAGTTCCTTGGTGATCCTCATGTGACTTCTACCCTGTTTGTCCTTGCTTTTCTGTGCCTAATCTGGTCTTTTCATATCTCAAAAGTGATTAGATTTAAGACACACCCTACACTGATATGGCATCATTAGCATAACAAAGAAAACTGTGTTACCAAATGGGGTTACATCCACAAGTATAGGGGTCAGGACTCCAACACATTTTTCTTTGGTTGCGGGGCACACAATTCAATCCATAGCAAACTTCTTTAAGTATTTCTTTTTGTGCAGGTCTGCAGGTGACAAATTCTCTCATTTGAGTTTAGTTTTTGTTTGTTTTGTTTTGGTCTGAAATTGTCTTCATTTCACCTTCATTTTTAAAGTGTATTTTTGTTGGGCATAGAATTATTGGTTGGCAGTTATTTTCTTTCAACATTTTGAAAATATCCCATTTTCTTCTGGCTCCTACTGTTTTGATTGAGAAGTCAGTTTTCAATCTTAAAAGCTGACTGCGTTTAAATTTTTTTCTTTGTCTTTGGTTTCAGCGATTTTATTATGTAACTAGGTGGTGGTTATCTTTTTATTAATCCTACTTGAGGTTTGTAGGACTTCTTTAATCTATGGCTTCATGTCTCTTAACAGTTTCTGAAAATTGACAGCCAATATCTCTTCAAAGCTTATACTCATTCTCTCTGTCACCTTCATCTGGGATTCTGATTACAGTTTCTACAGATTCTAATTCTGATTCACACTGTATCTCTTACTTTTTCTAAATAGTCCATCCTTTTTCCTTTCTATGATCCAGACTACATATTTTATTCTGGCCTTTCTTCCAACTCACTGTTTCAGTTTTCAACTCTGTAATATACTGTTAAATCCATGCATGAATTGCTAATTCCAGTTGTTATATTTTAAGTGCTAAAATGTTCATTTGATTCTGTTTTATAGTTTCCAAATTTCTTCAGAAATCCTCAGTCTTCTCTTTTTTTTCTTTTTGAACTATTAAAGGTAGTTATTTAAAATTTGTATTTCATAATTCCATTATCTGGATTCCTTGTGGGTCTATTTCTATTTTTTATATTTGGTCATGTTATCTTATGTGTCTAGCTATTTTTGATCGAATGCTAGACATAGTATATAAAAAACTGTAGAGATAATTTAAGCTTCAGGATGATATTCTTTTCCTCCAGAGAGGATTTATGTTTGCTTCTGGCAAGAATCTAGGGATCACCTTAAACTAGTTTCAGAGATTGAGATAATTTTAAACTGGATAATTTTAGTCCCTTAGAGTGCTGTTTTATTTTCACTTTTCCATTACTCATGGGGCATAGTCCTTCAGGGCCCCCAACTAAAGTCTGAGGTTTTTACAAGCCCACCCACCCAACAGCAGGCCCAAAACTTAAATTTTTTTCTTTCCTAAGTGTTATGGATTGAATCGTGTCCCTAAAAAATATGTATTGTAAATCCTAACCTCTATGCTTGTGGTTATAATTTCATTTTGGAATGGGTTGTCTTTGTTATGTTAATGAGGCAGGATTAGTGTAGGGTGTGTCTTGAGTTCATCTCTTTTGAGATATAAAGGAGATTAAACAAGCAGGCGAAAGAAGCAGAGATGGGGAAAGAGTGATGCCAAGCCATATGAAGACTGCGCAGGAGCAGAAGCTCAGAAGAGTCAAGGACCTTCCCCTAGAGCTGACAGAAAGAAAAAGCCTTCCCTAGAGCCAGCACCCTGAATTCAGACTTCTAGTCTCCTAAACTGTGAGAAAATAAATTTCTATTTGTTAAAGCCACCAATTTGTGGTATTTCTGTTATAGCAGCACTGGATAACTAAGATGGTAAATGCCCTTTAATGAGAAAGACAGTCCTGCAGAAGAGAGAATTGTCTTGCCCCATATGCCAATGATATGAAAAACTGTAAAGATAATTTAAGATTTAGGATGTTAGTTTCCTCTAGAAAGGATTTTATATCTGCTTCTGGCAGCAAACACTTGTAAAGAAAAAGACTTGTGTAACGTTATCGTATTATACTCATGTATTGCTTAACGTTTACAATACGTTCTGTGAAGTAGGACGTTATGTGATTTGGATGTTGTGTGAACACCATATTATATAGAGTTCACCTCAAGGTATGGCTGGTAAAAATGATCCTTCTCCTTGTGAGTCAGTTGGACTCCAAAGGCAAGGCAGACATCTTGATATTTGGGTGGCCTTATTACCAGAAGTACGTAGCCAAGATGATCATGAACTTGGCCAACTATCACCACCAGCGCCAGATGGAAAGTACAGAGAAGGGCTCTACCCCGTACGCTGGCACCCAGCAGGCTCCAGAGCAGCCCAGAAGGCTGGCAGTCAGCAGACTCCAGATGCTGTACAGGTCTGAGTTACCAAGCTTTGAAGGTATTTCGTGCCCTGGGGCGGGAGCCATGCACAGGTTAAAGTGGAAGCCCCGTCTTGAACCTGTTCTTATAGGTCTTGCTTCTATCCCCTGGGTTAAGAATGATGGGGTGGAGTTTTTTTCTTTTCCCTTGTTAAATATTTGAAATAAGAATTTAAAGAGTTCTAATAAAGAATCGTATTTCAAAAAAAATACAACCATGGACTTAGATGCAGTTGGACATTGCCCGAATGGATGTTATCCGGTGCTTAGAGTAGGCTAAGCTGCTGTAAGAAGTAGACCCCCAAAATTCTGAGGCTTAAGAAGAGATTTATGTCTCATTCACATAGCAATCTAGGACACTTTGCATAAGAATCTAGGACAGTTGTCCAGTTAATGGACAGTTCGCTGCCCCATGCTGGTTTAGAGATCCAGGCTGCTTCTGCCCCCTAGGACTTTCTCATTAAACACATGGTTAACTTTGTCATTATACACAGATTCCAGGTGGCAGAAAGAGAAAGAAAGTGCAGAGGAGACACACAGCTGTCCAGGTTCTAGCCTGGAAGTGGCACACCTCACTTCTGCTCTTTTCCATTAATGAAAACTTAGTCACGTGGTCACATGTAACTGAGTAGGAGCTGGGACTGTAATCTATGTGCCCAGGTAGAAAAAGATAACATATTATGTTATGGTGGACAGCTGGCAATCTCTGTCACAGGCACAATGAAAAATATGACTAGAAAAATAATGAAAGGTAGAAGTTCGTTTTGGCAGGTATCAAGTGCTAGTTCAAGTTTGGACTTTGCTCTATAGCCACAAGAGAAGCCAGAAATTATTTTTCAGTAGCAGAGTGGAATGACTGAGTTAATTATTCTGGCAATAGTGGACAGAATAGATTGTGGACCTTTTAAGAAATTATTACAGGAGTCCAGGAGTAAGAAATATGGTAATAAGCATGTGTGGTAGCCATGGGAAGAGAAAAGAAGAGAAAAAAATGCGATGTTAGGGACACATGGATTTTCAGTAACAACAACTAACATGTATTGAGCATTTTACATTTATTAATTTATTTAATTCTCAAAAAGGAGTCCTGGTGTTGCAACGGTTAAGCACTCGACTGCTAACCAAAAGATTGGCAATTCGAACCCACCCAGCGGCTCTGTGGGAAAAAGACCTGGTGATCAGCTCCCATAGAGATTAAACAAAAAACAAACAAACCTGTTACCATCGTGTTGATTCTAACTCGTAGCGACTTATAGGACAGATCAGAATTGCCCCTTAGGGTTTCCAAGGCTGTAATCTTTACGAAGGCAGACTGCCACATCTTTTTCCCGCGGAGCGGCTGGTGGGTTCAAACCACCGACCTTTTGGTTAGCAGCCAACCACTTACTCACTGTGCTACCAGGACTCCTGTCCATAAAAATTACAGCCAAGAACACCATACGGGGTGATTCTAGTCTGTCACACGGAGTCGCCATGAGTTGAAAATTGACTCGATGGCACCTATCAACAACAATCCTCAAAAAAAACTTTCTTATCCCCATTCTGCTAATGAGGAAATTAAGGCTTAGAGTGTGGGTTAGGACAGAAGCCAAGTCATATTAAGAGTTAATCAGCGATGAGGAAATGTAGAAGGCACAGTTTGCCTAGAGTCACATAGCTAGTAAATGGCAGGGCTAGAAAAGTTTTCTCGGGAGAGGAGAGAGCTTTGCGTTTGCAACTCAGCTCAAGGTCTCTTTCTCTATCCAGCCTCCCCTAGTTACTCAATCCCACATTTCTCTCTCTCTCTCCTCTGATTTCTTAAGGCATTTTTAGTCATTGCCGGATGTTTTATCACTTAATTCTTTGCTAGTTGTTTTGTGTATGTTGGTTATATTTAAACTTTTTGAGGTTGGTGACCCATCTTTTGTGCTTTTCCTATTTTCTTAAGAGTTCCTGGTACAGTGCTAGGCAGGTTATACACACTTGAAAAATACTTGTTTGATGGCATCGATAGTTTTATTGATTTAAATATTTCAATAACAAACTAATCAAGGACGTATTGCTTAGACATAAATACTTGTTTGTATTAACTACTCACATATGAATCCTTTCATTTTATTAGATAGTATTTCCTAGATTTGTTGTCATTTAGCTAGAACATTTTTATTACAGAGGATCTTTGTTTTTTTCACCCTTTCTAAATTGTGGCATGCTAGTCTTGTATTAAATATTGTCTGCCACTTTCCTGACAGGTAGATGCTGGCTGGATTGGGTTTTGGTCCATAGTTGGAGGCTGTGTAGTTGGAATAGCTATGGCAAGGTAAGAATATTTTATGTTTCATATGTGAGTGAACAGAAGTAGTAAAAAAAAAAAAAACCAAAAAAAAAAAAAAGCCCCAGCTCCCATAGATAAACATATATCCCTGGTGGCACAGTGGTTAAAGTGCTCGGCCACTAACCAAAAGGTCAGTGGTTCAAAACCACCAGCAGCTCCTTACGAGAAAGATGTGACAGTCTGCTTCCATAAAGATTTACAGCCTTGGAAACCCTATGGGGGAGTTCTCCTCGGTCCTGTAGCGTCACTATGAGTCGGAATTGACTCGAAAGCAGTAAGCTTGGTTTGGTATTGGTTTAGATAAACATTTAAAAATCAGGGAAAACTAAAAAAGACAAAAGTCAGAAAAGTGCACTTGTTCCAGCTGCAGCAAAATTGACATGCAGTAGATAGAATTTGCTGTTACAAGAAACCTCAGGGGTAGCCCTTCCTAAAATGTTTTTTCGAGACTAGGGATGCATTTCCAGTGTAATTAAGCTGCCTCACTTGGTATTGTTCAGGAATAACATCTACAAGTGGAACCAAAAGAAAGGTGATATAATAATAAAAACAAATTGATTGTAATCAGAATAGAAAAGAGTTGGAAAAAAAAATCATTTGAAAGAGCATCTCCAAAACTTTTCATGAAAAGGCAGTGTCCTGATTAGCAGGTATTTATTTCTGGTCTTTTTTGGCAGGTATGTTCCTATGGTTATCCCATTTTGGTGAAAAATGTCCACAAAGACTTCTTGTTTCATCATACTGCTTTTGATCTTAACCCATTATGACAGCACATTTTTAGAATGAGTTAGAAGAAGGAAAAAGGCCTCATTTATTCTAAAAAAAGAAAAGCAATGAAAATGTCACTCTTTCAGGTGACTGCCTATAAACGTATTGTTAGTGTTCTCAAAGATAATATTCATTCACTTCCTAAATCATTTTACCCTGCCTAATCAAAAACAAAATTAGACCATCAACTCTACCAAGAAGGGAAGAATCTAATTACATATCTGAGGAGATCAAATAAGATATGTAAATCACCTCAATATCTAAATACTTAAACATAATTGACACAGGATAATATTATATCTAGACCTTATAGTTTGTGTAGTGTTTCTGGGATAATGAAAGAATAAATTGACATTGTAATTTCTAAATCACTTTATATGAGGTTTTTATAAGTTGGGAAAATGTAAGAATAAAATCTAAAAGCTAAAGAAGAGGGATAGGAAGATAGCTATTTGTAGGAATCACTACTCTGATTCTGAAATGCATTGACCTGTCACATTTGACAAGAATCATACCTAATTTTTCTAATTAAATCTCCCAGCCAATTTTAGTGATTCATCACCGATCAAGCACTATTCTGAGCACCAGGTCAAAGAGGGAACCATTATGTATCAGAAATGACGTCTCACAGGCTCCTTTTCTCTTTATTTTCTTTCTCCAACCCCTTAATTTTAACTATATATAGATGGAACTAGAGGGAAACATTAGAACAAGGACATTTCTGTTTTTAATTTGTTGAAGTTGAAGTTCTAAAAAATACTGCCATTACTCTGGGATCAGAAATCAATCTTAGGTACTCCTAGGCCTAGAATCAATTTAAAAATTATTTTCATAACACTACTTTGGGTTCTATGAAATGGAGTCTTCTTACAGACATTAGTGGGTTGGGTGACTTTTTGTAATTATATTGCTAAAGGACAGTTTGGTACTCCTTGGGTCCTAACAGTATACTTTGATGGCATCAGTCCATTTGAAGAGACTGGGTTTCCCCAAATAACACAGCCAGTGGTCAGTTTACTCCTGTGTGCTCGGACTGTGTGACACTTACTCGCTATTCAGCTTTATTCAACTCTGATTTGTATTCTTCTATATCTGGTCATCTGCCTACCTGATGAGTAAGTTCACGCAGAATACCAAAATATAAATCAGAAAAGTATTTGATGAGCATGGAATTAAAACAGAGTTTTTTGGATGCCCTTGCGGGACATTTCTATCAAATTATGGAGCCTTTTTCAGAGTACATAAGAACTTTCTACTTGGAACATGTCTAGATGAGAACAAACCTAAATCATTGGACAAAAGTGCATCCATTTTTTCCACCAAAAGATGGCATCAGTTCTCATAGGAAATCATTCTAGTCTAGCTAACGCTTACAAACATGATTAACCCTATCATGTCAGATAAGTGCAAACCAAAGATGGTATTGAAAGTATTATGGACAGTCACATAGTAACAGCAGAAATGAAAATCAATTTAAAAATTCAAAATGAAGTAAATGTTGTATACTTTTAGCATAGTAAATATTATACACTTTTTTAGCAAAGTAAATGTTGTATACTTGGGGTAGGATAAGTTTTTCTGCAATAGGAACAATTCTGAAAGAGTAAACTGTGTACAGGCAGTCCCCAGTTTAGGAAGGTCAGACTTACAGACAACTTGTACTTGCCCTTTGATGTTATGTAAATTTGCCCTCACTTTGAACCGATTTAACCAACCCCTACTCACAACAAATTCTTCATCACCGTTACCTTCACTTGCTGCACATGCAGCTTTTAAATCACTGAAAAAGACTTCGAGCCTTTTCTTGCACCAAAACAAAAAAAAAAACCCATTGCTGTCGAGTCAATTCTGACTTATAGTGACCCTATAGGACAGAGTAGAACTGCCCTGTGGGGTTTCCAAGGAGTGGCTGGTGGATTCCAACTACCAACCTTTTGGTTAGCAGCGGAATGTTTAACCACTGTGCCACTAGGGCTTCTTGGAAATTATAGAAAATATAAAGAAAATAAAAGTGGCATTTTAAAACTTAGAATCTATCCTGTAAGAGAAAAAAAAAATTATCACAAAAACAATTCTTAAAAAATACAAACCTTGCTTTTAAAAGAGTGAATGGAAGATCATTCCAATAATTGTTGTTTAATGAAAGTATATCACTGATTTAAATAGTATGAACAAATCTAGCTAGAATTAATAGAATATTGTTTCTTCTCAGGTTTGCAGATTTTATCAGGGGTATGCTGAAACTAATTCTTCTCCTGCTGTTTTCTGGGGCTACCCTGTCCTCCACGTGGTTCACCCTGACCTGTTTGAACAGCATCACGTACCTGCCTTTAACCACAGGTGAACACAGACTTATTTTTGAGCCTTGAATAAATTATTTTAGGTTCACAAAAGTATAGTTACTCTGACAGTAGACCTTTTTTCTTGCTTTCCGTAAGTAATTGTTAAATATATAAAAAGGAAGATGTGTTGATATCTCATGTGCAGCTATCAAACCATTATGCCATCTAAAGAGAGTCCAAGAAATAACTAAAAATACTTTCATTGGTATTTTGCTTATGAAAAATAAGTATAATTGTTAGCCTAAGCTTATATAGCTTGGAAGAGTTTATGTATTTTTAAAATTCGTATCAGAGCTTAATACAAAGATTTCTATCATGTTTATAGCCACTACATCATTGTTGAACAGTAAGGAAGATGTAACAAAGGCAAAAAACTATGAGATTTGAAGTACACTTCAGTAAAATTCTTTAAGCCAGCACTTATAGTTTCATTTTATGTTTAGTTTCATTACATTATCAATGCAAAAAAGAGAACTTACTGGAAATACCTATTAGGAGTATATCATAGCCAGTTTACTTAGCTCATCTAATTGATCTGAAACATTTGTATTTTCTATTGTTTTTATTAATTTCACTTTGGGGTCTATAATAGTTTTCTATTGTTGCTGTAACAAGCTATCATAAATTGTGGTTTAAAACAACAAATTTTTCATCTTATATTTCTTTACGTTAGAAGTCTAACATGTATCTTACTGGTTTAAAATCAAAGTCTGATCAGGGCTGCATTCCCTCCGGGAGGCTCCAGGGGAGAATCTTTTCTTTTGCCTTTTCCAGCTTCTAAAGGCTGACCACACTCCCTGACTTGTGCCCCGTTCCTTCATCTTCAAAGCCAGCAACATCAGGTTCAGCCCTTCTCACATCACGTCACTCTGTGTCTTTCTTCCGTAATCACATTTCCCTCTGAACACTCTTCTTCAGCCTCCTTCTACTTTTAAGGACCTTTGTGATTACACGGAAGCCCTGGTGGCGTAGTGATTAAGAGCTATGGCTGCTAACCAAAAGGTCAGCAGTTTGAATCCAGCAGGCACCCCTTGGAAACCTTATGGGGCAGTTCTACTCTGTCCTGTAGGGTCACTATGAGTTGGAATTGACTTGATGGCAACGGGTTTTTTTTGGTGTGTGTGGGCCCACCTGGATAATAATCTCTCGATTTTAAGGTCATCTGATTAGCAACCTTAGTTCCTTCTGCATCCTTAAGCCCCTTTACCATGTAAAGTAACGTAATTCGCAGGTTCCAGGCATTAGGGCATGAACATCTTGGGGGGGTGTTCATTATTCTGCCTACTGCAAGGTCTTTTTTTAATTACCATGACAGATTATTTTATAAACCAAGAGGACTTTGTTGTTGTTGTGTCTTCCTTTCTGCTAATGAAAGATTATTTAAGATGCATATTTTTTATTCCAATTGTGAATAATATTCAGCCACCTTTCAGATTATGTGTTTAATTGTGGGATTATTTGTTATAAAGATGGTAACAAATGAGCACTTGTATAAGCAGGAGTAAATAAGAGTCTGAAAGTGGCTCTATAGGGGCCTTGTTGCTGCATGGCATGTATGTTCCATGGGTGCCCTTAGTGACAAAGAGAGTTCCTTTTGTCTACATATGATTAAACAATACTACGTTCCCCAATTTGTATCTATCAACTCTAGAATAAAACAACCAGCAGTTTCTACGTCAGAGGCATCAAATCTTTCAAAAATAGATGTTTATTTGAGAGTTCCTACCACTTTTACAAGGAGCCCTGATGGTGCAGCGGTTAAGCGCTTGACTATTTAACCATTCAGACTTTGGAGATTCAAACCCACTCTCCACTCACTCCACAGGAGAAAAGACTTGGTGAACTGCCCCCATAAAGATTGTAGCCTAGGAAGAGTCTAGGAAGATGTGGTGTAAGCAGACCATCATTCCAATCCTCCCCCGCAAATACAACAAAGAAATGGTGCTCAGCTTTGAGGGACTCTGAATCAGGAAACAGAAAAGCAGCAGGGAACTGCAGACAGGCAAGAATCAACAAATAAGGATGAGTCGCGTACAGTAGGAAAATCGCTTCTCCCACCTTCCCTGCTCCTCTCCTCAGCCACGCGTGCTGCCAGCTGCTGTATTCTGGGGTAATCAAATCCTGGAGAAAGAGCCTGCTTCCCTAACCACCACAGCCCCTATCTATACAAAGAGATAGGACCCTAAGCTTCTGCACTAAAATCAACAAGGCAGACCTCCCCGGGGATCTGGAGTGTGTCTACCCCTTCCCCACCTGGACCCTGTTGGTTGCAAGCTTATTGTGAATTGCTACAGAAGGCCCGTGCAGTGGGGTCTGCTCCCATAGTAAACACTGTACCAGCCTCCCTGCACACCCCATGGCTCAGGCCTCTGAAATCAACAGGACAGACTTCCCAGGGAGTCAGTTCAAGTATGTCTGCTTCTCCTTTCAGTCTGTGCTAGGGACTGCCGTCTGAGGCTGCTGTGTGCTAGGAAGCAGACATCCTTAGTGGGGGCTACACCCACAGCCAACATACTACAGTGAGGACTCTGATAGCAATAAGGCAGACCTCCCTGGAGGTCTCTTTGGAGTGTGATAGCCCTTCCACCTCCCAGACACTGTCACCTGCAAGCCTGTTGTAAATTGCTACAGAAGGCCCCTGCAGTGGAATCTGTTCCGGTAGTCATCACTCTGCCTGCCTCCCTGCGCACTCTATAACTCTGGCTTCTGAAACCCGCAGGACAAACTTCTCTAGGGGTCAGTTAGGGTTAGTTTGGCCCTACTTCTGGATGGCACTGAGGACTGCTGATTGAGGCTGCTTTGTGTTGGGAAGCAGGAGTCAAGTGGAGGCTGCACTCACAGCCAACAATCTGCTGAGGGGACTCTGATAGCAACAAGGCAGGCCTCCACAGGGATCTGAGCAGAGTGTGACAACCCCTCCCTCACCTAGTAATTGTTGGGTGTCAAGCTGTTGAAAACTGCTACAGAAGTACCCTGTAGTGGAGTCTACTCCCATTGTCAGTACTCTGCTTGCCTCCTTGTGGAGCCCATAGCTCAGACTTCTAAAACCAACAGGATAGACCTCCCTGGGGATGAGTTTGGGTCATTCTGCTCCGCATTACAGTTGGCACTGAGGGCTACTGACTGAGGCTGCTATGTGCTAGGAAGCAGGCATTTTGAATGGAGGCTACATTCACAGCCAGCATACTATGGGGCGGGTTCTGAGAGCAACAAAGCAGACCTCCCTGTGGGTCCGTTTGGAATGTGACTACCCCTACCCCCACCAGTAACTGCTGCAGGACTGATACAAACTCCTATAGAAGATTCCCTATGGTAGAGTCAGGAGATGGGTCACCTAAATGGAGACAGCTCCCCCAACCACCACATGGCCACTGGGGCTCTGAAACCAACAAATCAGATCTCTCAGAGGTCCTTCTGGGGAGTACCAGCCCCTCCTCCTCCTAAAACAGAAGAAAGTCTGCCTGTGCTTCCCCAAATGCCAGCTCAGGTGTAAGCAGCCCCCACAGAGCAGGGAAGGAAGCCTTGGACAAAACTGGAGGGCAACACCGAGCCCCAAAGGGGGCTTTCTGGGTCTAAGTTTTCCAGCTAAAAACATGGTTGCAGGAACAGAGAAGGGGAGTAATAACTAGAGGGGGGGACTGCACCCTCTGGTGGACAGAATGATTAGTACATGATATCTCACCTAAGTGGCAGTGCCCATAGGGGACAGACTGACCGCAGTGTATTCTCTGGTGTGTTTGGGCGAGATTGAAAGTTGAAAACTGAGATCTGGAACTTTTGAATCCTAATTAAACCAGGAAGGGACAAAGAGCTATCACAGAGAGGAAGTGGTAAGCAAAGTCCAAAGAGTGCTCTTCAGCCACTCTCTGCCTGCCTAAGAGTTTCTTGCAGAAAGTAGTGTAGGCAAAAACATCAAATACTGGGGAAAACTGAGAAAGTTAACACCTTCAAAAATTCCAGTGCCCCAACAAAAAATCACAAGACACACAAAGAACAGAGAAACAATAGCCCATCCAAATGAACATGACAAAGGTAGTGAAAGCCCATCTAGGGGTGACAAAATAATGGAAAAAGGAAGAATATAATACAACAACAATAAACATAATTAAAGAACTAAAGGAAAACAGACAAAGAGCTAAAAGAGAATAAGGAAAACAATGCAAGAACAAAATGAGAATCTACAAAAAGATATTGCAAATGAAAGGGACAATAACTGAAATAAGACACACAATAGAAGGACTTACCAACAGATTTAATCAGGCAGAATAAAGAATCAGTGAATTAGAGCATAAAATATTTTAAACTGCTGAGGCTGAAGAGCAACAAAAGCAGAAGCTCAAGAAGACTGAGCACAGTTTAATGGAATTATGAGACAACAACAAGAAACCAAATATATGCATCATAGGAATTTCAGAAGGAGATGAGCGAGAGAAAGGGACAGAAAGAATATTTGAAGAAATAATGACAGAAAATTTTCCCAATCTAATGAACTACATGAATCTACAAATTCAAGTTCAAAGAACACCAAGCAGGATAAAGCCAAAGAGATCTACACCAAGACACATCATAGTTAGGCTTTCAGAAATAAAGGTAGAGACTCCTGAAAGCAGTGAGAGAGAAGCAGTCACATACAAAGGATCCCCAGTAAGATTAAGTACCGATTTTTCCTCAGAACATGAGAGGCTGGAAGGCAACGGAATGATATACTTAAAGTGCTTAAAGAAAAAAACTGTCAACCAAGAAGACTATACTCAGTGAAACTACAAGCATGAAATTAAAACATTCCCAGACAAACAGAAACTGAGCGAGTTCATATCCACCAGACCAGCCCTATAAAAAATACTAATGGGAGTTCTGTAGATGGAAGGGAAAAGACTAGAAAGTAGTTCAAACTATACATAAAAAGAAAAATCCCTAATAAAGGGAAATGTATGAACAAGTATAAGGACTAGTAATACCTAATAAAGGGAAATGCATGAACAAGTATAAGGGCTAGTAATAAGGTGTTCATGCTTGATAATTCTAAATGTTTTGTCCTTCAAGTTTTTTAATAACAAATATGTAAAAGGAAAGGATAAAATAATGTTACAGGACACGTGAAATATAAAGACAGAATTAGTGATAACAGCAACAAAATGGAGTGGGGGCAGAGGAATGGTATAGATATAGAATTTCTTGTATGCTTCTGAAGTTAAGTTGCTACCAACAGATTTAATCAGGCAGAAGAAAGAATCAGCAAATTAGAGGATAACATAGTTAAAATTACTGAGGCTGAAGAGCAACAAGAATGGAGATTCAAGAATGTTATAAATACTAGCTGTTAAATGTAGCATTCATGGTAACCACTAAGAAAATACATAAAGAAAAACATACACAAAAGGAAAGGAGAAGGGGACCGACAAGACTGACTACAATAAACCAACAAAACACAAAAGCAAGCAGTGGTAAAGGACAAAGACAAAGGAGGCTTAAGACATACAAATAACAAAATGGTGGACATAAGTCACTTTTTGTCAGTAATTCCAGTGAACATAAATGGACTAAATGCTCCAATCAAATGGCAGAGAGTGGCGGAATAGATTTAAAAAAAAAAAAGAAAAAAGATTCAACTATATGCTGTTTACAAGAGACACACCTTAAACCCAAGGACACAAATAGGCTGAAGGTGAAAGTATCGGAAAAAAATATTCCATGAAAATAATAATCAAAAAAGAGCTGAGGTGGCAGTCTTAATATAAGACAAAGTAGACTTTAAGACAAAATCTGTCAGAAGAGATAAAAATGGACATTGTGTATAGTGATAAAAGGATCAATTAATCATGAAGATTTAACAGTAATAAATATATATGCACCCAACATTGGGGCACCTAAATGTATAAAGCAAACACTGACAGAATTGAAGGGAGAAATAGTTGGAGACTTCAGTATGCCACATTCAATATTGGGCAGAAAATCTAGAAAGAAGATCAGCAAGGAAACAGCATCTGAATGACACTATAAATTAACTAGACTTAACAGACATAAATAGGACTCTCCACCCCAAAACAGCACAATATACATTCTACTCCAGTGCACATGGATCATTCTCCAGGATAGACCACATTTTAGGTCACAAAGCAAGTCCTGATAAATTTAAAAGATTGAAATCATACAAAGTATTTTTCTAGTCACAACAGAATGAAGATAGAAGTCAGTAACAGAAAAAAAAAACTGGAAATACACAAACATATGCAAATTTAACAACATGCTGTTAAACTACCAATGGGCCAAGGAAGAAATCAAAAGAGAAGTGTAGTTTCATAATTTAGCAGTTATACAACATTCTGGTGGAATCGTTTTAGTTTACAACTCTTCTTATTCGTGACATTACTCTGATATCTTTTGTGATACTGTATGTCAAGTAAGCATCTGTTAGATTGTACAAGAACGTAATCATGAATGCATAATGAACAGATTTCTTTCCCTTGCATTAAATGTAGATTATTTATTATAAAATAGTACATTCATACACCATGCGTCTGTCAGTTTGTTGTATTGTGGTGGCTTGTGTGTTGCTGTGGTGCCGTACGCTATGCCACTGGTATTTCAAATGCCAGCAGGGTCACTCCTGGTGGACAGGTTTCAGCAGAGCTTCCAGATTAAGACAGACTAGGAAGAAGGACCTGGCAGTCTACTTGTGAAAAAAATTGGCCAGTGAAAACCTTATGAATAGCAGCAGAACATTGTCAGGTATATCACCGGAATATGAGCCCCTCAGGTTGGAAGGCACTCAAAATACGAATGGGGAAGAACTGCCTCCTCAAAGTAGAATCGACCTTAATGATGTGGATGGAGTCAAGCTTTCGGGACCTTCATTTGCTGATGTGGGATAACTCAAAATGACCCTTAACAAGATGGATTGATACAGTGGCTGCAACAGTGTGCTCAAGCATAACAACGATTGTGAGGAGGGCACAGGACTGGGTAGTGTTTTGTTCTGTTGTACATGAGGTTGCTATGTGTCGGAACCGACTCAATGCTACAACAACAACAGTACATTCATAAAATTTTGCATATTTTCTATTTAACATGATAAAACTAACAGTTTTAATCTCTGGGTAGAAGTATTAGAAATTAATTTTTTACCTCATTTTTTGTCTAAATTTGTATAATGAGCTTATTCTTTTATAATCAGAAAAAAAATTATTTAAAAAAAATTAAACATCTTTTGTAAATCCTAAAAGAAATTGATGTAATTGACTCTTGTTGAAAATAATTGTGTTGGACAGGAAGGAGAGCAGAATTCTAAATGAAATCAAGGTCAGAATTGAAAAGTTGAATTTGATGTGGACATCTTAACAACCACTGAATTTATAAATTCTACTGTTGTTTTCAATTGCTAGTCAGTTTTTGAATGTCACTTCGATACTGCTGAAAGATGAATTTTTAACTTATAGATACACTGAGGAAGTTAGAACTAAATTGGTTTACATTTCTTCTCTGAATTATCATAGCATTTTTTTTTTCTTTCCTCATACTTACCACTTAATAGTCTCCTGAGTGTATTTTTATCTCCCCTACTAGTCTGAAAATCTGGAGCATGGGTTTGTGCCTTATAAATTTTGTCCCCCACCTCCATCCCAGTACCTAGCACAGGCCCTCAGGAATGAATGAATGAATGACGTGTGTATTATCTCCGTTGTGATCCTCAGTAGCTATGACTTATTGCCAATGATAGCAACCTCAAGCCACTCTTTATTATTCAGCACTAATGTAGGAAGGCAAAAGAGCACATTTTAGTGGAACATTGGAGAATTTGAATATATCTGTCACAGATACCCTTACTGCCTTTGTAAAAATCTGACCTAATTCCTTTTAAGTAAAAGAGGTTTCACGAAAGGGAGCTTACTACACAATCTAATTACAGACAAATTTTAGACCTTAGGCTGGTATTTAAAGTCAGTAATGGCAAATTCATGTTTCTTTTTTACCAGAGTCATTCTCATTTTAACCAGGGAAGTATCTAGTCTTTTTCCCCTTTTCCTAGCAAACTTAGTATTTCTTAGTATTTTATTTTATTTATTTTAGTATTCTATTACTTGTTGTCAGAAGAATCTGTATGAAAAGCATTTGAAAATATAGGTGTTAATCATAATTGTTAATGTAATAAATTAAAAGCAACTTAATTTTGTTCAACCCATGTGTTATATAAGTGCTACTGCTGTCTCATTAAAACCTTCAGTTGCCACTGATCTTGATGTTACTTTTGCCATCTCCACAGAAGAAGAACAGAATCTACCAGTCCTATCCACAGGCATGCTGTTTTCATATAGGTACCGGCTTACATACACCCTCTTGGAGGCTCTCACCAGTATGCCCCCGCTTAGGGAAACTCAGTACTTAAAATTGCGTTGTATCTTCATTAATTGAAATATTTACAATAGGGCAAGTCAGTAACCTCATGACTAAATAATGTGAGTTTCAAAATCTTGACACTTATGCTGTAAACAGAATTATGGCAATACCTTATCCACCTTCTTGGAGAACTAGCTGTCCAGCCCTGTGAGCCACAACTCATACAATCATTTTCTAGTGAACAGATGAATGCTTTGAAAATAGCATTTTGAAAAATGTTAGCCCTTTGGTGTGGGTTTTGCTAAAACAATGTAATTTGACTGTTTAACCGGCAGAAGTTGCCTTGGGGGAGGTTCTTCATCTAATTCAAGTTACTAGAATGATGATGTCAGAAGCAAATACTGAGTGGGGGGTGAGGGAGTGACTAGCTAGGCACAAGCCGCTGGAGTGATAGCTGACCACTAGCTGACATCAAGTGATAGTTATAGAAGGAAGACTTACTCAGTTGTATTAAAAAGGTATGTAATATGCATGTAATTCTTTTATTAGATTTCCACGTATTTTGCCTTTATAAAGATAATTATGTCCCATTTTAATAGGCAATGAAACAAAAGCATCCACTTGCCAAAAGATAGGGGAAAATGAGAAAATTGAAAGAAGAGTTAAGAACATCATTAAAGAAATGTGCATTATTAGGAAAATGAGGGATTTTAAGCTTTAAGGAAAAAAAGCTAAGGAGTGACTTAATTACTCTTTTCAATTTTATGAACTAAAAGTTATGGTTACTCATGTTCATGCTGACCAAGGAAAGAAGACTAGAACATGAATTAAAAGAAGAGAATAGATCTGTGAAAGAACCTTTTAAATGTAAGAATCAGGAAATACTCAAAGGGCCTATTGAGGAAGATCATATAATGTTTACCCATGGGAATTTTCAAGAAGAAAAATTAAATCTTAAGTAGAATCTGTATTTTTTGACCAGAGAGGGCTTGACCAGGTAATCAATCAGTGCTTGATGATTTAATAATCTATTGCCTTCTTCAGAGCTATAAGTAATTCTTGGGGAGCTTGCAAGTTACTGATAGACCTATACCTCTGATATCTGATTCTACAACCAGTCTCTAACTCTGGGCCCATTATTTCAAAGGATTACTAGTTGTGCTTTGTTTAAGAGAGAATTATTTTGCTGTCCAGCCATAAGGGACTCTATATGTAATTGTCAGTCTTTATAGGACTGAGCTACTCCAACAAAGACACTAAACCAGAAAATTAGTAACACACAGGAAGGAAAATCATAGCCATTAATGATATTGCAGCAAAATACACCATATCCTCTTCTGAAGCCTTAGTTTTTTGTGTGCTGAATATTTTAGTTAGGAGTAGATCACGGAAGCCACAGCAGTCATTTTTTTAGCAAGAAAATGTGAGGCCAAGAAGAGACACAGCTCAGTCCTATAGAAATGTGTATCTCTGTGTGTGTGCATACACATAAATATATGTATTCTGTATCTTCAGCAGGCTCCAAACCAAACCAGTTGCCAGTAAGTTGATTCTGACTCATGGTGACCCCATGTGTGCAGAGTACAACTGCTCCATAGGATTTTCCAGTGTGACCATTTCAGAAGAAGATTGCCAGATGTTTCTTCCAAGGGACCTCTGAGTGTGTTCTAACCACCAACCTTTCAGTTAGTAGCACAGGGCTTAACCATTTGCACCACCCAAGGACCCCATTTAACATGCCCAGAACCTATGAAAAAAATATGTGGTTAACAAAAATTGTGAATGTTTACTGTTTCTCTTTACACATGTCTTTATTTTCCAAAAGAAGTGTTTTTACTTATAATATGAAGTTTAATTTAGATTGTCAAAATATTTTAATAAAAGTCTAATAATTCCCAGTTAACTTTCCTAACTTTACCATGAAATAAAAATTTAGTCAGTATGAACAATAATAAAAGCTTATCCAGTAAACTGTATTAGTGTTATAAACATACTCTTTAGGGAAATGTCTTGATTCTAATCCTTAAGATAGTACATAATAAGAGCTTGTATTGTTTTATAATGCTTCTTACTTCTTAATAAAACTTTAAACAAATTCTCTATTATTCTTATATAGCTAGAAACACCAATAAGATTTTTGATGTTAATATCCTTATTATTTTACTACCTATATGTAAGGAGCCATGGTAGCGCAGTGGTTAAGCACTCAGCTGCTAACTGGAAGTTGGCAGTTCGAAGCCACCAGCCATTCCATGGGAGAAAGATGTGGCAGTCTGCTTCCGTAAAGATTTACCGCCTTGGAAACCCTATGGGGCAGTTCTACTCTGTCCTATAGGGTAGCTATGAGTCAGAATCTACTGGATGGCAATGGGTATACAGGTACCTACATGTACTTAAGTTTGTTACTGATCGACTGAAATGGACCTTAGTCATACCTCATATTATATATCATTCAATAATTGACTCTTTTTTGTAACATTCTAGATGTATGTTCATCTTACTTCAGCTTGAATACCTCTAGCAAAAAGAAACCCTTTGCATCACAGAGCAGCCTATTCTGTTGGACAGCTCTGGGTTCTAGGAAATTCTTCCAGTGAAGCTAGTCAGCTCCCTCCTGCTTCCTTTGACAGCCCTTGAAACATTTGAAGACATCTGTCATGCCTGTCCTTAGTCTTTAAACACTCCCAGTTGTTTCAGCCGTTTCTCATCAGACGTGGATTTCACACCTCTTACCAGCCTAGTCACTCTCTTCCAGACCTTTGGTAGCTTGTCAGGGTCCTGCTTATAATGGATTACTCGATTTTAGCACACTTCTCCTGCTGTACTCAGCACCTGATGCTGGGGGAGGATGTGGCTTCTTATGATTATTGTTGTTGTTGTTGTTAGTTGCTATCAAGTTGACTCTCATGATTAGACATAGTTTTTTTTTAATAGAATGGAATATTAATAAATAACTTCTTAACTTTGTGCATATAAATGGCTGCTGAGCCAATAGGATAACCAAATACGATAATATATTTGGAAGGAGTTTCAAAAACTGTTCAAAAAACTATAAATCTGAGACTGTGAAGTTGTTGTTGATGATACCATGAGAGTTTCATTAAATGTTGAGTGGGAAATAGTTCTTATTCTTATCTGAAATTCTGTAATTTGTTTTATAACTGCAATCACCCAGGGTTTGAGTGTTTTAGTTAACAAAAATGTATTCAAACACAATTTTGTTCCCTAAATTTTAGTAATTTGGTTTGCCATTGAGAGTGGGGGGCTGGGGGTGGGGGTGGGGCATTAGGAGTACTTCAGGGTTCTGATCCAGTTCATATGCTTGAAATTCATCTATTGTAACTATTTTTTGCTACACGGGACTTTGTTTTTCTGCAGTTTAAATTGTGAGCCTGTGGAGTATTATTAGCTACTGTGAAAAAAATCTGCCTCAGCACTTCAGTTGTGTTTGTTCTGCTAAATTATCTTGACTCTTTAATTGAAAGGCAGTTTATTATAATTTTAGTATCAATACTTACTATAGAAAGCCATGGAATTATTTAATGATCATGTAGTTTGAACCTTCTTTGACGAGAAGGAAATTATCCTGTCTGCCTGACTTTGAATAGATGACATTCACCCACTGGATCTGCCAAACCAGCATATAAAGACACTGTATCAAACTCCAAGCTGAAAACTCAAATGGAAGTCAATTCAGACTCATAATAATCGGCTTCTACTTAATGCCTGTCCCAGAACACTGTGGAATATATAAAATCAGTCCTGACACAGCTCACTTCCCCACATTCTGATTATGAAGATCTAATTTAACCCTTTCCTGCATAAATCATTTTGATTTTTTCTTTCTGTTGATCATCATTTTTATGATAATATAAGAAGCAAGCACCAAGACTGAGAAAGTTAAAGGAAAATACTTGTTTTTTGATTACTGGCCTCTGAACTTACATTGTCTGTCTCAGCCCATTTATCCTGCTTGTACTAAACCTGTAACCTGTTGCCATCGAGTTGATTCTGACTTACAGCGACCCTATAGGACAGAGTAGAACCGCCCCATAGGGTTTCCAAGGAGCAGCTGATGAATTTAAACTGCTGACCTTTTGATTAGCAGCCGTAGTACTTAACCACTCGGCAACCAGGGCTCCACTTATAATAGGAATTCTAATAAATGAAGTAGAAATATTTATGCCAAGGATCCTGCATCTAAGTTGGGCTGTATGGCTTCAAGGTGTAGACATCAGCTCTGTGGGTCAGCTTACCCAATGGTAACCATTTCTGAGTCAGCTGGCTAGCAAACTCACATAAAGTAAAATTGTATTAGATGCCAATTCATTAGTCTACAATGGAATTTCTTTGATTTTTTTTTAATAGGTAGTATATGCACATTGTAAAAAAAGTCCAATCCAAGTAGTACAAAAGGATAATACAGTGAAAAGTCAGTTTCACCCTCGTGTGGCCCCCAATTTCCCTCTCTAGAGGCAACCTTGATTACCAATTTCTTATGTACTTTCCTAGAGAGTTCTATACATTTACAAACATTTATATATATCCTTTTTATATAACACACTTTTCGACACCTTACTTTTTTCACTTCTGTATCAAAAAAACCAAAGCAGTTGCCATCGAGTCGAATCCGACTCAGGGTGACCCCATGTGTGCGGAGTAGAACTACTCCATAGGGTTTTCAAGGCTGTGACTTTTTGGAAGCAGATTATGAGGACTTTCTTCAGAGACACTTCTGGGTGGGTTCGAACCACCAGCCTTTTGCATAGTAGCCGAGCACTTAACCGTCTGTGTTACCCTGAGACTTCCTTTACATATCTTTGCTGTCAATTAATATCAGTACATACAGTTACCTCATTTTTAATGGTGGCATAGTATGTCTTCATTTAGATGTTTGATAAATTTTTAAACAACGAAACCCCTACTGGTGGACACTTAGCTTTTTTTTTTTTTTAATCTTTTCATACTACAAACAGTACTGCAGTGACGGCTCTTTGTATACTTGTACCTGTATAGCTGTAGGATAAATTCTTAGAAGTGGAATTGCTAGTCAAAGAGTAACTGCATTTTTTATTTTGATAGGCATTTTCAAATTACTCACCAGAAGATGAACTCTTTACAGATCCATCAACAGTGTTTCACCACAAAAGAAATTTTATCTTTCCAAGACAGTTATGTATGTCTCTTCTCCCAGTTCGTTCCCAAAATTAAGATACCTAGGAAACCAAAATCAGAAGATTCTCACTGAGCATGAAATGAGGGCCAAGAGATTGGGCTGGTCTTGAGGGTTTTCAGACAGGGCTTCTGCTTCACCATACTCTAGATTTCTGACACATCCCATGTCTCATTGTTTTGTACCATGCTTGAGAAAAATCAGCGAAGTCGAATCTCTCTTTTCAAGACCCCACACTGACAGTCTCCTTTTCAGTATTTCTTTATCATTACAATAGCATTTTTCTTTTTTTTATAACGTACAATTATTCTGTTATATACAGATTATGATTATTTGTATTTATTACATTGTAATTTGACTGATTACAAATTACATGTGAGGGATATATTTGTTTCAGAAAAAATGTATATAGAAAGGATTATTTATAAACATGTTTCCTGAAAACAGCTACCAATAATTCCATCAGTGTTTTCTGAATTTTTACTCAGTTCCTGAGAGCTGTGCTTCCTGGTTCTTAAGACTTGATTTTTCCTGTCATTGATTTCAATCTTTTCTTGTTTTAAACTCCTAGGCTTATTTGTGTTTGGATAAATAATCCTCTCTGCTCTAATTACCACTGACTAACCAATAAATGATTATAAAGTATTTTAGAAATAGAATAGTCTAGAAGAGCTACCATTGATATTCCATCCCTGATTTCCTAATGCACCACCAATGAGCTATGGGTAAAATAGAACATATAGATTGCTTTTTGTGATCTATGTCCAGCAAACATACAGTGAGCATGAGGTGTTAGGTTTTATTTTTATTTCAGAATCCCTGGAAAATTACTTGATGCTTTAAGTGATATTTATTGTAACTATTAGATGCTTCCCATTTAGTTTGGTCATTGCAGTAGCCATCATTCTGTTCTTTGTTCACTGTCATTTTATTTTCTTATACTTTCATGTCTACTGTCTTCTGTTCAAAGAAAAGGTCAAAGTAATTACCAGCTATTTGAGTTATTAGAATATACTAAATATTTTATAATCATGCTAAAAGACTTGCATAATGGGGCAGGGGGAATAGAGGTTAATTAGAGAAATTCTGTGAGGAAACAGTGGATGCTGGTATTTTTTTTACCCCTTTGACAATGTCTTGGACTGCTGTGATTGCAATCAGTTATGATAAATTCTAGTAATTTAGTAAGTTCTGTGAATCTATGACTAATCCATTACAGATTTAGGGTAAGTCCCTCACTTTCTGCAGTATCCATACAGACATTTGTTTTTTTAACAACTATTTTTATTAAAAATATTTTCCCTGTAGTCTTAAACTTAGAATAAATTCTACTCACTATTATCAGTAGGAATTGACTCAGCAGTGACTAACAACAGCAGCATGATATTAGGATTTAGGGGATGTGTTTCGACTTTCTAGATAGGATATCATTTTTTCCTCATTGCTTCCGTTTTCACCTTCAAATTAAGACAGTGGCAGTGATAAAATTATTTGTAGTGAGATTCATTTACCTAAACATTTCAAGATCTTTATTCGACAGATTTCACTATAGAATAGGGCTAACTACTGTTGATTACATCATTTCTGAGTGAAATTTTTTTCAGTATCTCAAAAAGTTACTTATTTAAAAAACAATTGATACAAAACTCATTTCAAAATTAAAGACTAATTCTAAGTGTTTCTCCGGAAATTACATACTGAATAATGTTTATTTTGTACTTGAGAGCTATATTAACCAGTCTTTTTAAACATGTAGTTTTCAGTAACGTTTAATGTCTTATATTTATTCTTAGATTTTAAATTCTGTTTAAGATTCTAGAATGAGTCTATATTTCGAATTAAGTGGCTATATTTTATCTATTCCTCTGTATGTCAGGACTGTGACTAAGGGGAAAAGAATTCTTTTAATTATAGTATAGTGATAAAATTATTTTTGTGCTTTGGAATAATCTACCAAAAAGATAAAGCAAATAAACTGGTAATCATCCGGCAACAAAACCTTTGTCTACCTACTCCAGAAAACCTGAGCAAAGAAAAGAGCTGACAGATGCGTGATGCTTTGTCAAACTTTATCAGCTACCATAGAAAAGAAATAAAATTCCAGAGCTGGTAACTTATGAAAGAGAACACCCAGAAGATTTATTTGATATGACTCACTGCTGCTACCATGAAACTAAAATGTTTGTGTTTTTATTTTAGTGACATTGTACACCTCCTGTATTCTCCTGGGAGTATTCTTGAATAGCAGTATACCTATATTTTTTGAAATTTTTGTGGAAACTGTCTACCCAGTTCCAGAAGGAATTACTTGTGGAGTTGTCACTTTTTTAAGTAATATGTTCATGGGAGTACTTCTATTTTTTCTCACATTTTATCATACAGGTAAGAAATTTGATATTTTATTTACTATCTAAATGTGTTATGGGAGAGGTTTGTGGCACTAATGTCTGCAGAGGTTATATGGAGAATTCTCATTCCTTTGCGTCTTCACATGCCAGTAAAAGAAAATATCCTCAGTTGTGTTTCTTGAAGTACATTCTAGGCTGATCTGAGGCATACTCACCCCCAGAGTTTCTGATCTAATTAACCTGGACTTTTAACCAGTTCTAACAGCCACCCAGGGGATTCTAATATGCAGCCATGGTTGAGAACTGCTGCTCGATAGCTTTTTAAAAAATACTTTGAATCTACTGTCTTAACATACAGTGTAAATTAATGTCAAGTGCTTATATGTAGTTTAAAGCCTTGGGAAAAAATGGGAGAAGATCAGCTAAGGGGAGTGTATGGTGTATATTCTACACTCAAGAACTTTCTATGTAGGAACCTTAGGGGACAGTGAATTTTAATGAGGGAGGAGCAACTCAGAAAAGGAGGGTGAGAATGGTTGCCGAACTCAAAGAATGTAATCAGTGTCACTAAATGGTACAAGTAGAAACCGTTGAATTGGTGTACATTTTGCTGTGTATATTCTCAACAACAAAATAAATAAAATTTAAAAGAAAAAAGAACTTTCTATGATAGTGGAATGTTCTTTGTCTGCACTGTCCAATACGGTAGCTACTAGCCACAAGTAGCTAGTGCAGCTAAGGAGCTGGATTTCACGTTTTATTCTATTTTAATTAATTTAAGTTTAAATTTAAGTAGCTACATATGGCTAGTGGCTACCGTATTGGACAGTGCATATAGAGTGAAAAGAAAGTCAAGGTTAGAAACCAGGTACCCCTCTGAAGAAGACGGAGATCAGGGATGGGATCTTGAATACAGATGGAAGAGTTAGCCTTGGCTAAAAGAAGAGACACCTCTTCAACTGAGTAGGAGAGAAAGCAGTCTACGGAAGCAGATACATGTACTGGACAGCTCATCAAAGGAGTTTCTTCTCCATGGCACCAACTTCCTGGGTAGAAACTAGTTCATCTACTAAGAGTTGATAGGAAGGTAGTGGAGAAAAGGTTTGAGGAAAGAAATGAAACTTGAAAATAACCTTTAAGGAGGTAGCAGTAGACGCTGGCAGGGACAGCTGGAAAGATTACTGGCCACATCGAAGGCAGGCCCAGCTGGTACTGATGTCTGTGGGCTTGTAGTGGCTCCATTTTACACAGATGTTTAGTTTTTTCTTTTGTTCTCTCTTCTGTGGTTTAAATTCTCTTAACACTTCAGAAAAGAAGAACATAATTATCTAGGATTCTTTTTTAGCATCTTAAAATAAGAATTTATACATATGAGTTTTGAATGGGAATGATGAAGTAAAAGAGCTAAACAGATGATTTCAAAGGGCAGCTCAAGAAGACAAAGTAAAGTGTTATAATGAAATGTGCAAACACCTGGAGTTAGGGGAGAACGTGCTTGGCATTTCTCAAGCTGAAAGAACTGAAGAAAAAAATTAAGCCTTGAGTTGCAATAATGAAGAATAATATGGGCAAAAAATTGAATGACGCAGGAAGTATCAAAAGATGATGGAAAGAATACACAGGGTCACTGTACCAAAAAGAATCGGTCAACGTTCAACCATTTCAGGAGGTAGCATATTATGAAGAACAGACGGTACTAAAGGAAGAAGTCCAAGCTGCACTGAAGGCATTGATGAAGAACAAGACTCCAAGAACTGATGGAATAGCAATTGAGATGTTTCAATAAATGGATGCAATGCTGGAAGCACTTACTCGTCTATGCCAAGATATTTGGAAGACAGCTACCTGGCCAACTGACTGGAAGAGATCTACATAGCTGCCTATTCCAAAGAAAGGTGATCCAATGGAATATAGAAGTTATCAAACAATATCATTGATATCACATGCAAGTAAAAATTGGCTGAAGAACATTCAAAAACGGTTGCAACAGTACATTGATAGGGAACTGCCAGAAATTCAAGCCAGATTCAGAAGAAGATATGGAACGAGAGATATCATTGCTGATATCAGATGGATCTTGGCTGAAAGCAGAGAATACCAGAAAGATGTTTACCTGTGTTTTATTGACTACACAAAGGTATTCAGCTGTGTGGAACATAAATTATGATACATTGCAAAGAATGAGGATTCCAGAACACTTTGTTGTGCTCATTTGGAACCTGAGTTTAGACCAACAGGCAGTTATTCGAACAGAACAAGGGGATACTGCATGGTTTGAAGTCAGAAAAGATGTGCATCAGGGTTGTATCCTTTCACCATACTTACTCAATCTGTATGCTGAGCAAATAATCCAAGAAGCTGAACTATATGAAGAAGAATGCAGCATCAGAATTGGAGGAAGACTGATTAACAACTTGCAATATGCAGATGACACAGCTTTGCTTGTTGAAAGTGAAGAGGACTTGAAGCACTTACTGATGAAGACCAAAGACTACAGCCTTCAGTATGGATTACACCTCAACATAAAGAAAACAAAAATCTTCACAACTGGACCAATAAGCAACATCATGATAAATGGAGAAAAGATTGAAGTTGTCAAGGATTTCATTTTACTTGAATGCACAGTCAACACCCATAGAAGCAGCAGTTAAGAAATCAAATTACGTATTGCGTTGGGCAAATCTGTTTCAAAAGATCCCTTTGAAGTGTTCAAGAGCAAAGATGTCAGTCACTTTGAGGACTAAGGTGCACCTGACCCAAGCCATGGTGTTTTCAATTGCCTCATATGCATGCAAAAGCTGGACAATGAATAAGGAAAACCAAAGAATTGATGCCTTTGAATTATGGGGGTGGCAAAGAGTATTGAATATACCATGGAATGTCAGAAGAACAAACAAATCTGTCTTGGAAAAAGTACAGCCAGAATGCTCCTTATAAGCGAAGATGATGAGACTTTGTCTTACATACTTTGGACATGTTATCAGGAGGGACCCGTCCCAGGAGAAGGACTTCATGCTTGGCAAAGTAGAGGGTCAGTGAAAAAGAGGAAGAGCCTCAATGAGATAGATTGACACAGTGGCCCCAACAGTAGGCTCAAACATAGGAACGATTGTGAGGCTGGCGCAGGACTGGGCAGCGTTTCATTCTGTTGTACATAGGGTTGCTATGAGTGGGAACTAACTCGACAGCACCTAACAACTACAACACAAGTTTTATATCCAATTTTATTCCCTCATCTTAATCTAATATTACCACCTTTTTCTGTCTATGTTCTCTTAACTACTCATCAAATACCAGTGAGTTTGGATAATTTATAAGATTCAAATGCAAGAAATGTTCTAAAATATGATTCTCCAAGAGCCCATTTGTTTATAAGAAACTCTCTAACAGGCTTATAATTGAAATAATAACCTTCTAACCTCCTTGACTGGAAAATACATTTTTGAAACTTTCAAAGCTGATGAAACAGAACCTGCCCTCAGTTTTGTACACTTTTGAAACAGTACTTTCATAGCAAAAAGTATTTGAATGATCTCTGAATTTCTTAATATAATTAACAACATACTAGATTGTTTCTATCAGTCAGTAATGAAAATAAAGTAGGTTTCAACTTTGCTAAACCTGATATTAGTTTGGTTTATCATGTGAAGGACAATGATATTAATGAATTCAGACGACTGTTTACTATCTTCCTGCAAACGTGTGTTTCCATTAGGGGAGGGTATCATCACCAGGTATGTTAGATGAAGGTCTTTGCTTCCAATTAGTTTTTTTAAACAGACTTGTCTAACAATTATTACGTATCAGATTTAATCTACTTTAGTTGTGTCACAGTTGAAATTAAGAGGCTTACTGCCTCTCTTTTGCCTGGTAAAGCATCAGAGGTGAATGTGAGGTCCCTTGGGGTGATAGAAACAATTTTCCAACTGATGGGCACAGATTTGCTAAGTGGTCCATGCAGACTAGCAGGTCCTGGTTTTTCCTGTCTGCTGGAAATAGATTTTTCTCCTCCCGGTTAACAACCTGCAATATGCAGATGACACAACCTTGCTTGCTGAAAGTGAAGAGGACTTGAAGCACTTACTGATGAAAATCAAAGACTACAGCCTTTAGTATGGATTACACCTCAACATAAAGAAAACCAGAATCCTCACAACTGGACCAATAAGCTACATCATGGTAAACGAAGAAAATATTGAGTTGTGAAGGATTTTATTTTGCTTGGATGCACAATCAACACCCATGGTAGCAGCAGTCAAGAAATCAAATGACTTATTGCATTGGGCAAATCTGCTGCAAAAGACCTCTTTAAAGTGTTAAAAAGCAAAGATGTCACTCTGAGGACTAAGGTATGCCTGACCCAAGCCATGGTATTTTCAGTCGCTTCATATGCATGCAAAAGCTGGATGATAAATAAGGAAGACCAAAGAAGAATTGACGCCTTTGAATTATGGTGTTGGCAAAGAATTTTGAATATACCATGGACTGCCAGAAGAACAAACAAATGAATCTTGGAAGAAGTACAGCCAGAATGCTCCTTAGAAGTGAGGATGGCGAGACTCCATCTCACATATTTTGGACATGTTATCAGGAGGGACCAGTTCCTGGAGAAGGACATCATGCTTGGTAAAGTAGAGGGTCAGCGAAAAAGAGGAAGACCCTCAACGAAATGGATTGACACAGTGGCTGCAACAATGGGCTCAAATATAGCAACGATTGTGAGGATGGCGCAGGACCAGGCAGTGATTCATTCTGTTGTACACAGGGTTGCTGTGAGTTGGAACCAACTCGATGGCACCCGACAACAACAACAGTATTAAAAACAATAACGGTAGATACCAGATAATTTTACCCCCAAATAAATCCCTTGCATGTGGTCTCTGGCATATAATATAGACGTGTAAAGGCAGGGAAGACATCAATAATGGTACCCACCCTAAACCATCTGACTGTGGGGAAGTTGTCAGTGCCCTCTGGCCATTTTTTGACTTCATCTTGCTTGGCCAGTGGAGTGTCTCTGTCACTCTCATAGATCCAGCTGCAGCTTTTGATTTGTTCAGTGGACACGGGCATCTGATGTGAACTAGCCAGAACTGACATCAGCCAGTGTTCATTCCTTCTTTTGCAGATTCATAGTGACCAGATACAGACAGTTATTTTTATTTCTTTGACATAAGTGGCAGAAGGAAACACTTAGTACCATTTTCACTAATCCCTATCTCACTTATGTAACCAAGGATTGATCTGGTTCAAAAAGAAAAAAAAAAAAAAAAGCTTCCATATATTCGCTTGGTTTCTGATCACATATTCTTATACCTATCTGTGTAGATGTTAAAAGGTTTCTGCCTAAACTCCATGATTATTGTGAAAAATGAAACTTTACATAATAATTTATTTTAACCACCAAGATAATTTTCAGGGGGAAAAAAAGGTCTCAGTAAATTTTGGCATTTTAGAGAGTAAATGGGAAAATAATATGTGAAAGAACCGAGCCCAAGACAGAGCTGGCACTCGCCAAATGTTTGTTTTCTTTCTGGATAATTAGCTGATTGATGCTAGGAATCTAAGTATCTAGGCTTCTATTTTAAACAAGTGCATTTATTTATTTGTTTGTGAAGCTGTGGTTACTAGAACTATGAAAACTATGTTAAAATACTTTCACACACCATTATTGATTTTGCCCCAAAAAGTCCAGTCACAGAGGTCCATAGTCTTTGTAGCTGAGGAATAATGATACACAAATTGTAAATCTGAAAATTCTGTAAAACTATTTTTTAAAAATAACTTCTAGTTCTGTGGCCTGACACCCCCAGATTTTTATATGACAAATTGAATTCCCTTCCACTGGAGCCTGTCTTCAAACGCCATAGTTAAGTAATTTTAAAACTTGAAAAACTCACCCAGAAATTAGTTTTATGTTAAAAATTTACCTATTAGTTACATGATTGTAAGGTCTGGCTTTTAATCATCATAAAGATATATGGATTTTTTAGGCCACTTCTCAAAGAAGTACTAAACTTCCTGACTAGGTTTGTTTTCAGTTTTTCCCGCCACAGTGTGCTATCTGTAGTTGACTGTATCAGAGATAATCTTCCAGGACTAATGACACATTAAAAATCCCACTGCCATCTACGTTGATTCCAACTCATAACGACTCTATAGGGTCACTATGAGTCGGAATCGACTCGATGGCAATGGGTTGTTTTTTTTATAATGACACGTTAGAGTGCCTTGCCTAATGAGACAGGCCTCGGAGGGTGATTTGCTTCCAGATGATGGCCATGCCTGTCATTGACTGTGGACATTATCCAGGCTGCCATCCCCCAGTGCTGGGCGTCCGTGGAGCTTATCTGGAGCCTTTGATCACAGGGTCTCCCACATGTTTCCATTCTGCTTTGGGTACCTGGAACCATGTCAGAAGTTTCCTGGAGTTTTTCAGACTTGTTTTTTTCAAGGACGTTAAAAAAAAAAAAAAAGCTGTTACTTGCCCCTAATATCAGGAGCCCTGGTGGCACAGTGGTTAAGCGCTTGGCTGCTAACCGAAAGGTCTATGGTTCAAACCCACCAGCCACTCTGCAGGAGAAAAGATGTGGCAGTCTGCTTGTGTAAAGATTACAGCCTTGGAAACCTTATGGGGTAGTTCTACTCTGTCCTGCAGGGTCACTATGAACAGAATCAACTCTATGGCAATGGATTAATGGGCCCCTGATATAAGCGTACTTGTAAAACTGAGTTGCTTCCTATAATGTTTGCTTTGAGAATCTCAGTAAGTTATTTCAGACAGCACAGTGATGTTTTATTCTAATAACTCCACATACAGAATTTGAGAATGCTGTTGTTATATTCCTTATGTGCTCTGAAATGTATTCTAATATTTGTATTTGATAGTTGGTGACTTATTCTGAAGTTCATATTGTCTATTTTGTTGTTGTTTTGGAAGTTTTGCAGGAGGTTTTGGTTAAAAGCATTAAAGATTTTTGCCTCAGTCCTTTCATTGAAGTGTCTGACCATGAATTTGAGGCTACATTGTAGCTCCAAAGATTCAGGGGGCTGACAGAGGTGGGAAGCGTAAAGGTTACCAGGAGAACAAAGGGCAGAGTCAATAGATGTGGATTCGTGAGAAGTGATTTTATATCTGAGACGTAAAATAAGGCAACATGATGGCAAGACCTTCTGAGTGGTTAATGTGGAGTGGAGGGAGCAGGACATTAACCTGAAGTCACAGCATCAGCTGGCTTCTCGCCTTGAGTGAGGATGAAGACAGTTTTGCTATCATCATAATTTTCGTTAAATCACTTAAGAAAGTAAAAGGTTGATTGTGGAGGGTGGCAGTTGGATCCAGACAAGTACTAGAAGATGGTAGAAACCAAAAGCTGGCGTCATTGAAGAGAAAGATGAGGTGGAAAGTACAATAGCGTTGTCTGGAAGAAACAGGTAGAGGATGAGCATAATCTCGTTAGTTCATTCCCAGCAGAGCATCACGATTTGGTGGAGGGCCCAGTTCACTGAGTAAAATGTAGCACCTGTGTGCACGAAAAAATTGGCGAAGAGAGTTCTCAGGCTACAGTGTGGTAGATGCTGGAGAACCAGCAGAAGTATAGAGGTGAATTATGGAGGCCTGTCTTAGAGCATGGATTCACATTTCCTCCATTGAAAGGCAAAGGAAGGAATGTTAGAAAGCTGTGCTAACTTTACAAGATAAAAAGCATAAGAATAAGAATATTTCGTGGATTAGGACAGTTGGCTCAACTCCATCATGTGACATCAGGCCCAGAAAGGACAGCAACTGGCTTTACTACTGCTAAGTCAAATTAAGCTCTGAAGCAGCTTCCTGTGAATTAGAGCACCAAAGCTGTGGTTTATGTGAGTGGTTTTCAGTCGGAAGATCTAGTGGTTCCCTTGTCTGTGACCTTTGCTTTCTGAAAAGGCAAAAGATTTCAAAGAGGATTTGCAGTTGATTGAGCCGAGTGAGTTTACTGAAAGGTAGATTTGGCTTCTCAGAGACAGGCACGCAGTGAAAACCAGTCAACAAACCAGGGCACTGAAGAGCTGTTGGGAGGCTTTTTTTTTTTTTTTAGTTTTTTTATTTGTACTTTAGATGAAGGTTTACAGAATGAGTAGTTTCTCATTAAACAAGTTAGTACACATATTGTTTTATGACATTGGTTAACAACCCCACGACATGTCAACACTCTCCCTTCTCGACCTTGGGCTCCCTATTACCAGCTTTCCTGCCCCTTCCTGCCTTCTACTCCTTGTCGCTGGACTATTGTGCCCCATTAGTCTCATTTTGTTTTATGGGCCTGTCTAATCTTTGGCGACAGAGTGAACCTCAGGAGTGACTTCATTACTGAGCTAAAAGGGTGTTTGGGGTCCATACTCTCAGGGTTTCTCCAGTCTCTGTCAGGCCAGTAAGTCTGGTCTTTTTTTGTGAGTTAGAATTTTGTTCTACGTTTTTCTCCAGCTCTGTCCAGGACCCTCTGTTGTGATCCCCATCAGAGCAGTCAGTAGTAGTAGCCGGGCACTATCTAGTTGTACTGGACTCAGTCTGGTGGAGGCCGTGGTAGTTGTCAGGGAGGCATTTTTAAAGACTTCATCTTAACCCGGGTAGAAGGAATAATTTTACAACTCTGATGAAATAAGAGGCCTGCTTTGGCAATATTTGACAAATTCCTAGGTGTAAGGAGAAGAAGGACAAGTTTATTGTTGCTACATGTGTATTCCCGCTCCCCGTAAAATACAGTCTCTAAGATGTAGAAAATGCCATTGTTGTAGACTGCTTTGTCAAGCGCCATACTTTCTATTACACATTGTTTAAAATTCTACCTTAAAGTCAGAATGCTCACTTTTAACTCTTACAGTATGCTATTGTCTATATTTCGCCACTTTTTCCTTCTTATTTTTTTACTGCTTCTTTTTGCCTGTTAAAAATATCATCAGAAATCCAGAGGTTATGTGGTTAATATGAAAGCAGAAAATGCCTGGGTTGTCATTTCAGGAATATCAGAATAAAGGCAGGATGACAGAGGTTGCAGCCTTTCTGAGTGTTTAGATTATATTCAATCCACAGAGAACAGGCTTTGCAGAAAAACACCATTGAAATATATGTCTTTGTTGCATACTGTAGAATAGCATGTCTGACTGTTAAGATGTAGAAATTGAGAGGTGGGAAGGCTGTGTTTGTGAGCATATTTCAGAAAAAAAGGTTTTTCAGCACCTTTCCTTACCCGTTGGTTTTCTCATTTCCATTCCTGAGCACAAATTACTCTTTTAGCCATATGAATTATGGATTAAACTAAAACGGCAGCGTGGAAATCTTTCGGGTGATTTTTGAAGATTAAGGCAGTATTAGCATTCTGTAGAAGTACAAAGGTAAGATATAAACCTATACTAGCATTAAAGAAAAAAGGTACCAGGGAATTGTTTCCCTCATCTGTGTTTTATTGAAACTGCCAAATGGATAATTAGACAAGTCATCCAACCCCCTCCAACTCTTTATGCCAAAGGGCTGCTCACTTCTGCCCCCAAAGCCTCGAGGTAACTGGCAGAGGGCGTTGGGGTAGAGGGGGCTGGATAGATGCCATGTTCCAAGGGTCCCTGGAGCTTGAGGATTACCCTGTTCTTCAGGAAGAGTCCTGAATTCATGAGAGAACATTTTTGAAGATGCATGTTCTTTTTTTTTTTGTAAAAATATATATAACACAACATATTCGAATGCAACATTTTTCAGGGGCCATATTTAGTGATATCAGTTACATTAATTATGTTGTGTAACTACCACTCCAGTCGTTGCCAAATTTCCCATCGCCATAAACACTCACTCACTCTGAAGAAGCACGTTCTTGATACCATTAAATCTAACAAGAGAATTGCTGGCTTAGATGATTGCTGTAGGTTTTCCAGTAATTGGCATCATATATAACCACTTATGCTAGTGGAAAAAACAACTAGAAAGAGATAAACCAAAATATTCACAGGGGCTTCTCTGGGGGTAGAATTAGGATTGACTTTTATGTTTTACTTTATTTTTCTGCGTACTTTCTAATGTGTTTTGCAGTGACTACTACTTGATATTTTTGCTGAGAATCAAGTATTTCTCTTCAAAAATATAAAAGTATTATCTCATGATTTTTCTTGTCTTTCTGCTCCTTCAGATTTCTAAACAGGAACAAGAGTAATGGTGATAGAGGGCACTTAAAAAATAATTAACCAACTAGCATTTAAAGGTGATTGGTTTTTTTTTCCTTTGATATACTTGTCACCAAAGTCAAGGTGAATTAAACTGATGAAATGTTATTAGCAACATTGATTTAAAATATTCCACGTCAAAGGCCTGTAATATATTACATGCATCTCCTAGTCTCTAGATTCTCACTGTTTATTGAAAGCGGTTTCCAGACCTCCTGGGGTGCATTGATTGTAAGTGCTTTTGAAGGCAGAGCAGTTACTCCCGGCATGGAGGTGGCGTTCAGCCGGTGGGCGCAGAGGCGGCGTTCAGCCGGTGGGCGCAGAGGCGGTGTTCAGCTGGTGTTACATGAATGTTTAAAACTGCGTGTTTTTGTCTTACAGAGCTGTCCTGGTTCAACTGGTGCCTTCCTGGGTCGTGTTTGCTCAGCCTCCTCCTCATTCTGTGCTTCAGGGAATCCTATGACAGACTCTACCTTGATGTGGTTGTGTCAGTTTAATAGCACAGACTGGAGGGAGTTTAAACACAGACGAAATCGATACCGCGTGCTGCGCATTTGCTTGGAATCGCACATCTAACAGGAAAAAAAGGAGAAGAGAGGAACTTCATACGGAGGTTTTGTTAGACTACAGATTATCCCATTAATTTCAAGACTACTAGGTAATATCGCCGGACTTAAGTGGTAATAGGTGATTTTTAAAACTATACGAATGGCATAACTATGCCTGATTCTTGGGTTGAAAGTGTAATGTCTCACACATAAAACACTACCTAAATAATTCCCTCTACGTTTTGTGCCAGTGCTAAACTACTGATTGATTAATTGTAATTATGCAAAGAAATCAGAGGTGTCTAGGATATGAAGATAACTCCTTCCCCAAGTCACATATCAGAATAGGAAGAAATGCCACTAACTTCTAAAGAAGTTTAAACCCTGTATCAGATTTTAATAATAAAATAGCCAAGAGGTATATAGATGATAGAAATTAGGCACGTGTACACTACATTTTTTCTAAGAAAGCCATTTCTTATATGACTTCTTATTTGTGATCACATCCAAAACCTTTGGCCATTTATTCTGGTGACCAAGTGCTTTCCAGTGACTTCAAAGCACACGCATTGTATCTCCGTCTCAAGTTAACCTTGTTTCTGTGAAATACACTCTCATCTACTGTCCCCTTAAATAATTATAGTACGGGTGACTAAATGTTTAATACAGTCGCATTAAATGTTGTGTGAAAAAGTTTAATTCCGTTCTGAGTTAGCACTTTCTTAAAAGTGAAATGACAAATCACACAGAACATACAGTGTCTTCAGCCTGTATATGTGGTGGCATGGGACGTAAAGTCCCATGCCAGCTATCACTGACCAGGGTCAGATTTTAGTAAATGACCCTTGTTTGAAAATAACAGTTTGTAATATTGAGACTTTCAGATTCATTGAGTGATGTCTGAATTACATTCTTGTATTTCAATTCAGGTTGTAAAATATTCAATTCTTTATGAAATCAGTCTATTTGAGAAGGCAGCATTTTGCTAGTACCTGTTTTCTTTCTGTGGAGAATAGCTTTTTAAGAATAGCGGTGGCTCAGAGAGTTCTCAGACATGTCTTACTATGCCATGAAATGTGCTGTGGTGGGAGCATGATGTTACCTCATTCTCATTTGTGTAACTCCCCTCACACAGAAAAAACAAAACGTTTTCCAGAAAAGTCAAGGCTAATACTTCATTATTCTGTACTTCCTCCAACCCGTTCTTCTTTTTCTCTCGCTTGAAATTGATCTTCATTGTCAGCCAAATATATATTTTCTTTGTCTTTTCTGGACAGATAGGGTGTGAGCCAGCCCCTTCTATCAGGAAGGAGAATTGGCCAGCACTTACTTCTGCTCATCTGGACGCCTGTGCACACGCCATCACACACACGTGTAGGTATTCCCAAGTGCCCCTCCCTTCCCCCAGCTCACTAAGTTCCAGGCTATGCACTAACTCACCTCAGTCTGGTACCGTCTGGCCATCTTCTTAGATTCTAAATTTGAAACTTGAAAAGAAAGAAACCCCTCAGATGTGACACCCGTCCTCAGTCACCTGTTGGTCATCTCCCTTTGGGACCATGATGCTCACTTAGCAGCCAGAACTGGGAAGCTTGCTACAGAGAGGAAGAAAACCTGTGAGAGCTAGGCTTTATTCTGGGATCTGGCATTCTTCTTCAATAAAAAGAAAATAAAGGAAGGCCGAATGCTTGAAGATGGTTGAAAGGCAGCCACTAAGGGTGTCAGTAGACTGTGACCCAGTTGTTAAAATAGCCACCTCCCGCTCCTGTCTAGAAGCAGGTGGAGAGGAGGGGGATTATGAAGTATTTAATGTTAGTCAAAATTATTATGTTTGAGGATATTGCCGTATAAAATTCTGCTATAGTAGTAAACCTTCTGATACAGAATATTTTAATTATGGTTAATTCCACTTTCACACAAAGAAAAGAATATTACCTAAATGACTAATTAGTTCAAAGATATCCCCAGTGGGTGATGATTATAAGTTCTCGAAGTGTGCCAGGAACCAGCCATTGTTTTTAGCATACACAAGTCCCTCTATCTCAATTGTTTCCACTTACCCTTCCAGAAGGTAACTGTCCTCATCACAAACTGTAACTATTTTAAATGATCAACATCTCAGATACACCAAGCCTGCTAGGAAGAGAACGAAAAGTCTTGGGGGGATTCGGGGAGGATTACACATTATTTATTTACCCGAATATCTCAAATCATATTTTTTGTTGTTTTTCTTTCTAACATGTGTCAAAGTAGACCAGCTGCTATCTTTGCACTTTCTAAACAAACGTTATAGAGCCCTAATGAAGTGTTGTAACTGAAAGAAATCTTAACACTCCACTAATCCAAGCCCTCATTTTAGAATTTATAGAAACAAGAGGTACAGTCTCTTGCCGAAGGTCCTAACGCCACTTAGTGGTAGAGCTAAGACCCACATCTTCTAGCTCCCAAACCAGTGTTTTCTCCTACCTCACGTTTTTGGGTGTTCATGAATACTCTCTTATGTTCAGAAATGATAAGGCTTAAGAGTAAACTGCCATTATTGAGTATGGGAAGTATAGGGATTAAAGTGAGGTGAGTGTTTGATTTTTAAGTAAAACTATTTTGTTTTCTTTATCCTGTAGGTGCTCCAACGTCTCTTAAGTTTTAGCTAGTAGTGACATAATATAAAAAGATTCTGATGAATAATTCAATCCTCATAAACCAAGTCAACAGCATTATTAATTGGTAACAACATTCTGTGGTGTACGTTCCCTGTGGCTTATCAAATACTTCACAGTTTATTGGAAGAAGCATTTTTTAATATGGTCCATGGTGGAGGTATAGGAACAAGACGATTATACACACAAATGCATTTCACTGGAAGATGGAGCTAATAAAATAACAAGAAGGAATGAAATAAAAATGTAGTTTTGTATATTTAAGCATATATGGCCTAAGGGCCAAGTTTTACAATAGATCATATATTCATGCTTAATTATTGAGAATGTTTACAACTTGTTTTTATGAGACCTCTCTAATGAAGGATCCCAGCTAAGAGATTTTAGATTGAAGAGATTAAATTCCCATCCACTTATCTTTTTAATTAGGTTTTTTTTTTTTACTATTATTTCTGCTAAAACTTAGGAATGCATTTTGATGTTTGCATAAGTGCAAGCTTCATTTTAAACTCAAGATTAAATACACAAAGTGCTTTAAATTAATGTTAAAAATCATATTAATTTTACATTTGTCCCTGAAATAGATAGTACAGAAGTTAGTGATTATACCATATTACTAAGCAAGTACAAAAGCTGTAATATGAAGAAAGCATTATATTAAAAAAGAGATATATAGAAAACTATGAAAAAGTCTGGACAGACTTATAAACATAGGAAAAATACAATTCCATTTTAATTTGGAATTATAATCATACAAAAAGGGATTAGATAAAGTTTATTTCTGTACTCTCAAACAGTTTGCTGGTTGCATAGGAAATATAAGCAATACTTGGGGGAATGTGGTGGGCCTTCCTAGAAGAGAATACTTCATGGTGCAATTTTTGAGTGCTTTAACAACATCCATTTGGGTGTGTTGTACTCAACAGAGACGGGTCATGTTCCCTTCATTTATCCTCTTGGCTTACGTGGAACCTCAGACTTAGGAGATGACCTCTAGGAACTAACACCATGACCTTAGGAGACCCACGAGGGTGTCAGCTATGATCAGGGCATGGGAGCAATATAGGCTGGTGTAGAGTACAGGCAGTGACATAGCTTAAATCTCTCCCCTAAGCCATTGTGCTTTTTACCAACCGTTTAAATTTGTTGTTGGTTGGTGCTCAAACAATATTAGCCTCTTTCGCTTAACAGTTTTCTGATGCTCTGGCTGGTCCTCATTGTGTGGTACCTCACCTTTCTGAACCCTTGAATGAACCTAACCTCAGCTCTATACCTGAGACTCTCCCAGATCTCTACTTCTTTATCCTGGAACAGGCTTCTTCACCCTCAGCTTCTCCCTAAGCTCCAAAGCAGAAAACCCAGCCTCATTCCTAACTAGTTTATGAGCCATATACCTAGGCTTCCCGCTCCTGAATAGGCCATTAGCGTGGTCAGAACATAAGAAAATCCAGACACTCCAGAAAGATTTTAACGATTCTTCTCACAGCTAAGTCTTATAAATTAGAATATTTCACTGAAATAGGGGTTATGAAGGTCCCTAACGAGTTTTTATAGTTATAATTTATTGCATTTTTAGAATATGATCTATTTAAATTGCTTGATGGAGTCTTATGATTGTACTTTGCAACCTGGTGGGTTTCAAACAATAGCTTTCCATCTTAGCCCACACTCAGAAAGAGAGGGCAGAAAGTTACCCCAGCCTAAACATAGCTAAAACATAAAACAAACCATGGAATTTATTTCAGCAGCTTATCAGAGAACTTTGGTAGAATGATTTTAACATTTCAAACCGTTTTGGCTTTAACCAGGCTGGCCTTAGTACATTGTAAGGCTTGGGACTCCAAAGGAGAGACCAGAAAATCAACCCAAACATCTCAGTACTCTTAGGGTTCCTTATTGGTTCTTCTAATTGGTAAAGGAGGCTTCTGCAGCCTTGAATGAAATGGCAAGGGTAACTTGGATAAACTTTTAATTTACCTTAATGTTAGAAAATGATACTTCTTTAAACTACTGTTTAATTTAGACTTCCGATTCAGATTGACTTTCTTCCCATTTACCCAGAAGAATCATAGAATCAAACAGATGATCTAATCCAACCACCTCATTTTACAAGTAAGTCAGCAGAGAGCTTTTTAGGTAAAATGACTTGGGAGAATTCACACAAGCTAGCTTTTAGCACATCACCCAACCCCTAGACCAGCATTCTTTTTGTATATGATCAATGCGATAACCAGAAGTAAATTCCTTTAGGTACATTTTCTTTTCTTTTTAATTATACAAGAAGTACCTGAATGTATTAAAAAAAAAAAACGTTTAGGCATTATAAATACCCAATTCAGAAATATAGAAAGTAAAAATGAAGTCCACCTCCATGCACACACGCTGTCTAATCCATTCCCCTCTCCAGAGGTAACCCCTGTGAATCCTTTCAGAAACTTTTCTATACATTTAGATAAAACCAAAAAACCAAATCCATTGCCGTCGAGTCAATTCCGACTCACAGCGACCCTATAGGACAGAGAAGAACTACCCCATAGGGTTTCCAAGGAACAGCTGGTGGACTCCAACTGCTGACCTTTTGGTTAGCAACCAAGCTCTTAACCACTGCACCACCAGGGCTTCTAATCAAATACAGTAGTTGATAGTGTAGACATTTCACAGGCCTGGTTATGTGTCATCGAGCTCTATCATATTCTGAAGTTTGAAAGTGGATTCCAATACGCGATATTCTGTTTTATTATTGCA
>NW_004443962.1:9903244-10049651 GCF_000243295.1 Trichechus manatus latirostris | reverse complement strand
ATATTCTGTTTTATTATTGCAGATACAGTTTCTGTGTTTGTACAACTGATTAAGGTCCATGTACTGAGAGAAGGAAGCAAATGACTCACCTCCAAAATCCAGATAGATTTTCTTGGCAGGGTTTGCCTGGCTCCCCCTTCTCTGCACAGGTGTGCGGTACTGTAGGAAGCAGGAAGTATAGAGAACAAGCTTGTGCAATTCCACTCTTTAAAAACTAATAGCTGATGGAGGTTCTGGCAAGCCTTAATATTTTCCTGGTCAACTTCCTTAGCCATCCTAATTGTCAGGCTTCCAGTAGAACTGACTCACTGTAGTAGGACAAGAACTTAGCTTCCTTTGGTCACTTCTTTCTTTCCTATCCTCTGTCCCTTTCTGGTAGTTTCCTCTTATTTCTGACCGTGCTTGGAAGCAGACTGGGTGAAAACCAGGTTCTCTGGATGGATGGCGGTAGACAGCAGAGCCAGCCAACCAGTGCCTTCACGATTAGACTGGGGAGGGCCCAGGGAGAGAGGCCTGGCTTGGGAGCCTCGGGGCCTGGCTTGTCTCCCAGGCCCGGCATCTGCAGCCGTTTGACCTTGAGCAAGTCGCATCATTTCTCATTTATCCTCATCTCTAAACCAGAGATGTTCCCTCAGGTGTTTTCCACTTCAGACACTGTAGTCCATCCTTAGTCAAATATTAGAAAGTGACTGAAGCACATGGAGTCAGTAAAACTAAAGAGCCGCCCAGCACTTTCGCGTTCCCTCCTCACGTGAATCCCTGTGCGTGACCACTGCACGCACATCCAACCAAGAAGAAAGGGCTTTGTTGGTGTCTGGTAGGAGATACGCTGCAAGTGCTGTTTATTTCCCCGAAGGACTTCGTACATGACATGCAGGGTTTATTAAATTTATCAAGTGCAATAACAGAAAATCTGCCGTCTGATGTTGAGATAGCATCCCAGGAGCCAGGTTGGAGTAGTGCCATTTGCTCACCGCAATCAGAACAAATCAGGAACCTGTCCTTTGGTGGTTTGATTCACCGTGAGTCGGCGGCACGGGTTGGCCTCTGCAGAAATCAAACTGCCAGACCAGATAGTTGAGCTGATCCTTGAACTACGTCTCTAGAATTATGTCACCCAAGGATTTTAAGTTGCTTTGAAACAATACCGTCTCTCTGCACAGTCACATTCCGCCAGGAGAGCTGCGCAGATTTTTCACAGAGCGAGGGCAGGGTTTAGCATGTCAAGGTATGATCTGTACGCAGGGGTTAGGGAGCCGGCTTCATTGGGACTATAATGCGGCCATAAAAAGCCGTCAGAGAGAGAAATGAATCAAAGGAAGACCAGCTGGGAGTCAGGGGCCTGCGTCTCTGTCTCTAGCTGTTAGTGGCCTTGAGCGAGTCACCGTGCTCTCTGGGCTTCTCACCTGTACAATCGGAGGTCGGAGTAGACGTTCTGTTGTGCTGTAAAGCTTTATAGTTCTCCGCTTCACGCCTACTGGTCACACACAACAGAAAGTAGAAAGCAGTTGTGAGTACAATACCTTTCCGCTAGTACTTCCGGTTTATACGTTATCTTTTCAAACAAGAGGAATTCCTCCAAGTCCTGGTTAGTTACGTCTTAGTTACAAGTGCCGCAGTTACAAAAACTGTTTCAGACTATCATCATATTCATTCATTCCAGCGTTCATTCATCCTTTTATTCATCCTGTGTACAGAGTAAGGGTATGTCCGCAGTGTGTGACTGCAAAAGGGAATGAGAAAGAAAAGATGGTTCTACCCTTCAGGACCTTTCAGACAGATTTAAAAAACAAATATTCTCCTGAACGAACAGTTTCAGAAAGAATGATGACAGTTCCGCAAGTATTTAATTGTGCATAGCAGGAACCCAGGTATTTTGCTCATCCCATCATTGACTATAGCTGGTTTCAAGGAAAGTATACTCTGTTCCATTGAAATTTCTGTCATAAACAGGACCTGGGTCTGTCTAGGGGCATAGAATCAGTTTTTGCAAGAGGAATTCCAAACCCTACCATCCGTCACAGGTGTTCCTTTGGGACGTTGGGAAGTGTCAACATTTCCAGCTTCCCTCTGCTGCGCTCAATTCTTTCACCAGCATCCTCATTCTCTTTGTACCAGTTCTTCTCTCAAAATGTCCTTTCAACAAATTTTAGCAAATGCAGCTGTACTAAGATGCAAATACTCATGAGGCTTTGTGAGTCTCCTTTCTAAAGGAAATTTGCATTTTTACAAAGAAGAAAGCCTGAACACCAACAGGAAGTATTTCTAATGATTGAATCTGGGGCATCAGCCAGCCAAATGGAGAAGAGCGACTTTGGTGGGCGCGGGAGACTTCACAGAAGCGGTTCCTGTCTCTCCACCTGTGGGTAAGCCTAAGCCACACTTGATGCATTGTTAGTGAAGTCCCGTCCTCCTAAGCCTTTGCAGAAATCCACAGAATGCTTAAAGGGGCAGGTAAGAATCACAGATTCCGTTCCTAGAGGTTTTATTTACCACAGATGTCTCCAATGCCAACTTTACTTCCCTCCTCACCAGAAACATCATTTTGGAGGCCCATGAAAATCAAGTATTAGGAAAATTCTGCTTCCACCCTACTAAATTGCATCCACAAGTGCCAAACAAAGTCACTTCCTTCACCTACACACATAACTACTGATTTCTGTTTCGGCCTGTGATTCAGAGGAAGTGCCTGAAAGAAGCCAGGAGAGGTGACCGATCCCACCTCGCCTGCCATGGGCAGAACTGGGCCTGCCCGATGGAATCCAGCTGAATAGAGGGCGTGGGTTGAGGATGGGCTGTTTCTTCTTAGTCCTTCCCTGAACTTGCTGATTCACATTGCACTGCTCTTCCTGATCAATAAGTTATTGCTGACAAAATCACCTTAGTGAGTGGTGTGCATGTCTAATGGAGCCGCTTCTCTCCTCCAGAGCACCTCTGTCCTCTGTAGTTGCACCCCAGAAACCCTTGCTCCATGTCCCAAGGACACCCCCCAACCCTCCCCTCTCCTCTTTTGCAACTGCTCTTGGCCTTTCAGGGAAAAAAATCAATTGTTATCTTAGCCCCGATTTCACCCTCTTTGTATCTCAGAATTGAGAAGCCCCTTTGTATTTGTTCCTTTTTTACTCAAACTGTAAGAAGACCCAGGTACAAGAGACTCCATGCTACTCTCTATACTTGTGCTCCCATCTAACTGGGGGGAAGGCTATCTGATGAACTAGCTGCTCATTCCCTTACCTACTCACTCTTCTTTTATCAATATTCCTTTACCAGTAAATTCGTTGTTACCTGGATCCTCAAGTTTATTTCATGTTGTTGTTATTGTCTGACTTAGATTTTTGCTTACAAAACCACTTGTCTTAAAGCAGACTATGATCTTTTTCCTTCTGAGTACTTCATAATACAATTTGCACATAACGAAACATTCTAAAATAAAGTCAGGCAGAAGTTTCATAATAGGCAGTGTTATATGCTGGGAGAGGCAGATAATATAAAGATTTTTAAAAAGACACTGGGATGGAGGAGCATATATTGGGCTCCTGCTGCATGCGATGCATTGGGCCAGGCACTGCCCTGGCCCTGAAAGATTTACATTCCGATGATTCCATTTATAAAAGCTGTAATTCAAAGCCAGCAGCACTTCCGAAGAGCTGTTGCACGCTTTGTAGCTCGTCTCTACAGCAGTTTTGGTTCCTCTGTGGAATCTCACTTTGTTTGGGAAAATATGTTCTAAGTCCTATTCTCTTGGGCCTTTAAAAATCTATGTTTGTCCCTAATTAATATATAGTTAAGTGTGAGCTTTGTAGAGTGAAAAATGCCCCTGGCCAGCCTTTCAAGGAAATGCCGGAGAAATCCATTTCAGTGGCTTGAAAAGAAGTGGAAGGGTTTTTAGGGAAAGCTAACAAGCTTGCAAAATGTTCAGATCTGCCCGTGTTCATTCAGGCATGCAGTTAGGCAGAGAGAACCTTCTAGCAAGGGGGAGACAGGGACCATGTAAAGAGATCCAAGAGACTGCAGAGGAAGAATTACTAAAATATAGGCCAGGTCTATAGGCTATTATCAATATGTCTGCAGAGCAAGAGTGGAGGAGAAGGTTTGGAGGCATGGCATTGTGGTGAAAGAGGCTTCTGGAAGGCAGAACCATGAAACTGGCTTGTTCTTACTGAGTCGTGTGTCCCAGCCTGCTGCCTCCAAGCACATCCTGCCTGCAGTGTGTCTGGCCAACTGCTTTTTAGCATTCTAGGAATGAGGTTCTACAGCCTCCCTCTGTCATCTGTTCCAGAGCCACCCCACTTTGCACTTAGAAGTTCTTGCTTTCAAAGAATGGGGAGAAGCAAGAAACAGAGAGGGAGACAAGCCGAGGAAATCAGGCCAGAGAACCCCAACATGAAGAGGAGTTGTAGTGGAGCTGGAGGTGGGGAAGCAGCCTCCCAATTTCTCACTTGCTTCCTTCAAGTAAATGTGAACAGCTGACTCCATAGGACATGGGAACTTGATAAGGTGAAACTACCATTTGGGAACCCCGTCCTCACAGATGCCTGTCTGGCACAGTGGAGGTTCCTCTTCAGCTCTGAGAAAGCTGTGTAAACCTAGACATCCACCTCCCGAGAGCAACTGTGTCTTATTCAAAAGTCTGTAGCCTTCACAATTTCCCCTCCCTTCCATCCTCCACAGGAATGTTTCCTAAGTGAAGGCATGCCTTCAGTACCCACTTCATTGTGCCAGAGTGATTACTTTTCATATCAATTCTTGGATGCAAAGAAATCTTGGGTAGTCCAAGAGGATTTAGATCCAAGTCAAGTTCCAATCTCTTACTCCATTCAGACTTTTTCATCTGCCTCCACCCTCTGGGTCACACATCTGGAAGCAAGCCAGAATGCCTGTCCAACCCAAATCACCATCTGGAAGCCCAAGCATGTTATTGCTCTGCCTCTGTTCGCAAGCCACGGTGTATTTTGCCTAATTTTCCACCATTCTTAGTTATCTGACTTTCCTCAGCTGCATGCTATGTTACAGAGCAGGGAGGCGAGCAGAGGCTACGTTACAGAGCAGGGAGGCAAGCAGAGGCCTAGGAGGCAGACAGAAGGAAGTGGAGGTGGGATGGCTGCAGAAACAGCCGTCAGCATCGGGCCAGAGAGTAGAGGCTGAAGAGCCCGAATAGTCCCCTCACTATCACTCTTCACATTTGGGGCCATAGCATACCAAACACACTCCTCCTACCTCCATCCCCAGAGGTGACTCTCCCCTCAGTTCTTCCCCACCTCCTCCCTCCCTCCAGTCCCAGGCTTTTGGTATGTGGAAGAACCAAGTCCTTTCCTGTTTGGGACCCAGGTCCACCTTGGGTTGGGTTTGGACTGAAACAGATGCAGTTGAACACAGCTGAGTTGTGACTGCCAGAATGAAATAGCACCCAGCAGGCTGCAGTAGACTCCTCACCCCCAGGGAGCATAGGTAAGAGAATGGGTCAGCACCATCCCAGAGGGCCCACTGGAGAGACCAGATGATGTCTTGAGATTCCTCCCAGCTCCAAGACCTGGTTTTAAAATGCAACCCCCAAGATACAGGTTATACACAGGCTCCTTGACGGCAGGTGCTCCACCTCCTTTTCCACCCGTGTGCCTGGGCAAACTTTCTTCTCCCAGCAGGAGAGATGGTGCAAAAGGAAAAGGTGCAGGGAGGGGACTTACAACCTGCCCACTCGGACTTGATGCCAGGCATGTGTGCACACCCGCCGGCCCTAGCTCTGCAACCCGGTGGGTCTGTGCAACAGTCAAAACGTGAGTGTGTGATGAACTCTCGTCTGAAGCTTATCGCAATAGCTTACCAGGTGTTCTGTGTTTTTAAATAATCCTTACCATGTAAAGGTTGTATTATTACATTTTAATAAAACAAATTTTTTTGCGTTTTACTTTTGTAAAATTTGGAGTTTTATAGATTTTTATTTTGTGGCCAGGTATACTTTTGTAAGGAAATGGTGAAGTCTTGAGTATTTTTATTCTTTTAAAACTGTAATTAATGTCAACTGTAAACACTGATAAATATTACTCATATGCAATTTTCCTTGCTTTGAATTAGGACTTTTTTAATACTTTGGCATAGCATTTTATTTGAAACGCTGCTTCATCTTACACCTTGTGAATACCGAGGATTCTGAAAAACAAAGACGCATTTAAAATCTCTGTGCTGTTACGATGTAGAAATGGTAATGTGCATTGCTTTACCGAAGTGATAATTAAATGTTTAATGGCTTAGAACTCCTAGTTCAAAACGGGTGTTCTAGTCATTACTCACAGCGCGTGAGTTTCCAAATAAGCCTCTCATTTCTTTGGAAAATGCATATTAAAATGGCGAGCTCCTGTTCGGTGAGGAGATATGGTTATGTTGGCATTATAGTTACAGTGCTTGTGGTTTTGCAATAAATGTGTATTGAAAGCGCTTGTGATAACGTGGTCTGCATTTTGTTTTTAATCAAACTCCAAATGGCAGTAGAAGTAGAGCCAAAGCTGCCTGAGCATTTGGGCAGCAAGATGTGGTGGGAAAAAAACACGAGCTTGGGAGCAGACAAGCTGGGCCAAATCCTGCTCCTCGGCTGATGAGCCCTGGGACGGGAATCTCTTCATCTCTTTTGGAGATTCCATGTCCGCTTTCTTAAAAAAAAAAAAAAAAAATTAAGGAGGGGTATAATCATACTTACCTCACTTGAGTTTTGTAATGATGAAATAAATTGATGAACATAAAGCACCTGGCACATTTTAGGTGCATAATAAATATCGTTTGCCTTCTTCCTTCCCCCCCTTTCTTATACGCCTCCCAGAGTTTTCGGCATCTACTCAGTAAATGCTGACTGGCCCAACACACACTGTATCTGTCTTTTGCCATTCAGGAAGCAGAATTCTTGCTCTAATTTTTTGAAAAAAAAATCTTCCCGTTATGAAAGAATACACAGTTATTAAGGAAATTTTTGAAAATACAGAAAAGTACAATGGTTTATTTACCTCTTGCCGTAAATATTTTTTAACATAGCACAGATCATACTGAATTTTTGTTTTATATCCTTGACGGTATATCATGAACATTTTCCCATGACAAGGGAAACTTTATAATTTAAAATATTTAATTCTATTGCTGGACATTAAGGTTGGTTCTGGGGAGATATAATCTGGGGAATACGTCCTTGCATATTTATTTCTGCCCTGGTTTCTTATTATTTTCTTAGAAAAGATGACTAGAAGGAGAATTATTTCAACTATGAAAAGTTTTAGCTGCTGATCTGTATCCCTTGATTAAATGAACGCTTTATCCAACTCCATTAGAGTCCACCAGCAAATGAGTTAGTTTCAGGGATTCTGCTCTGGTGGGAAAGGTGACAAGGTGCTGGGAAAGTTGACAAGGAGAATGACACTCCCTCTCCTTCCCCCTCCTGTACTTCACTTCTCATGAACCACATAGCTTTGGTATGGACAGGCCTTGATTCAGCCTGTTAGTTCTTTCTTATATTAAAACACTGGATCTGATGATCTTTAAGATCCTGTTCAATTCCGAGTTCTAGCAGGTAAAAGGCAGGAAGGAGGCAATGTAGGAAGGGAGGGAAATTACCAAGTCTGGATAAATGGTGGGAAGGCCCTATATGGGATGCTTATGACTAATGGTGTCTTCGAGAGCTGTTTCATGCATAATTTACTGTACTGGTATTATTTGTTCTTTCAAGGGAAGCTAGGGCATTTTTTGGAATTTTGTCAAGGAAGCAATTTTTAAAGTTCAAGATCATATTTTCAATATTTATTTTGACCTACCAGTGATTCAGATTGCAGAAACAAGCCTTAACACCCCAGTGCTTACCTCAGAAAACAACAATAATATTGGGTGTTTGTTTTGTGCCTGATAGTATTCTAGGCACTTTCCCTGCCTCCTCATCTTTAGACCTCACAGCGAACTTATTATTCATTCCATTTTGTACAAGAAGAGCAAAATGCCCAAAGTCAAATAGCTGGTGAGTAGTGGAGCTGAGGTTGAGCCTAGGCTGTGTGACCACAGAGCCCCATACTCCAACCACTAGGTAGTAGGTTCTGGGTAACAATTTGTCAAACAAGTGAAAGAGCTTTTCCAAGGGCAGGTAAGGGGACACAAACCTAGTATTTGCCAGACTTTGTGTCAAGCCCTTTTATATAATCAACTTACTCTCCACAAAATCCCTGTAAGGTAGGTGTTACCACTTCCACTTCACAGATTTCATAGCTGATAAATGATGGGGCTGGAATTCAGAAGTCCAGGATCATCCCTCTGTGTCAGTGGCCTTCAGATCAGGGCACGTGCACCAAAGAGACCCACAGGCATGATAGGTTTAAGGAAACAAAGTGCCGTCTTCCTAAAACTTACCTGAAATGGCTCCTGCTAGCAAGAGGTCATGGCTGTGTTCTCCTTTCTCACTTCCCCTCTCATATTCACCCTCCTGCTTTACAAACAAAAGGTGTATCTCTCACAATTAGCAATATTATTACGGAGGTTGTAGGATGTAAAATCCTCACAACTGCCAAAAAAAAGAAAGGAGGAGACAAAGACATGAATCTACATGTCCAAGAAATCAATTATGTCAGAGTTGGGAGCAAGATGGCAGCATAAGCAGCTCCACACTCCCATATCCCAAAAACCAACCCCCCCCCCTGCCAAAAAAAAAAAAAAAAAGGCAAGCAGAAACTGGCAAAATCAACTTTGTCAGAACTCCGGGAACCAGTCAAAGTGTTACAGCAACTAAGCAAATGCTGAATCAGGAAAAAGGCAACTTTTAAATGGTTGGAAAGCTTTGATTTTCTACTCACCTGCACCCCATCTCCTCACCAGGTTGGTGTGGCTGTCTTAAATCAGTGGCTTACACTCCTAGAGAGGGAGCTTGGTCTCTGGCTCTAGACACAGAAGAGCAGACTTTATTCACAAATGTTTGGGTGTCTGTTGTAACCTGTCTGGGGACAGCCTGAGGGACGGAAGCAAGGTAATCATCTTGATTTGGCCTGTCTTGGAGCTCATGCAGGGCTGAGGGCAGCGGTCCATAACCTAGAGCTAAAATCACCTGTAACCAGCCACTTGGGGCTAAAGAGTGTTATTAAGGTATATAATAGATCCTAAAGACTGAAAGAAGAAGCCAGGGAAAGAGATTCTTTCATAAATTAAGGTTTTTAAATGCATCCTAGGCCACACACATGCCTAAGGCAAGACACATGCTCAGAAACTACCTGAGAAGAACCTAAACTTTTACCCGAGGCTGATACCTAGGCTCATTGCAAGTCTGGCTAAGTACTGAAGGAGGCACAGGCACATAGCCAATATGCAAAGACTAGAAGATTCCCCCAAAATGCAAAGACTAAGAGAGCCCCTCATCTCTCAGCATTCAAGGAAATCTCTATCAAAACACTAGCTTAACACAAGCTAAGAAACAGAGACTTCAGTGTCCATACAAGTCCAGGAAAACAGTCTCTCCACAAATAGTTAGCGGAAGTCACTAAACAAATGGATGACTAACTACAGACTTTAACAATTTAAAAACAAATGGCAAATCATGAGGAAGAGAGAGAATCTGATTTCCAGATTTATCACATTATAATATTCAAATATCAGTTTCAACAACAACAAAAAAGAAAATCACAAGACATACAAAGAAACAAGAAAGAATAGCCCATTCAAAAGAAAAAAATAAAGTGATGGAAACGATCGTTGTGGAAGCCCAGATAATGGACTTACTAGACAAAGACTTTAAAACAACAGTATTAAATATACTCAAAGAGTTAAAGAAAAACATGGACAAAAAACTAAAAGAAATCAGGAAAAATGACACATGAACAAAATGAGAATATAAATAAAGAGATAGGAATTATAAAAATGAACAAAACAGAAATACTGGAGCTAAGAGATACAATAACTGAAATGAAAAATTACCTGGAGGGGTAAAACAGCAGATCTGAGCAGGCAGAAGAATCAGCAAACTTGAAGACAAGACAACTGAAATGATTAAGTCTGAGGAGCAAAAAGAAAAAATAATGAAGAAAAGTGAACAGAGCCTAGGGGACTTGTGGGGCATCATCAAGCAGACCAATATACACATTATGGGAGTCCCAGAAAGAGAAGAGAGAGACAAAGGAGCAGAAGAAATATTGACAAAATAATGGCTGAAAAATCCCCAAATTGATGAAAGACATGAATATATGTATCCAAGATGTTCAACAAAGTCCAAGTAAGATAAAGCCATAGAGATCCACAGCAAGACGTATTATAATCCAACCCTCAAAAAGCAAATATAGAGAATCTTGAAAGCAGCAAGAAAGATGCAAATTGTCACATACAAGTGATCTCCAACAAGATTAAGTGCTGATTTCTCCTCCAAAACCATGGAGGCCAGAGGCAGTGGGATGACATATTTAAAATGCTGAAAGAAAAGAACTGTCAATCAAGAATTCTATATCCAACCAAACTGTACTTCAAAAATGAGGGTAAAATACATTCCCAGACAAAATCTAAGGAAGTTCATTACAAAGAGACTTGTCCTACAAGAAATGCTAAAGGGAGTCCTTCATGTTGAAATGAAAGGACAAGAGAGAGAAACTCAAAGCCATATGAAGAAAAAAAAAAAAAAAGCTCTCCAGTAAAGAAAGTAACAAGAAGTCTTGGAATGATTGAGCACACTACAGCCAGCAACAGCTCTTGCAAGCCCTACCTTCAGTATCATCTCTCAGAAGCTTGGCTGACTGAAGAAAGTCACCTGTTCCTAGGCCACTGACTTTCCCTGTAATTAAGGAATAACACTCAAAAAACCAGGAACAGAAGGGAAATTCTTCAATATGATAAAGGGCATTTGTGGGGAGAAAAAAAAAAAATACAGCTAACATTATACTCAATGGAGAAAGACTGAGAGCTTTCTCCTTAAGATCAGGAACAAGACATGAATGCTTGCTCTCACCACTGCCATTCAATATTGTACTAGGAGTCCCAGCCAGAGCAATGAGGCAAGAAAAAGAAATAAAAGGTATCCAAATTGGGAAGGAAGAAGTAAAACTATTCCTATTTGCATATGACATGATCCTATATATAGAAAATCTCAGAGAATCCACAAGAAAGCTACCAGAGCTAATAAGTTAATTCATCAAAGTTGCAGGATACAAGGTCAACACACAGAAAATTGTTGGGTTTCTATACATCAGCAATGAGCAATCTGAAAAATAAATTAAGAAAAAAAAATTCCATTTATAATAGCATCTAAAAGAATAAAATACCTAGGAATAAATTTAACCAGGCAGGTGAAAGACTTGTACACTGAAAACTATAAAACATTGCTGAAAGAAATTAAAGACCTAAATAAATGGAAACACATTGTGTGTTCATGGTTTAGAAGACTTAATATTGTTAAAATGTCAAAGCAATCTACAGATTCAATGCAATCCCCATCAAAATTGCAACATTACAGAAATGGAAAAGCCAATCTTCAAATTTACATGGAATTGCAAGTGGACACAAATAGCCAAAGTAAGAACAAAATAGGAGGACTCACACATCTCAATTTCAAAACATACTCTAAAGTTGCAGTAATCAAAACTGCTGTGGTATAATGATAGATAGACCAATGGAATAGAATTGAGAGTCTAGAAATAAACCCATGCATCTATGTCAATTGATTTTTGACAAGGATGTTAAGTGCATTCAATGGGGAGAGAATAGCCTCTTCAATAAACGGTGCTGGGACAAATGGATACCCACATGCAAAAGAATGAAGTTGGACACATACCTCACACCATATGAAAACTAACTCACAGTGGATCAAAGGCCTAAGTGTAAGAACTAAAACCATAAAACTCTTAGAACAAAACATAGAGGTAAAGCTGCATGACCTAGTTTTCGATAATGGATTGTTAAATATGACACCAAAAGTATAAGAAACAAGAAAAAATAGATTAATTGGACTTCATCAAAATCAACAACAACAACAACAAAAGTCAAAGAACTATATCAACAAAGGAGAGACATCCTATAGAACAGGAGAAAATATTTGCAAAACATATATCTGATAAGGGTCTAGTATTCAGAATATATAAAGAACTCCTATAATTCAACAACAAAAAGACAAACAACCCAGTCAAAAAACGGACAAAGGACTTGAATCGACATTTCACCAAAGAAGATATATAAATGACCATTGAGCACGTGAAAAGATACTCAGTGTCATTAGTCCTTTCTTGTTGTTGTTAGTTGCCATTGAGTTGATTCCGAGTCATGGAAACTGCGTGTGTGCAGAGCAGAACTGCTCCATAGAGTTTTCAAGGCCGTGACCTTTCAGAAGCAGATTGCCAGGCCTGTCTTCCAAGGCCCTTCTGGATGGGTTTGAACTGCCAATGTTTTGGCTGGTAATCAAGCACTTAACCATTTGCACGACCCAGAGACTCCTCATTCCCATTCAGGAAATGCAAATGAAACCACAATGACATATCACTTCACCCTCACTAGAATGGCTATTATCAGAAAAATGGAAAACAACAAGTGTTGACCAGGACGTGGAAAAATTGAGACCCTTATCCCTTGCTGGTAGGATTGTAAAATGGTGCAGTCACTGTGGAAAACAGTTTGCTGGTTTGTGAGAATTTAAACATAATCATACCATCTAGCAACTCCATTGCTGGGTACACATCCAAAAGAATTGAAAGCAGGGATTCAAACAGATACATGAACACCAATGTTCATTGCAGCTGTATTTAAATAGCCAAAAGGTGGAAGCAACCCAAATGTTCATCAACAGATAAATGGATAAATAAAATGTGGTATATCCATACAATGGAATATTATTCAGCCATAAAGAGAAACGAAGTTCTGACACCTTCTATGACATGGATGGACCTTGAAAACATATTGAGTGAAATAAGCCATCACAAAGGGACAAATATTGTATGATCCAACTTACATGAAATAGTGGCATCACTAGGGTTGGTGTCACCCAGTTTGGTAACTCATGGCGTCAACATCCCTCCACCACCTTCCCCCATACCAGACTATATAGAATACTTAGTAATGTTTATTATCAATTTTAATTATAAAATATGTGATATAGTTGTAAATTACTTTATTAAATGTAATATTTCTTAGATTATGTGAATACTAACAACAAAATTGTTTCATAATGTCTTTCTATATTGAATTACATTATTAGTTACAACATTATCAGTAACTGAATGGAAGCCTTTTTAAATTTTTCTCCTTCTTTTCCTTTAATTACTACTTCATTCTCAAAGAAGTTATTGATACAGGTTCACAAATACTAATTACCACAATATTGTAGCTAAAACAGTAGAAAATTTGACAAAATCAGCGACTATAAAAACAGCAGCAGCTGCGAAAACAGCGCGTGCTTCTAATGCATGCAGACGAAACCACGTGCAGACGAATCCATGTGATTCGAAGCACCGCTGTAATTGTGTAACAATGAGAGCTCTGACTGGAGTGCATTAGAAGTTTCAAAACGTAAATCAGCACAGTGATTTAGCCTTGTAGGTGTATTGATACATGTAAGCTGGGCTTACGAACAAATGTTTTTGTTGTTATAACTAACTACGGGAATATTTTTATAAAAATAATAAATTTCTGCTGAAACACTGCACAAAAATTTTATAGACAGTCATTTTGGTGTCACTTCCTCTGACAGAGTCACCTGGTGCAGTCTGCACCCTCTCCACCCCCGTAGTAACGTCACTGAAATTATCTAGAATAAGCAAATGCATAAAGACCAAAGTTTATTAGTGGTTACCAGGGGCAGGTAGGAGAGGGAAATGGGGAGTTATTGCCTAAAGGGTTCGCAGTTCCTTTTAAGGGCGATGAAAAAATTTCAAAACAGATAGAGGTGACGGTTGCACAACATGGTGAATGTAATTAACGTATTCAAATGTACACATTAAAATGGTTGAAATGGCAAATGTTTTGTTATATATTTTTACCACAATAAACTAAAATGTAAAAAGGGAATTAAAGAAATAATAGCCACACGAGGGAGAAGAATCTCTAGGATGGTTCTGGCGAGGGCTTTAGGGAATTGTGGTACAACAAAAATATGAGAAAATTGCAGCAGAAATGAACGCGAAGAGCACGGCAGAGGCACACTAATGGCCGGTGTTCCTTCCTCTGTTGATATCACCATAGGCATCTCTGTGGATACTTGAGTTACTACTCATGTTACATAGTTAAATAAAGAAAGTTTGGGGTTTTTTTTCTTAAAAAATTTGTGCAGATGAGCAACTCCATGTGCAAAGAAATGAAATAGCCTGTCCCAAGTCCTATCCTTATTTTGTTCAGTTGCTAAGATTTGAAATCAGGTGTAACTGCTTTCACTGTTCTTTCCACCAGACCCTGCTGCTTCATTTACACTTGGGTTTAATTTTCTGTAAATGACTATTTTTGGTCTAGAATTACTATTTGAGATAAAACTGTAGTCTTTTAGTCAAAAAAAAAAAAAAAGTTGTGTCCACAATGTCTCTTATAACAAGCTGTCATGAACCTGGGTAGGGATTCATATCTATCCCTTTCATACACATATTTGTGTTACAAGCAACATATCATTACAAATGGGGTACCTAACTCATGCTGGGATGTTCAGAATTCAGACATATTGCAGAGTAGAGCAGCAGAAAGGATGGCAAATGTTGTTTAATAACCTCTTCTCTTCCATTCCCTGGCTTTTGTAAAAGATCACAAAACTCCTAATAGAGTTCCAAGAGACCAGAGCAAGGAGATCATCAGTGAGAAACGACAAAGGGCACAGGACCTTATTTCTCCCAGGTGACACACCAGTGTCCAAGCCGCACAAGTTAACTAACTGTATCTGTCTTAGAATAGCCAAGGTTGGAACAAAGCATGCTGCTCGTCTCTGCCTCGTCACCGTTCTCAGTATTGAGGCAGCGCTTTGGGAGTGCTCTCCTTCCCCCACACCTTGGTCTGTGTCCCAGAGGCACACTTCAGAGTATTTCAAGGCGGAGGAGGTGGGAAGTTCTCTATTCACTTCTGATGGATGAATAGTACACTACCAAGTAAAAGGACGTTGTGAAAGATAAGTTAGTATTTTATATTTTCTTGAACATATATTCACACTTTTAGGAGAAATGTTGTCATTGACTTTTTAAACATCTTTATTGAGTTATAATTTACATACAATAAACTGTACACGTTTAAAGTGTACAGTATGATGTTCTGACACAGGTACACACCCATGAAACCATCACCACCATCAAGATAGTGGACATATCTATCACCCCCTTTAATATCCCCCCATCCCTCTACCCCTCTTCTCCCCATATCCCATCCCTAGGCAATCTCTGATCTGCTTTCTGTCACTATAAATTAGTTTTCATTTTCTAGAATTGTATATAAATGGAGTTATGCAGTAAGTACTTCTTTTTAATCTGGCTGCTTTCACTCAGCATAACTATTTTGATATTCATTCATGTTGTTGCATGTATCAATAGTTTAATTCTTTTTATTGCTGGTTAGTATTTCATTGTATGACTCTACTACCATTTGTTTATTTGTTCAGTTGCTGATGGATAGCTGGGCTGTCTGGTTTTTGGCTCTTACAAATAAAACTGTTGTGAACATTTGTGTACAAGTCTTTGGGTAAGCTCATGTTTTCTTTTCTCTTGGGTAAATACCTAGGAGTGGAATGGCTGCATCATTTAATAAGTGTATGTTTAACTATTTATGATACTGCCAAACAGTTTTCTAAAGTGATTGTTCCATTTTACATTCTCATCAGCAAAGTAAGAAGAGTTCTAGTTGTTCCACATCCTCACCACGCTTGGGATGATCAACCTTTTTAATTTTAGCCATTCTAACGGTGTGTGGTGTTCCCTCATTGTGGTTTTAATCTGCATTTTCCTAATGACTAATGATATTGAACATCTTTCTGAGTGTTTATTTGCCATCCATAAACCTTCTTTGGTGAGGGGTCTACTCAAACCTTTTGCCCATTTTTTAATTGGGTTGTTTTCTTATTAAATTTTTATAGTTGTTTACATAGTCTGTATTTGTAAATATTTTCTCCCAGACAGTGGCTTGTCTTGTCATTCTTTTGACAATGTCTTTTAAGTTAAATTTTCTTAATTTTCATGGAATCCAATTTATCAATATTTTCTTCCATGGATTGTGCTTTTGGTGTCATTTCAAATCCTTTCCTAAACCAAGGTCACAAAGATTTCCTCTTTTTTTTTCTTCTTCTAAAAGTTTGCTCACTTTCATTAAAATCCATATTTACCTTTTACCTGAGTGCAAGTCTCCTCATTATTATTGCCAATGTCTCTAGTTTTTTTTTCATTCCTACCAGACGTTTCAATGTTCGTGCCCCAGCATGAGTACCTTGTGAATTCTGCTGTAAATAAGGCACTTGACAGCAATCAATACTCGTTTTGCTTTATTTACTTTTTGTTTTTGTTCTTAAAGTATTTTAAAATAATCCCATATGTGTCATTGCATTTACTGTAAATGGCATTTCTAACAATAGGACATTTTTTCTGCCTAACTACAATCATCACTAACCAGCAAGATTAATAATTATGTCCTAATAGTTACTGGGGTTCTAAGACCATTTCTGTCAATCTCTTTCTCTCTCTCTTTTTTTTTTGCTGTGAATCTTCACTTACTCTTTCTCATTCTTGGTAATAAGTAATATTCATTTCAAACTCTTGCTCTCTAAAATTTTACTTTATATTTAGTAATTGTCAAAATTTAAATCTCTCTATAATGTTTGATATTAATAATAATCATAATGGTATCTCAATCCCAAATATATGTTTAAAATGAGATGTTATGGTCACAGGAGATTTTAGAAATTAATGTTATATTTCATATACCTAGTTTTTCTGCAGAGAAGTATGACAGGGCAAACAATAAGAGACTGTCAAGCTTAAAAATATATTAGGATAAAATTCTGTGGGGGAACGATATATGTACTCAGGGGGTAAAAGGAACAATATAAATTTTCCAGTTGTTAAAGAAGAGCTCTGCCTGTATCTTTTTAAATGCTATGCTTTTTAGATTCCATGGGCTACATTTAAAAGAGCATTTTTACTTTAAAATGTCAATATTTACAATATGCCAGAAATTACATCTGCTGCAGCTCTTTAAACCATGATGGAAAATTTTAGATCTCAACTTGAAAGTTGTGTGGGGGTAACTACATTTTTCAGAATTCTTTTCGAAAGCATGTGGTTGGAAAAAAAAAAAAAAAAGCAGTACTAATAATATTCACTGCTGTACATACTACTTCCCATACAAGAACTAGCAGGTGCATATGCGGTGCTGGCTGAGTGCTGGGCGTGTGCCCCTGAGGAAGGAACTAGGATGCGGGGAACTGGATTTACCTCAGGACATGGACTATTTCTTTCTGGATATGGCCCAGGGAGGTAAACACGAATGTGCCATACTCCTCTTTTCTCTGACAGGGAATTTGAAAGTAAACCATAAGCGAAGCCAATCTTACACCCCGTGGGTGGAGAATCTCCTTGGCAGGGTATTTGGGTGGAGGGAGAGGTAGAAGAGAACATGGACCAGGAGAGTGAGATCTAAGACACGCCCATGGATGTACAGGAATAGTGTGCTCCTACGGTTACAAAAATCATGGAGTCAGTTCAGCCATCTTAAGAAGGCAATATGTACTGGATATGTGAACTGCAGCCAAGAGGGGGCCAGATACTCTCTCTCTGTCACACACCATACACACACACACACACACACACACACACACACACACATCTCTATCTCTTTCTCTCTCTCTCAACCAGCCTGATATCTCTCCTGGAGACCCTGCGTGTCTGCTTCATTGCTACTGGTCAATCTTATCTTAATTTTCCCACACAAATACCACAGAGGCTCGTCTGGTTGGCTTAGCTGATTTCCTTCTGAGCCTTTGGGCACAGCCTTTCACGCCAGGCCACCCTGTGTCAGCCAATCAGTATCCTCTTGTGCAAAGACCAGCCTAATCTTGCTTACCTGATAGGAGGGGTGCTGGGAGGGGACTGTGTCCGAGATTTCAGAGTCTTGGACTTGACAGGACCATGACTGACAGGTCCAGTTGAGTGTATGTTTCTTTCTCTGGGGTTGAGATAGAAGCTTGATCTCCCCAGTGCTGGCTTGTCCCAAACCCCTCCCACAAATCAAGTAGAAATAAAGGCCTTGATTCCCATATGGACGTTTAAATGAAGATCAAGAGAACACAGGAATGTTCTAAGTCCAAAAAAGATGCCCTAAGCGACAGAAAGTATCCCGATATTTGCCCAGATTAAAAGTGCTAGAAGCAGTGGGTTAGGTGGGAGTCTAAGAGGAATTCTAGAAACCTTGGGGCTTTTCCAAACTCCTGAAGTAAGGAAAGGGGTGGACAAAGGGAGGATCGTAGCATACCGGGCACCCTCCTGCTTCATTTGATCTACAAAGCTTTGGGAATCCCTCTGCCCAAAATGTCTGTCTCACCTGGCAGGTGAGATAGAAGCCCCCAGCATCATTTACTTCTTTGAGGTTAGGTCTTAAAAGCTTTTATTATAATGCTCTGTCAACCAGTCACACTTAAGCTGGAATCAGCTTATCCAATTTGTATTTCAGAGAACAGGGACCCAGGAAAACTAGGACATCGGTATAGACAAGTTTTGATAGAAAAAGAACAGATGTGGTGTGGCCTTTAAGGGGGATCTGTTCAGTGGCCTGAGGGACCAGGGGCAGAGGCGAAGGAAAGGAGTTCCTCGGAGACAGAGGCCACTGCTACCACCTTGGCCAACTTTCTTGTTTCCGTCAGCGTGAGCCCTGCCACTAGAACAGGAGAATTACCGCCGACAGAGAGACAGATAAACTAGAAGGTGTAATGTGATATTATAATATGTTGGACAATCTGTCAAAATTTTAAATGTGTACTCTGAGTGTTATGAATTAAACTGTGTCCCCCTCAAAATATGTGTTGGAATCCTAACTTCCTTTACCTGTGGATGTCATCCTGTTTGGAAATAGGGTTGTCTTTATTATATTACTTAGATCATGCACGAGTAGAAAAAAACCAAACCAAACCCACTGCCACTGAGTTGATTCCGACTCATAGCGACCCTACAAGACATAGTAGAACTGCCCCATAGGGTTTCCGAGGCTATAAATCTTTACAGAAGCAGACTGCCACATCTATCTCCCATGGAGTGGCTGGTGGGTTCAAACTGCTGACCTTTTGGTTAGCAGCCTGAGCACTTAACCACTGCGCCACCAGGGCTCCTTTTAATTTTATTTCTAATAACATTATTATTATTATTTCACTATTAAAATTTGCTAGTTGTAAAATCTTGAGTTTGACATTGCAGTGCAAGAAGAGTAATCTCTCTGTGTGGCTAGCTGCAAGATGGCTCCGGTGATCACTTCATTGCCCTTGTTGTGATACTAAACAGGGTTCACTTTCAGCTGCGAACAGTGGAGAAGCCAGGTATCTTTTGTATACTACATTTTCCAGTACTTTCTTATTTACATCATTAGCTTTATTATGTCTGGATGAAAGGTGATTTATCATGGATTTCATGTTTTTTTTTGCTTATGAAATGTTGATGTGGAAAGGCTGACATTACTTTTTTAAATTCATGTTCATAAGATGTGTATTCCCAAATAGGATTTATTCTTGAAAGACTCAGAGCCTAAATGGAATTAAATACCAAAAACTGAACATAATTCTTAAAAGTTATTTTGTTTAATATAATGAATGCAAGATAGACACTAAAACAAGTGACAAAGATTAAGATTAGGATTATGATTTAATCAAGTCTCTGTTATTCTGCCTTGCATTATTTAAAATTATTTAGCGTTTGTTGACACACAAAAAATATATTGTTCTTCTTAAGTTATCTAGATAGCACCCTCAAGGTTCTTTTTAACTCAGTCTTTTTCCCTATTTGTTTACTATTTGAAAGTCCCTTTAATTGTTATTAAAAAATAAAATAATCAAATACCATATGATCCAGCAATCTCATTCCTAGCAATATATCCTGGAGAAATAAGAGCTGTCACACGAAGATACATATGCACATCCGTGTTCATTGCAACATTGTTCACAGTAGCAAAAAGATGGAAACAACCTAGATGCCCATCAACAGATGAACAGATAAACTATGGTACTGTCGCGGATTGAATTATGTCCCTCCAAAAATGTGTATATCAGTTTGGCTGGGCCATGCTGCCCAGTATTGTATGGTTGTCCTCCATTTTGTGATTATAATTTTATGTTTAAGAGGATTTGGGTGGGCTTGTAACACCCTTACCCAGGTCACATCCCTGAGCCAATGTAAAGGGAATTTCCCTGGGGTGTGGCCTACAGCACCTTTTATCTCTCAAGAGACAAAAAGGAAAGGAAAGCGAGCAGAGAATTGGGGATCTCATACCACCAAGGAAGCAGTGCCGGGAGCAGGGCACGTCCTTTGGACCTGGGGTCCCTGCACAGAGAAGCTCCTAGTCTGGGGGAAGATTGATGAGAAGGCGGACAGAGAGAGCAAGGCTTCCCCTGGAGCTAATGCCCTGAATTTGGACTTTTAGCCTACTTTGCCATGAAGAAATAAATTTCTCTTTGTTAAAGCCATCCACTTGCGGTATTTCTGTTATAGCAGCACTAGATGACTAACACAGGTACATACACACAATGGAATACTACGCAACAATAAAGAACAATGATGAATCTGCAAAGCATCTCACAACATGGATGAATCTGGAGGTCATTATGCTGAGTGAAATAAGTCAATCACAAAAGGACTAACACTGTATGAGCCCACTACTATAAAAACTCATGGAAAGGTTTACACACGAAAAGAAACAATCTTTGATGGTTACGGGGATGGGGGGTGGGGATGGAAAAACACTAAATAGACAATAGGTAAGTGGTAACTTTGGGGAAGGGTAAGACGGTACACAATACTGGGGAAGCCAGCACAACTTGTCCAAGGCAAGGTCATGGAAGCTCCATAGACACATCCAAACTCCCTGAGGAACTGAATTACTGGGCAGAAGGCTGTGGGGACCATGGTCTCGGGGAACATCTAGCTCAATTGGCATAACTCAGTTTATAAAGAAAATGTTCTACATTCTACTTTGGTGAGTAGCGTCTGGGGTCTTAAAAGCTTTTGAGAGGTCATCTAAGATACTCCACTGGTCTCACCCCATCTGGAGCAAGGGAGAATGAAGAAAACCGAAGACACAAGGACACAAGGGAAATATTAGTCCAAAGGACTATTGGACCACAACTACCACAATGTCCACCAGACTGAGTCCAGCACCACTAGATGGTGCCCGGCTACCACCACCAACTACTCTGATAGGGATCACAATAAAGGGTCCCAGACAGAGCTGGAGAAAAATGTAGAACAAAATTCTTAACTCACAAGAAAAAGACCAAACTTATCGGTCTGACAGAGACTGGAGAAACCCCGAGAGTATAGCTCCTGCACACATTTTTAGCTCAGTAGTGAAGTCACTCAGTCAAAGATTAGACAGGCCCATAAAACAAATTGAGACTAAATGGGGACACCAGCCCAGGGTCGAGGACAAGAAGGTAGGAGGGGACAGGAAAGCTGGTAATAGGGAACCGAAGATCGAGAAGAGAAGTGTGTTGACATGTTGTGGGGTTGGCACCGATGTCACAAAACAATGTGTACTAATTGTTTAATGAGAAGCTAGTTTGTTCTGTAAACCTTCATCTAAAGTACAATTAAAAAAAAAAAACTAAACTTAAAATAATGAAATAAAATAATCACTAAGTATTGTGGCATTTTACTATTGCAGTACTAAATACAGTAAAACCTGTGAAAGCCGGAACCTGTGTAAGGCAGAAACCTGTCAGAGAAGGAAAACACACTGTGTGTTTATGAGGTAGGATTCTTAATAGAGTGAAAGAAAAGTGGTAAGCACCCTTTCAAAGGCAGGAAACTTGCAAGACCTGGGAAAACAAGGCAGTCCCGTTGAGTTCTGGCTCTGTCTTAGTTATCTAGTGCTCCTGTAACAGAAATACCACAAGTGGATGGCTTTAACAAATAGAATTCTATTTTCTCACAGTTTAGGAGGCTGGGAAGTCTGAATTCAGAGTGTCAGCTCTAGGAGAAGGCTTTCTGTCTCTGTCAGCTCTGGAGGAAGGTCTGTGTCTCTTCAGCTTCTACTCCTGGGCAATCTTCACGAAGCTTGCCATCTCTCTTCTCCCATCTTTGCTTCTCTCGATTGCTTGTTTAATCTCTTTTATATCTCCAAAGAGATTGACTCAAGATAAACCCTATACTAATTCTATCTCATTAACATAACAAAGACAACCCATTCTCAAATGGGACTATAACAGGCATAGAGATTAGGATTTACAACACATATTTTGGGGGGGACATAATTCAATCCATAATATTCCACACTTTAGGCCCCCAAATTCATGTCCTTCCACATGCAAAATACATTCACCCCATCACAACATCCCAACAGTCTTAAATCAACTCCATTTCTGTTTTAGTTATCCAGTGCTGCTATAACAGAAATACCACAAGTGGATGACTTTAACAAAGAGAAATTTATTTTTTCACAGTTTAGAAGGCTGAAAGTCCAAATTCAGGGTGCCAGCTCTAGGGGAAGGCTTTCTCTTTCTCAGCTCTGGAAGAAAGTCCTTGTCTTTTCAACTTCTGCTTCCTGGTTCCTTGGAGATCTCCATGTGTCTTGGGATCTATCTTACTCTATTTCTCTCTCTGCTCACTTGTTTACTCTCTTTTATATCTCAAAAGGGATTGACTCAAGATAAGCCCTACACTAACCCTTCCTCATTAACATAACAAGGACAACCTATTCCCAAATGATATGATAACCGCAGGCATAGAGGTTGGGATTTACAACACATATGTCACAGATTGAATTGTGTCCCCCAAAAATATCTGTCAACTTGTCAGGGCCATGATTCCCAGTACTGTGTGAATTGTCCATCATTTTGTCATCTGATGCGATTTTCCAGTGTGTTGAAAATCCTATCTCTATGATGTTGATGAGATAGGATTAGTGGCAGTTATGTTAATGAGGCAGGACTCAATCTACAAGATTAGGTTGTGTCTTAAACCAGTCTCTTTTGAGATACAAAGAGAGAGTGAGCAGAGAGACATGGGGACCTCATACCACCAAGAAAGCAGCATCAGGAGCAGAGCACGTCCTTGGGACCGGAGGTTCCTCTGCTGAGAAGCTCCTGGTCCAAGGGAAGATTGATGACAAGGATCTTCCTCCAGAGCAGACAGAGAGAGAAAGCCTTCCCCTGGAGCTGACGCCCTCAATTTGGACTTCTAGCCTACTAGACAGTGAGAAAATAAATTTCTGTTTGTTAAAGCCATCCACTTGTGGTATTTCTATTATAGCAGCACTAGATAACTAAAACAACATATTTTGGGGGGACATAATTCAAATCCATGAAAATCCCTTTTAAAAAGAAGAAATCCAAATGGCCAATATGTATATGAAGGGAAATGGGGCGGGGAGGGGAGAAATGATCACTCACTATTTAAAAACAAGAATTTAAACAATTAAAAAAAAACTATCAAATTGATAAACACACACACACAGACTTCCTCAGTTGAAATTCTAGTTCCTCATCTGTAAACTGGGAATGATAATAGTGTCTTCCTCTTAGGGTTGTTGTGAACACTAAATAAGATAATCAACGCACAGCATGTGGTATAGTGCTTACAGGTGATAAGCACTCATCAGTGTTAGCTAGTGTGGTCAGTCTAAAGACACAGTCAGAAATATGTATAAGGAGGTCCGTAATAATTCTTTGGTAAAGAAAGTTTTTAAACAAATAAGAATGGCTTAAAGTATGATAAATGTATATAATGATATACTTATGGAATAGAATAAATTTATGTAATAGAATTGATAAATCTATGTAGTAGAAATAGAATTTATGTAATAGAATGTTTTAGGTCAGGATATTGCAACCATTGTGCAAATTTTTTCAGAGTAAATCTTGGTGTAAACAAAGGAAATATATAAAAATCAAATGTTCTCTGGTTGAACTGGGGAGAGGGCACATGTTAATATCTGTGGAGCTCTCCCACCAAGGCTCTCTCTCCCAGCTGCCTACTCCCATGGAGCCTCTGAAAGGAGTCCAGAGGCTCACAGAGAAATTTTTAACAGTATGGGGAAATGCTGATATAGTGGTCAATGTTAAAATAAGAATAAAAAATATATACGTGTATGCTCTTAATTTTATAAAACACTCTCAGACCCACACATTGCCATAGAAAAACGCCTGAAAGAGAATATATCAAAATAATGATGGGTGTCTCCTGGTTGGATTTTAGAGCACTTGAAGTTTCTTTTTATAAGGTTTTTTTTTTTTTTTAATTTTCTAAAATTTCTTTAATGAACATGTACTGTGATTATAACCAGGAAAAATTATTTAAAAAAAAATTCCTTTCTCTCCCAATAGTCATCTTAATATTCAGTTAGCACCAAAAGCTCATATCTTGCTCCTCAAGTGATGTCTTTCTCATGATCAAAAATTATAATTTATCTATTTAATAAGTTATAATTAAATCCACATACAGTGTTTTAATTATTATGATTATACAAAATATGCTCATGATTGAACCAAGTGGTAAACACTGATCACATTTCCTTTCTTGTATGCTCTTTTGTTTTTCCTGCCATTAATAGTTAGCTCATTTTGGGAGGAAGAGGACTGTGACAGGGATGGGGCACAAGAAGAGTACTCTAGGGTGGTTGTCCGAGTTTTATTTCTTGACCTGGATGGCTGGCATAAGGGTGTGTGCCTTACGTTCACTAAGTTATACTTTTGTGTGGTTTCTCTGTATCTGTGTATTATTATTATTTTTTTAAGTTTTAAAAAAATCACATGACAATAACAAAAACAAAAAACAAAACCTCTTTTTTGCTTATTTTCTTTGAGTCCAAATTTAAATCTTTCCACACACCCTGAACAGTTTTGTAAAATAAATCAACACATTTTCCCATAAAAACCTACAATATATGGATTTCATTTCTTCCTGGAGGCATCCCTCTAGGTGCATGTCATCCTTCTGCACTAATCTGTATTGGTTGCTCTCAGGATCTGTTGCATGACTATCAACTTGATATCTCTCTTCACCCCCTTCCTGTGATAGATCTCCTCTTTCCTGGATCCACACTTTCTTTGTTTGCTTTCTTGTTTTAATAAAACAAGGGCACGTGTGAGATATATTTTTTGAGATTTTGCATGTCTGAAAATATATTCTACCTTCATGTGACTGATAGTTTGACTAGGTATAAAATTCACAAATAAACCCTATTTTTACTTCAGATTTTTGAGTATATTTTCCCACTGTATTCTAGCTTCAAATCTTGTTAGTAAGAAGTCTTATGCCATTTGTGTTCTTAATCTTTTTTTTTCTGTTGTTGTTGGAATCTTTTCTTCAAGCCTGATGTTTTGAAGTGTCACATGTAGCTCTTTTTCATTAATGTTAGGTACTGAGCAGGCCTTTTTATCTGGATAACCCATTCTTTTGTTCTAGCAAACTTTCCTGTTTTTTTTTCTTGAACATTTTATTGTGTTTTAGGTGAAAGCTTACACAGCAGATTAGTTTCCCATTCAACAATTCATACACAAATTGTTCCATGACATTGGTTGCTATCCCTGCAATGTGTCAGCACTCTCACCATTTCTATCCTGCCCTCCTTGCCTTTTCATCTTTGCTTTTGGTTAAGTGTTGCCCGTTTGGTCTCAAATAGTTGATTGTTCTACGGAGCACATTCTTCATGGGTATTACAGGCCAACCTATGGCTGAAAGGTAACCTCCAGGAGTGGCTTCCATTCCGGGTTAAAAGGGTGATAGCCCTGGAGGTTCCTCTGGTCTCTATCTGCCCAGTAAGTCTGGTCTTTTTTGAGTTTCATTTTATGTTTTTATCCCATTTTAACTGAGACCTTCTATTGTGTCCCTGGTTCTCGTATTTTTTGATAATTTCTTCCTTTGAGTTTATTAATGAGCTGTTGGACCTCTTGAATCGATCCACTAATCTTCATATCTTTTCTCTCCTATTTTCCATCTCTTTGTCTGTTTGTTCAATTTTCTGGGAAATGTCCTTGACTTTATTTTTTAATTCCTTTACTATTTTTTCTGCTGTCATATTTTTAATTTCTAAGAGCTTTCATTTGTTCTTTTTTGTAGTATCTTGTTCTTATTTTGTGAATGCAACTTGTTCACTTATCTCTGAAGAATTATGGTGTCTTTGAAGTGTTGTTCTCTCTATATTGTCTCTGTTTTCACTGAGTTCCTCTTTATCTGTTTGTTTTGTTCTATCTCTCATATTGGAGCTTTTTCCCTGATATCTGTGATCCTTGGCTGTCCATTCGTATTTAAGAGTGAGGCACTAAAAAACTAATTGCAAACTCTTTGTACATGGGCACAGCTTGCTAATGAGTGTATTTCACTCTAGGACTGTTATGGGTGGCCAACTGGCTTGTTCTTTCATGGTCAATATGTCTTTGCTCTGGGTTGGTTTTGTTTCTTCAAAAAATCATCTTCTGATCTCTTGCCTGAGAGGTAGAAGCCTGTGCCAAAGTCTTGGAGTTAGCTGGAAATGGCAGCCTGTAAACTTTCAACATTGCTGTTCAACATTGTCCTGGAAGTTGTAGCCAGAGTAATTAGGTAAGAAAAAGAAACAAAAGGCATCCAAATTGGAAAGAAAGAAATAAAACTATCTCTGTTTTCAGATGATGTAATCCCATATACAAAAAAACCTTAAAGAAGAGACAAACAAACCCACTAGAGCTAATAAAAAAATTCAGCAAACTTGCAGGGTACAAACTCAACACAAAGATCAGTTGAGTTTCTATAGGACAGCAATGAACAATTGAAAAGGAAATTAAGAAAAAATTCCATTTACAACAGCATTTAAAAGAATAAAACACCTAAGAATAAATTTAACCAAGGAAGTGAAAGACTTGTACACTGAAGAGTACAATACATTGATAAAAGAAATTAAAGAAGACCTAAAAAGATGGAAAGACATTTTGTATTCATGGATTAGAAGACTTAATATTGTTAAGATGGCAATATTACCCAAGGTAATCTACAGATTCAATGCAATCCCTATCAAAACTCCAGTGGCCTTTTTTTCAGAAAAGGAAAAGCCAATTCTCAGATTCAAAAGAAACTGCAAGGGGCCTGGAATAGACAAAACAATCTTGAAAAAGATGAATAAAGTTGGGAGACTCTCACTTCTCAATTTAAAGACTTATTACAACGCTATAGTGATCAAAGCAGTGTGGACTGGCATAAATGACAAACATATAGAACAATGGCATAGAACTGAGAGTCAGAAAGACCCATAAATCTATGGTCAATTAATTTTCAACAAGGTTGCCAACACCATTCAATGAAGAATGAATAGTTTCCTCAACAGATGGTACTAGGACAAGAGGACAGTCACCTATTAAAAAAACTGGACCCCTACCTCACACCATATACAAAATTAACTCAAAATGCATCAGTAACCTATATATAAGAGCTAAAACTATAAAACTCTTATAACAACACAAAGGGGTAAATCATGACCTTGGATTTGTCAATGGATTCTTAGATATGGCACCAAAAGCATGAGCAACAAAAGACAAAATAATTTCATCAAAATTAAAAAAAAAAAAAGTGTATCAAAGGACATTATCAATAAAACGAAAAGACAACCTACAGAATGGGAGAAAATATTTGCAAGTCATATATCTGATAAGAGTCCAGTGTCCAGAATATAAAGAACTTTTAAAACTCAATTAAAAAAAGACAACCCAATCAAAAAATGGGCAAAAGACTTGAATGGGCATTTCTCCAAAGAAGATATACTAATGGCCAACAAGTACATGAAAAGATACTCAACATCATTAGTCATTAGGAAAATGCAAATCAAAACCACAATGGGATATCATTTCACCCCCACTAGGATGGCTATAATAAAAAAGAAAAAGGGAAAACAACAAGTGTTGGCAAAGATGTGGAGAAATTGGAACCTTCACACATTAATGGTGAGGATGTAAAAATAATGCAGCTGCTGTGGAAAAGAATTTGGTGGTCCCTCAAAAAGTTAAACAGAATTATCATATAACCTAGCAATCCCACTCCAAGGCATATACCCCAAAGAACTGAAAATAGGCACTCAAACAGATACTTGTACATGAATGTTCATAGCAGCACTATTCACGACCAAAAGATGGAAACATCCAAATGTCTATCAAACGACGAATGAATACACAAAATATGGTATATACATGCAATGAAATATTACTCGACCATAAAAAAGAATGAAGTACTGATACATGCTACAATATGGATGAGCCTCAAAAACATTATGCTAAGTGAGAGAAGCCAAACACAAAAGGCCACATATTGTATGATTCCATTTACATGACATATCCAGAATTGGCAAATCTATAGACACAGAAAACAGATTGGTGGGCACCAGGGGCTGAGAGGAAGAGGATAATAGTGATTGATCGCTTAATGGGTATGGGGTTTTCTTATGGGGTGAAGAAAATATTTTGGAATTAGATAGAAGTGGTGGTTGCACAACATTGTAATATACTAAATGCCACTGAATTGTACACTTTAAAAATGGTTGATTTTATGTTATATGAATTTTACCTCAATAAAAATAACAAAGGCCAATGGTAAATAAATCCCACTGATAATCATATATGGTCACTCAAATCCCTTATTGTCTTATCAGCCTATCACCACACACTCTTCTCTATGCCTGGTATCCTCAAGTGCAGGGTCTCTCTGGTTCATTTTGTCAAGAGAACATACTATTGTCCCCTGTGGGCATGGTGGAGTGGCTGACAGGTTATAAGGGTTGAGAGTAAAGAGGACTTGAGGGTATAGCTGAAGTTTACACACAGATTTTCAACCAACCCCTCTCGTTAGGGCCCCTACCTTCCCTGATACCTGGTTCTTAAATTTCCAGTTTTTCCTGAAATTGCTTTTTGTAGTCGCTCCCTGTGTGTGCACTTAGGTTTGACTCACTCTTCTCGATCATTTGCTCTTCCTTCATCTGCTGTCTTCATGTATTGTGGTTTGGAATTACCAATATGTACTAGCTTTATTGAAAATAGTGGCAGAGCTTTTCTTTTTATTGTTCATTTTGCTTTTAGGATAGTTTTGAGAGAAAGGGGAAGAAATGTCTTCATGCCATCACTTTAAATCCAGAAGTCTATGCATTTGTCTTTAATGTAACCTGGATTGTATTTCCGGTTGTATTTTCTAAATTTTCTGCAATGAACATACATTAAATAAGAAAATGCATAAACACACAATAAACATCATATAAAGACAAGAGGGCCCCAAAAGGCTTGCAGCAGCCTGACTCTGCATCTTCCTCCCTCTCCTGCTGAGCCAGCTGAGTCTGTGAAGCCCTTTGCTTTTCTCACCTAAGCTGCCTGACACATGCAGCTATCCACATGGCTCAAAACCCACTGCCATTGAGTTGATTCCAACTCATAGTCACCGTATAGGAGAGAGTACAACTGCCCATAGGGTTTCCAAAGCTGTAATCTTTACAGAAACAGACTGCCACGTCCTTCTCCCACTGCGTGGCTGGTGGGTTCGAACTGCTGATCTTTTGGTTTGTAGCAGAGTGCTTAACCACTTCACCACCAGGGCTACTCCCCATGTGGCTCAAGCATCTGCTAAACAGCATCACACACTCCTTGTCAGAAAGGCACATTCCTGGGTTCTTCATCTCTGGGCCAGGGCTGGCTATCAAGCAGCCTTTGCCAACCATACCAACTCATCAGTACTAAGTATGGATTCCCTCATGCCATTCTGAATGGCCATGCCTCCGAAGACACAACAGTTTCAATAAGAAGAAACTTCAGAATGTGTGTGTTGCCATGGTACCACGCATTTCCATTCCCACTGAAGCCATTCCAGTCAGTAGGGAGTGGCCATCACCTGAGAACTCCTCATGACCTCTTTCTACAGACCTGTCCAACCCCTCCAGTTGGACATACGTGAGTGACCCACCTGAGGCAGACATCCTGGGCCTTGAAACATTGTTAAACTTCACAGGTTCTGCCAGGTCCAAGAGAATCTGAGACCCCAGAATCTAACATGCCCTACAGATCCCCTGAAGCTCTGGACTCACGAGGCTAACAGTAACCCAGTCAGGAATCCCAAAGTTGTAGAAATAGCCATGTGCCTCCTGGGCCTAAGTATCTGTACTCTCAGATTGGGCTCTGCCTAGGCCTGAGGACACTAGACATTTTGGCTGTCTCAGGTAATCACAAAGGATTCCAGGACCAGGAGTCTATGAAGGTTCTCTTCTTCCTTCCCCCTTCCAGGGACCTTCAAGTATTACTCCTTCACTCCCCAAGACCCTCCGCCTCTTCTACCATTAGGATCATTGGCTTCACTGCCTGACCTACAATAAGATTTTGCTGGGAATCCCACGAGGTTTAATCCAGCCAGTTAAATCAAGAAACTGCTCTCTAGGTTTAACATGTCCATCAATCTCATCCAAAATGGTAGCACTAAGTCGGTGGGCTGAGGCTTTGAAGACTTTAATCCAGCAAAAACTACACCTCCTCCATTTTACTCACTTCTCAGTCAATTTTGGTTTTATTAAGCTCAGTCTTATAAATACTTCATCAAATACTCTTCATCAATACTCCCTTGCTGGACTCACACACAAACAATTTTCTCTGGAGTTGGACCTGTTGCCTGGAAGAGCTACTAAAGTGGCGGACAGAAATCTCTCCTGTTATCTGCAGTGTATCTTGGGTCTCTACTTTGAATATGCTTATCCCCAACCTCTTTTCCAGAAAGAGATTAGGGTAATATGTGTGTGCATGCATGCGTGTGTGTGTATACATGCCACAAGTGGAAAGATGCCTTCTATTAAAGTCAAACTCTATTTGGACCATTTCTTCCACCCTGAGAAGGCCATCTGCTACCCCAGTGCATTGCTATGATTGACTATGGCAAGCCAAGAAGAGCACCCCCCACACACATGCACAAAGACAAAGCTACATTTGGAGACTGGATATCACCTTTAATTAATAATGCCACAGTTCAACATCGTTTTTGTTGCTGTAGCAGACTGATGTGTGTGTGTGTGTTTGTATCTGTATGTTCCTGAACAAATGAGGGGCCAGCAGAGACTCACAAGCAAGTCTCAACTAACAACTCTGTTGAGCAGCAACTGGAAGACGGTCTCCAGAGAGACATGGAGGCCGAACTCTTGCCTCCTACGGCCTTGAGCCTCCCTTTCTCCTGGGTGATCTCTCGTGCACTCTGAGGAGGGCAAGACTGAGCCAGTGCCAGCCCAGATTAAAGGGCTTCTCAGCAAAGATCAGCCTCCAGTCTGAGTCCCTACTGCTTCTGACAGCAGCGATGTCCCTGGGCAAAGTGCAGACTGCTAAGCAGAGGTGGACAGCCTGGGCCAGCCTTGGTCCCCTATGTCACACTGGTGCAGCACCACGATGGGCCAGCCCTGAGCAGAGAACCCAGAGCTGCTGGAGCCATTTGATTAGTTCCTTTCAGAGATAATCAGGATGTAGCCCAGGCCCTTCCTGGGGCCGGCCAGAGAGGGGCAGACTTGACTTGTGATGGCCACAGGAAGTCATTTCCAACTCAAACATAAAGAGCCTGCCCTCCTGCCATCTCCACTCTCCAATTCCTCACAAGCCCAGGAGGTCCGCAACCCAGAGATGACAAGGGAGTGGGTCAGCATGATGGTGGGTCACAAAGAGGATATGAGAGACATGGGTGAGTTGGAACTGCAGCCACGTGCCAGCCTGAAGCCAGCTCTCTCCCCCATGGTCACCGCCAGCCAGAGCTCTCTGAAGCCGGATGGGACCCCCACAAGGCAAGGCAGCAAGTTCTCGGCCTACTATGGAGGGAGAAGACCAAACTGGCTCCACCGTCCCATTGCCACCCGCTCTGTGCCTTAGGAAGGCAAGAACCCCAAGTCCCAGTGTGGTGGTATCAGCTGTTGGGGAAGCACCGTTGTCCAGGTGAGGCCTCGGGCCGGAAGCTGGGTTTGTTCAGTGGGCTTGGGTAGTAGGTGGTCGTGTACACATTGGTCTGCTGCAATGCGTAGAAGTTGGCTCTGTCATCGGGGATCAGGTTATTCTTGTTCAGCGTCTGTGGGAGGAGGAAGGAACCAGAGAGGAAGGTGTGAACGGAGAGATGGAAGAAGAGGAGAGACAAAGACAAGGAGTCCAGGAGCCAGTCCGTGACGGAATGCGCTGACAGCTGATATAGCGCTCTGTTCACGCCACCACTGCTCCCTCCTGAGTATCCACCCCACAGAAGCCTTGATCCCTCCACCCTGCCCTTCTACCCTGCCCTCTGCTTCTTGGCCCTTTTGGAGCCCCCACCTTGAACTCCATGGGTGTGTACTTCTCATTCTTGGGGGTGCCCCCGCCCTTGTAATGCAGGTGGTTGGGGGTGGCGGGATGGACGAGTGTGGACTCCTGCGACTGGCGCTGGCAGTGCTGGCAGGACAGGTACACCGCCAAGGTCAGGAGCCCAGAGCCCAGGAAGCAGGAGACGCCTGTGGCCACCAGGTGGATGAGACTGAACCCTGGGAGAGGGAGAAGCAGGCAGTGAGAACTGGGCTGCTGTGAGAAGGGGAGACTCTGGGCTGCTTCCCTGGGCCTTTCAGGATAGAAAAAGCAGAAACAGCAATAGGAGGTCTGACACACAAAGGAAAGGGTTTGAGGCCAGAGCCAAAGGAATCAGGGAGGCTGGGCAGCCTGGTCACCAGAACCTCTGTCATAGGACAACCTACTGTTTCAGTCAGAGGTAGCAACCAGAGAGTGACTCTTCCTTGGCTTTAGGCATGGTGATGGACTCCTACCTAGGGGTCGTGGATGGAACTACCCAGAGCCCCCATCCCCATGGAATCAAAGTAGTGGAGAACCCCAATGAGGCTTGGCTGTCTGAAGCAGGAGGTGGGAAGAATCCAGACTGTGGAGTGGGGAAGGTCTCCTCCTTGAGGAGAAGGAGTAGAAGGAAGATGTCATGAGGCAGGGGTCCAGATCCTTTTACCTCCACAGCCGGTGGCTTCCTCCACACTGGAGGCAGGCAGGATCACTGCAGGAAGACAAACCAGAGAGGGGTGAGGGGAGAGAGCAGAGGTGAAGGGTCCCTCCAGGGCTGTGTGCGGATCTGGGAGGACCCCTGGCTCAGCATGGAGCTGTGGGACTGGGGACCTTCATTCTCCTTTGTCTCTACCCAGATCCCACCTCTAAAAGGCTTTAGCCCGTTCACTAGACGAGGACGGGCAGAGACTGAGTGAATGAGTGTGTGTGTGAGTGGATCGAGGCAAGAATCTGAGTTCTCTCTCGGCATCTCCTACCCTGGTGTTTCATCCTGACCCCCTCAGGAGCCATGCTTCAGAATGGGAAAGAAGGTGGGGGCTCAGGGTTGGTGTGAGGGTGCTGACACCAGGACCTACCAGGAATCTCGCTGTAGGGGCAGGGGCGGCTCTGGCTGCTGTTTCCAGTACAGGAGCTGGGCTCCGGGATGAGCTCTTCACAGTGTCGGCTGCGGCTCTGGGCTCCGTCCTCAGTGCATGGGCTCCACTCAGACCATGGCGACCAGCCTTCTGTGGGTTGTGGGTTGGGACGAAGTTAACTGCCCTGGAACCCCCTGTGGGTGCTCCCCGGCCCCGGCCAGATGCATCCATTACCTGGGCAGGCCTGTGTGGCACACAGCGCCTCCTCCGTGTGCAGCCCGAGACAGATGTCCTCACCAGGGGAGGGTGCAGGGCTGGTGCAGGAGCGTGTGCGCTGATAGTGGCCTCCACCACAGGACGCTGAGCATGGGGACCATGAGGTCCAGCAGGACCAGGCTCCTCGTACTGCAGGGGAAAATGGTGTGTGAAGAAGGATGGCTTCTAACCCACCTCACCCTTCACACTCAACACCGCCCCCCTCCCCAGTCCACTGTTAGGAATTGCCCCTACCCTCAGAGGTGGCAGAAGAAATGCAGGCAGCAGCTAAGAACCCAAGACAGAGAGAAACCAACTGTGTCTCGAAGTCAAGTGTCTTATCTGGCCAATCCATTCCCGTTGCCATCAAGTCCATTCTGACCCTATACACAGAGTAGAACTGTCCCATAGGGTTTTCAAGGAGCAGCTGATAGACTCAAACTGCTGACCTTTGGTTAGCCGCTAAACGCTTAACCATTGCGACACCAGGGCCCCCATCAGGGGAGAGGAAAACGAACAAGGCGAGTAAGGAAAGACCCTATTCTACGAGATCAGCTGCTGAATCCACGGTTGGGGGAGAAAATTGCTCTGGGTCCCTTGTACAGAGGTGGTAGGGATGAGGTCACTGGGGCAAGGGGGTTTCTTGGGTTGGAAGTGGGCTCAGCAGGCCTGGAGATCTCCTAGATGGGGTTTAGTTGGGGGAGAGAGAGCTTCCCTGGGGGAGGGGAGGGGTTTTCCCCAGGCAGGGGCTGACCGGAGCAAGGATTCTTTATGCAAACGATTACCTGGACAAGGTTGAGGGTTGCAGTCCTGGTACTCAGCTGCATCACCCACGCAGGGCAGGCCCCCATTGCGGGGCTCCGGGTTCGTGCATGTTCTCTTGCGTACACGGAAGCCCAGCTCGCAGTCCCGGGAGCAGGACGACCAAGGGCCCCAGGCGGCCCAGCCGCCGCTCACCGTGTGAGGAGAGGTGTTCCCGCTGCGCAGGAGATCATCCACCAGGGCTGGGGAGCGGACTGGCCTCAGCGATTAAGGAGCACCCCTTCTGCCCCACAGGATTCCCGCCTTCTTTGGAACCTCGCGTTCGCACCCACCCTAAGCTCCACTCCCAGCCACCCTCGCCCCTACCCCCATCGCTCTGGGGCCTGGGAGGGAGGCAGGCGCGGGGCTGTACCGTCGGTGTCGCAGGCTCCCGAGCCGTCCACGGGGCAGGTCCTCGTCTCGGTCCTCCTCCTGCCGAACTGCAGGCCGTGGGGGTCGGGCAGTGGCGCGCGGCACGTGAAACGGAAGCGCTGCTCCTGCCGCGCCCCGCCCTGCGTCACATTCATGGGCAGCCACGGTGTCCACGGCGTGTTGCGCCGCACTTCGGGGCAGCTCTCGGGGTTGCACGTCTTGAATTCCTTTGCAGCCGGAGCAGGTGGTATTTTATTGTCCCGCAGCCGCCAGGCCGCCCTTGCGCCTCCCGCTCCCCCATCCCCAGGCATGCCTGCCCACCCCTTGGCTCGAGGTCCTCGCGTCCACGCATCCCGCCCGCGGCCCCCGCACAGCTCCCTCCCGCCGGGACCCACCACACTGCAGCCCGGGCAGGAGTTGCCGTTCTCACAGGACCGGCGCCGAGACTGCACGCCACCCCCACAGTTGCTGCTGCACTTGCTCCAGGAGCCCCAGGATGCCCAGAAGATGGGCACCGGGCAGGGCGTGTTTTCGTTGCAGAACCTGAGGGGGTGGGAAGGAAGGAGTTGTCACCCCAGGGAGCGTGTACCCGTCCCTAACATGAGATCACTGGGAATGTGGAACCCAGAAGGATGAGAGTCCACCGGATCGGCTGGAGAATCCAGGCCACTGTCTAGGGACCCCGGAAGTCTGCCATCTTGGGGCGAGCCTGTCTTCTGAAACGCTCAGGCCACTGCCTCGCTCACCGCTCCTCTCGGCTCTTGCCCACGCAGATGCGACCCCCGTGGCGGGGAGCAGGGTTGCTGCAACTTCGCTGGCGGACCTGGAAGCCGATCCCGCAGGACGTGCTGCACAGGGCCCACGACGACCACGGGGTCCATGCTCCGTTCCTGGTGGAGTCACAGAGGGGACAGAGGCAGATGACTCTTTGAGCCCTACCTTCTTAGATGTAGTCCACTTCTGGTCAAATGGATTTTGTGTTATTGTCAGGAAGTGTCAGACAGTGACCTAGAAAATATCAGCCCCTAACCAGGCCATCTCAGGCAAACCCATTCATTTATTTTGTCATTCACTCCTCAAACACCTATTGAGAGCCTTCTTCCATATATCAGGCTGTGCTCAGTGCTAAGGACACAGATACAGGACAGAGCGCCTACTCACAGGGGAAGAGGCCACATCCCTAGAGAAGGCCACCACTCACCTTTCTAATCTGCAACCTTCTTGCTTGGCCAATCTTTCTAGTCAAATCCACCCTCTCCTCCCTGTTCCACACTGCATGTACCTTGCTCTCGCCTCAGACGCTACTCAGTCTCGTCTATTTTGACTCCAGTTTTCAAATTTTGGCTTGCCCAACTTACCCCACGTGGGCAAGTTACTGAACTTTCTGTGCCTCATAGTACCTTCATCTGTAAAATAGGAATAATGAATATATTCCTACCACATGAGGTTGTTTTAAGTATTAAACTAATAAATGTATGTAAAACACAGTCATTTGAAGAGTGTGAAGTACCTCCTAAGGATTAGGTGTCATTATAACCACTGTGTACTGAGGCCCTAGGCTGCAGGCAGTGTGCAAGCATTTTACCTACATCGCCTCATTTAACCCCCGACAACCCTGGGGTAGATACTATCACCCTCACTTAGAAAGGCTCAGAGTGGTTAGCTGGCCTGGCCAAGGTCACACCTCTAGTGGTAAACCAGGAGTGGCACCAGGTCTTGTATGAGACAGCTAGTTACTGCGGCTGTCTGGGGGCTGATTCCCATGTCTGTCCAGGCTTCCTCTTTGCATCAAGAGCCACTAGGCAGAAACTTCTCTCTCCCACTACAGTGAAAACTCCCTAGGGCTCATGTTCCCTGCTCTCAGATATTAGCCACGTGTCCACTCCCTGCACGGCCCTGAAGTAGTTTCTGTCCCTTATGCAAACACCTCGGGATGGCCCATCCTTGTTTTCCCTCCACCCCAGTCCAAGGAAGCTACCGTGCAAGCCCCGTCTCCTCACACACCTGGAACAGTTGGCGATGTGGATGGCTGGCCCCAAGCAGTCACGGCCCCCACAGCGGGGTGGCGGGGAGTCGCAGGCTCGGGCTTGACACAGGCAAGAACCTGAATTGTCTCCATCTAAGTGCTCACATGGTTGCCATGGCGACCAGGGACCGAAACCACCATCCCGTGTCAGGTCCCGCACCTGCAGACACACGTGGGAGGCAGGAGACCCCTGTCACGCAAGGAACGGGGGAGGCACGAGGCCCCAAGGACTGTGGGGATGCTGATGGGGAGTTGCAGCCGAACTGGGAGGGAGAGGCTCCGGGTGGGGTGCAGGAATGGGTTCTCACAGGACACGCTGTGATGTTCTGGGTCCAAAGGCTCATGTTGGAGCTGTCCTCAAGCGTGCTGCAACGTTGCTGCTTTCCATCCCAGCCGCAGTACGGGTCCCGTGCCCCCAGGCACGCCCTGTCAGACAGAGGGCCTGAGACACAAGCCCACAGGTCTCCCAGCCTTGCTTGCATCCCAAGAATACACCTGGGACATTCCTCTCTGGGCACCCCTTTCTATCCACGTGCCCTCAATAATAATAACAACAACAGCTAAGTTCACTGAGCATTTACTGTGTCAGGCATTCATTTACAAGCATCAATGAATTTAATACAACAACCCAGTGAGGTAGACAGTGTTATTATCCCCACGTTATAGATGGGAAACGCAGAGAGCCGACTGAGGATTCAAACTGTCACCCTCCACGCCCACACACTTTGCCAAGAGACTGTACTGCCTTCCCCAAGCCTGAGGGCCCCACACCACACCCCTCATCCAGGGCCACCGGAGTGGATGTGGTCAACAGAAAACCAAAGGGGTAGTGCCTCCCATCAGATGATATGTTTAGAGAGGTGAGAGACCTTCAAGCTCACCGGGCACCGCAGGGCTCAACCCTGACTGCCCGTTAGGACCTCCCAAGTAGATTTTTAAAAATACTGATAGCTGGGCCCACCCTAGAGGAGAATCTCTGGGGGCCGGGTGGGTTCTAAAAGCTGCCCAGGTGATTCTAATGGGAGCCAGGTTGAGAGTCACTGTGATCCACAGCACAACCTCCATTGAAAAGCTGCTCGGGTGTGAGGGAAACTAGGTTTGGGTGATCTTGGGGAAATCCTTTCCTTCCCCTCACGCTACTGCCTCCCGGCTGGAGGCTGAGTCTGACTTCACATGCTGAGTGAAGATGGGTGCATCCCTCAAAACACAGGTGCCAGGGGGTCAGGGGGCACCTGGGGCACCCACACTGTTTGAGTCCAGTGAATTAATATTATGACATAAGCTCAGGCTGCCAGGAGAGGGAGTCATATCCCAGGTCCCCCTTCCCCCTTCCCCGGTCCTCAGGGCTGGTCTCTCTGCAGGGGTCCAGAGAGGTGAGGGTTCACACACCAACACGTGCCCAAGCACCTCAACTCCGCACATTCTACGGCTCCTCTTTTCCCTTTCTCCTCCTGAGTTACTCACTGTATCCGTTACAGTTTTTTAACACATAAATTTCAGTCTCCACTGGTTATGCTTCAAGGGGGGAGAAAAAGAGTCGATAGGAAATTTTTGAAGCAGAATTTGCTGTCCATTGCTAAGCAAAGAGAGCATTGGATCCTGGAGCTTGAAGGAGGGTTCCCCAGCTCACACAGAGCTCACTGCCAAGCCCAGGGAATACCCTGAATCTCTTCTGCCCCCTCTCGCCTATTTCCACCCTCTTCCGTCCAGGCTCTGCTTCTCCACAGCAGCAGGCCTGCTGGAGAGGTTCTAGAGAGAGCAGTGAGGGTAGAGGCTCGGACACTGGAGGCTTTGGATGAGGGAGGAGCTGGGCTGAAAGGAGGTGAGAGAAACTGCTGGAGATGGGGGGTGGAGAGCCTCACACCATTTATGTGAGTTTGCAAAGGGGCTTTCCATTGGCCTAAGAGGATCTCTGTGTCATAGTGGAGGATGCCAAGGGCTAAAGGGACACGGAAAGAGTCGGGGGATCGCAGCTTTTGATGTCCTCAGGATAGAATTTTTTTTTTCCTTGAAGCTTCAAAGAGTCAGTGTGTTCAATATGCCATGTCAAGCCCCAAAGAGAAAAGAGGTCATGTGAGGGAACTCCCAGAGAAGAGGGTGGGGCTCTCCATGTCTCCAGAGGAGGTCAAAGAAGACAATGCTGACTCCTGCTTGAGGTCGACCCATGACCCCTTATAGGGGAGGTGATGCTTGAGGCCTCAGCTCCTGAGGGCCTCACTGGACCCCAGTAAGCACACTCTGGCCAACCCAGGAATCCAGAATATTCATCTGTTGCCCACGAATCTGTTTCCACTTTATTCATTCAAAGGTAATTTGTGTAAATCATACAATGTAGGTGTGTTCATATTTTCATCTGGGATCAATGGTTTCATTTGAGGGTGTTTCCCTGGCAGAATCTATCATACTGGACATCATGGGAACGAATACAATACATGTGCAAAAGTAGTCCCAGCAATGTGGGATTCTCAGACTCTACTCACTGGCTGACATTTGGACTAAGTGGACTGCTAGCAAATTCAAACAATCAAACTCGGTAGAGCCCAATACGAAGTTTATTTCTCTCAGCTTTCAGAAAAGGGTATCAAACTCTAGAAGCAGTTGATGTGGCACGTTATAAATGACTTAAATCAACTGGAAAAAAAAATAGCTGTGACTAGTAATGTGGTGCAGTGGTTAAGAGCTCGTCTGATAACCAAAAGGTCAGCAGTTTGAATCCACCAGCAGCTCCTTGGAAACCCTATGGAGCAATTCTACTCTGTCCTATCAGGTCACTATGAGTCGGAATCGACTCAACGGCAATGGGGTTGGTTGGTAGTGATGAATGGCGCCCTCATGGCACAGTGGTTAAGAGCTACAACTGCTAACCAAAAGGTCAGCAGTTGGAATACACCAGCAGCTCCTTGGAAACCCTATGGGGGCAGTTTTACTGCGTCTTATAGGGTCATTCTGAGTCGGAATTGACTGGATGGCAACAGGTTTGGTTCTGGGTTTTGGTTAGTGATGAATAATAAGATTCTATCCATTAAAAGCAAATGTCTGCCAACAGAGAAAATGGATAAGAGCAGAAAATTTGAGTTAGCTTACACAAGACAAAGCAGAAGATTCTGGCAGAGTGTACTTTGTCTTGTGCTATTTCTTTCTCCTGGGGCTTCAATTGTTCTAGAGCAGTAGTTCCCTATCTGGACTGCATATTATAATCTCCTGGGGATCTTTAAAAAACCCAAACAAACAAAACCTGCCTAAATCTGCATCTTCTGGATTGCAGTAGGCCCAAGCATTGGAATCTTTTAAAACCTCCCCAGGGGATTCTAATGAATAGCCATCGAACTGCTGTTCCCGGGCCACTTCTGCAAGGGTTCCCAAGCCAAGAAATGAGTGCCTTGTCTTTCCAATTTGTGACAGAATAGAAAAGCAGGGAGGATAAATACAGAGTAGACACCGCCTGAGCCTGTCCTCCCCAGCCTCCCATGCCTTCTCGGCCTTTCCTGGTCTCAGTTAAGACCCAGAGAGAAACAGGAGACCAATTCTCTGAGGAAGTGCCTGCCCTGCCCCTGGCAGTCTGAGGGGGTCAGGGAGACCCCCTGGGACCAGTGCCTACGCTCTCTTCTTGTGCATAACTAAAGGGAACACCTGTACCTCCCCGGCTCAGGAGGAGCCATATTTGCTACTTTTGGCCAAAGCCACTTCCAAGCTTCCAGAGCAGGGAGGAGATACCCTCAGAGCCACCTTCCAAGGTTCTGAAGGAGAGTGGGTCATTCCTTCACTCACAGGGCAGGCAGGGAGAATCTGTGAGTGAGTTGGGGTAGAGGGTCCCCTCAAGGGCAGCATGGAGGCATCCTGGAAGGAGGAAGAGATGGCTCGTACGTCAAACATCTGTTACGTAGAGCCAGTCAGCAGCTCACTCTCTCCTGTGGAGCCTCTCGGTGTGAACCCTGTCTCTCTCTGGCCAACCAGGGTCCTGGCCATGCTCCCGGGGCTGAGATGCATCTGAATGGAAGGAGGGGGTTGGAGACACGCCCCTGGTCCTGGGCAGAGCCTCTGTGTACCCACCCTCATCCTTACCCGCTTTGGAAGGAATGCGTAAAAAGCATGTCTGTCCTAGGACAGTAAAACCCTGTGACCACACACTCCGTGAAAACACAAATTCTGAGATAATGTGATTGGCAGTTGGCTCCCAGACTCCCAGAGCTCACAGCATGGTGGCTGCATGGGTTTGCTCTTGCCATTTTATTAACCTTGCAATAATGGGACCCTATGGTTTACATTTTTGGGATCCCACCTATAGCTTTATGGCAGGGTTTTCACTGTACGTGTCAAGAACTCTTCTCTCAAATTCGAGAAAACAAATAGGACTGAAGTATTGGACTCCAAACTGTCCTCTTTTCACCTTGCTGCTCCACCTGGCTGCAGGGCAGGAATGCAACAGCCAGACTATGCAACGTCCTGTCCCCTCACTGCAGAACCGTGGGCATGGGAAAACGTCCCAGGCTCCTCTCCTTCCTCTGTCCCAATGCAGACTCCATTACTTCCTATCTGGCCTCAAGCCACACTAGCTCACCCCAGCAGAAGAGGGTTCCATCCTGCTCACCGCTGTCTGATCTTTCTAAAGTGCCATTTTCATGCTGCCTGTCACACTACTCTCCTGCTCAAATACCACCTCAGTGCCCACAGACAGGGGATTCAAGTCAAAATCCTCCACTGGCATTCTCAGCTGGCCTCAACCCACTTTCCGGTCCCATTCCTCACTCCTCCCTGACACCAACCCCCTCAGGCCAAATGATCAATTTGGCCAAATTATCAATTATCAATCAACTGGGGGATCAATCATGTGTGGAAGGCCACTTTGTATCTTGGACTGGACGTGGCCCCCTGAAAAGACTGGGGTACTGTGTTTGCCTTCAAGGATTTACCATCCCTTGGAGAACAAGGCACATGTGACGAGATTAATAACAACACAAGTGTCAAAGAACACAAGATATGGGAAAATACTGTCAGCAGGTAGCCCATGATTCATTGCCAGGCAGTGGTATCTATAATCAGTGTCACAGATTCTGAAACTAGAGAGTTTGGGAGCGGGAGGCTCCTAATGGTATCTGTGGAGATAAAAAAGGAATAAGATGCTAAACCCAGTTGCCGTCAAGTCTATTCTCACTCATGGCAACCCCATGAGTAGAACTGTGCTCCATAGAGCTTTTGATGGCTGATTTTTTGAAAGTAGATTGCCAGGTCTTTCTTCTGAGGTACCTCTGGGTGGCCTCAAACCTCCAACCTTTTGGTTAACAGCCAAGTGTGTTAACTGTTCCATCCAGGAACTCTGTATAAGATACCACTTATGATCCACCAGGCCAGGCACTTCATAGTATTCTCAATCCTTACGACTCTGCCTAAATTGAATATCATTTGCTCCATTACAATTTGCCCCCATTTTTCTGATGAGAAAGCTGAAGCTCAATAGGTTAAGTAATTTGCTCAAGATCTTACAGCTAGTAGACACGGAAACCCAGGTGTGTCTGATCCCACCACCTGTGGTCTTCCCACCACACCCCATTGTCTCTTTTGGCACATCAGAAATAGGCTAAGCCAAGGCTTCTCTCCCTACCAGACATCGAGAGCTTTGAGGGGAATGACAATGTCTTAGGCCTAATTCATCCTCCCTCCTCTTAAACCAACAGCCCTGCAAAGTGCCCTGAACACGGTCGGGCTTAGCAGATGTTTGGTTCTGGCTGATGGAGCCATGTGTGGGGGCTGAGAGCAGCTTGAGTGTCTGCCAAAGCCCCGCTCACCCTCCACAGCCACCACACCATGACACCCAGCTCTACCCCTGCCCTCCAGACCTCGGCCCGGCTCCCAGCACACCTCTCTGAGGCTGGAAAACAACCCTGGCAGGAGTGATACTATGTGTCTCCCAAATCTGGAGGCCAGATGGGCACAGCCAGGACTCTGCACTGCAAAGGCTACAGGAGCCTCCGTGGCTGTGGCTATGCTGGCTAAGGCCAGCTTCTGATTATCACGCAAAAGAGGGGCTGCAGCCTGGGGGAGCCTCACATGGCAGGAGTCTGTGACACATTTCCATTTGGCTTTGGAATAGGTTTTTGCTTTCCCCCAGAAATATCAGTGTCACTGACGCCAAATTGTGAATCCGCATGAAGCTACAATATCAAGAGCCGATTACAAGCATTTGGGAAGCAAATGCAACTTGTCCGCATGGATCCACACCCTTCAGCCTACCCTTGGAAGTCCTCTCTGCCTCTTCTAAGGAAGGGAGGAAGAGGAGCAAACATTTAGGGGGGACTCGAAGCATCAGCCCCAGCTGCCCCTGCATAAGGGAAATAAATGCTGCGGCTTCTAAGATAAAGACCTCTCTCTGAAATGAAGGGGCTGAGAATAAATCAAGCGGTCTAGAGAGGGCTGACAGGCCCTAACTATGGCGTTGACAACAGGGAATAACAACCATCCTTTGCTAAGCATACACTCCCCCCAGGCAGTAAGTGCTTTATGTAGATTACCCCCAATTAACCCTCACAAAAACCCTGCAAGATGTTTTACGCGGAGACAGCCACGGTTCAGACAGGTTAAGTGGCTTTGCCCAAAGCCCCGCAACTCGACACCACGGCAGGATGCAACCCCAGGGCTGCCTGACTCCAAAGCCAATCTCTTAAACGCCACCTCCCACCTCCAAGGTGTGACTGGCTGGAATGAGCCTGGGGATGGGGACAGGGAGGGAGGCCGGCTCACCCGCGGCCCCGGCTTACCCTTGGCTGCGGTAGGCGGCGCACCTCTCCAGCGGGACTCTCAGCACACCATCGCTGAGCCCCACGAAGAGCGCGCGGGCGCTGTGCAGGATCCGTAGGCTGCGCAGCGGCTCGCGGCGCCCGGGCGGCAGCACGTGCAGCTCCTCCAGGTAGCAGCCGCGGAGGCTGCGGCTGGCCGTGGACAGTGCCTTCAGGATGGTGCCTGACTCTGCAGGGGCCAGACGCAGGTGGCCTGAAGACCCAGGAGCCTCACAGGCCAGCGCCCGCTCCTCCACCTCCTCCCCTCCTGGGTCCCAGGGCCGCCGGGGCAGGCTCACCGGTGCCGATGTAGAGCACGTGGTAGAGCGTGTCCTTGGCCTGCACGAGGTCCACGACGAGGTGTGAGAAACGCACGCTGTCCTGGGTGACACAGGGCTCCGGCGTCACCGGCTGCACGGCCTCGCTCATGAGGAACAGGCGCTGTGCGTCCTGAAGGCTGCGCTCCGTCAGGTTCTCATTAGGGCCCACCTCAGGCAGGGTGCCGCACTGCCACGGGGAGGGGGCGGGTCATGCGCTCAGCAGCCAGGGCTACCGCGGCCCCAAACCCCCCCCCCTTCCATATTGGAACCCAGGTGGCCACCGGCAGACTTCGTTTCTCCAATCCTCAACTCCCCCTCGGCCCTCTGCTCTTTCCCCAATCCAGGACGGGGGATGCTCACACCACCCATGACTGGGCCCCGATCTTTCTGGCACGCAGAGCCCCTCCAGGCATTCATATCCATGCTGGGTAGACAGCGAGTAAACTCCAGCTCAAATCCCCAAATTCTGGCCAGAGATCTTGTGAGTGCTCTCCAAGTCCCCTACACTGAGTCGAGCTGAGGTCCCACCTCCCTGATTCTCTGGAGGTGTGGAGTCACATTTAGAGATAACCCAGAGCATGCTCCCTAGCTTCCTATTCACTCTCTTTTCTCATTCCCATGGTCTTTGAGGTTACCATCTTCAGGGAGCCATCACAGATCCCAGAGATGGGTATAGACCAGCAGGGACTGCTCTGAGCAGTTGGGAATCAGCTTGCGGCTGGTAGTCTAGGGGGCGTGGCTGTAAAAGAGAAGGAAAGCAGAGCTGTACCTGGAAATTGGGGATGGGGTTGGCGATGGGGAGCCAGGCAGCCCTGGGGTTCTCCTGGTAGCGAAAAGGGCCGTTGAAAGCCTGGGAGATGGCACTGAGGTTGAAGGCGCAGACAGCAGAAGCGGCAATGCTGTTTCTGAAAGGCAAGAGATGGAAGGATGCTGCCCTCCCTGTAGACTTCCACAGTACCAGCTGCTGGTGGCTGATTCATGGCGACCCCATGTGTGTCAGAGTAGAACTGTGCCCATGGGGTTTTCAATGGCTGATTTTTCGGTAGTAGATCGCCAGAGGCCTTGGCACCCTTGTCTTAAATCTCACAGCCAGCTGTACCGTCACAGCAAGGCACACCTCCAAGGCTTACTAAGCACCTCTGATGAGCCTCGTGCCTTCTGCACCATGGGCTGTCACAGGAGGAAGAGATGTGTCCTCACACTCTGAAAAGCCCTGGGGAAAGACTCACTGAGGAGAAGCACTGGTCCACCCTCTGCTGCTACTTCCTTATCCCTTTTCCTTATCAAGCGGGAGGTTGAAATAAAGTCAGTGGTTTTTAAACATTTTGGAGCCACAGTAAGAAGTATATTTTATATCACAGCTCAGCATCATATTTACATGTGTGTGTATCTGCAATGATTTTCATGAAACAATACTTATCCTTACTAAGTACATTATACTCTGATATTTTTATTCCATTCTATTCTACTTCTTTTGTTTATTTATTTTATTGTAAAGCAGGGTGCCAAACCACTGGCTTCTCTGCAGCCGCCAGCACTGGAGACAGATGACCATTAAGACCTCTCTCAGTCAGTCACACGTTTCTGGGAGTCTGATGTGAACAGTTCACAGAAACAATGCACCACACCGAAGGCTTCCAGATCTGCACTCTACTCTGAATCCCTCTCCCGAGCGTGTCTACCCTCTCCACCTCTGCCTGGTCTCAGCCCCATTGTCTGTCACACGGATGCTGCACTGTCTTACTGGCTGGTCTCCCTGCAGCCTGTCCTGTCTCCTCTAATCCATTCTCCACACAGCAGCCAGAGCGATTGTTTCAGAACGCACATCTGAGCCGGTCACTGGTCTGCTTCAAACCCTTCAACTACTTCCCCTTGCCCTTAGGATAAAGATCAAAACCCTCAATGCAGTGTACAAGGCCCTTCAGGACATAATCCTCTCCATCCCAGCTCTTCAGCCTCCACTCCTGTCTCTCCCCTCATCACAAGGCTCCCGCCACGCTGGTCTCTACTCAATAGCTCAAGCACTTCTTTCCACCTCAAAGCTTTCTCTGCACATGTTGTTCCCTCAGGCTAGCATGCTCCTCTCCCCTAGTTACTTCCTATTTATTCTGTAGCTGTCACTTCTTACAGGAAGCCTTCTCTGATTACCACTCCTCCATACTGTCGTAGGCTTCCCTGCACATTGTCCTTCTCCTTTGTAGCATATATCATAATTAAAATAGGTTGTGTGATATCCATTACCCTCTCTAGAATGTAAGCTCCTTGAAGGCAGGGCCACGTCTGCTATCGCTCATTGGTATCCCCTCACCCAACACCTGGCACGGAGAAGGTGCTCAATAAATACTTGCTTAATAAACTATTTACAGTCCCATTAAAAAAAAAACCAAACCTGCTGCCATTGAGTCGATTCCGACTCATAGCCACCCTGTAGGACAGAGTAGAACTTCCCCATAAAGTTTCCAAGGAGTGGCTGGTGGATTTAAATTACCGACCTTTTGGTTAGCAGCCGTGGCTCTTATAACCACTACGCCGTCAGGGCTCAGTCACATTAATGTTTCATTTTCCTTAACGTCACTGCCTCTCCAGCTGCTCCTGCCCTTTGCTCATGGCCGCCCACCTTCTGGTGCCGACCACTATGCAGACTTAATCCTGGTGAGCCCAGCCTGCACGTCGTGGCCTGCATGGGCTGTGCTGCGTGTCTGTCCCCTGGCTTCAATGGTCTCTCTGCTCCTGCTTCCCAGCCTTACTCTCATCCCTGTCCATCCCCTCACACTGCCCTTCCTATAGTTAGCCTGGCCCTCATCCAACGCCTGCTACACAAGGCCCAAGGTAAGCAAACACCACTCCATGTTTCTGATGTGCTTCCAAAAAACCCTGCATAGCATCCTGCACATAACATGCTTTCCTTGGTCTCCGCTGCCCTTCTGCCATTCTCGATACTGAAATTACCTGATTGGGTTAGTTTTTACACAGAAGGAGGCAGTAGGAGGAGGGTCACATGATCTCGGTGAAGGTTACCCGTCCTTACACCTAGGAAACATAAACCAAAACCAAACCAAACCTGTCGCCAGGGAGTCGATTTTGACTCATGGTGAGCCTATGCGTTACAGAGTAGAACTGCTCCACAGGGTCTTCTTGGCTGTAATCTTCACGGCAACAGATTTCCAAGCCTTTCCTCTGTGGTGCCACTGGGTGGGGTTCGAACTGCCAACCTTTAGGTTAGTGGTTAAGTGCAAACTATTAGCACCACTCGGGGACCTTTTGGAAACATAAAGGGGTCTAACTCTCAACCTTTATCAGTGCAATCAAGGTCGCTCAGAAGAAGTTAGCTGACAGCAGGATTGCCAGAAGACTCTGCTGGTTAGATTGAGCAGATCATGGAATTCTGAGGTTGGGAGGAACCTTGGAGGCCAATCCCTTTAAGCACTCCTGATGGACTCTCCCGGGGCTGCCATCCCCTCAACCAAAGGCAGGCTATTCCACTCAGCAAGTACTTCCTTCATGGAGCCACAAGCCATCTCCTTTTAATTGTCACATCTGGATTCGGTGTGCCCTTCCCAGCAACCCAGAACAAGTGCTCACTCCTCCAGAGGCAGGAAGCCGGGAAATCCCCAGACAACCCGTTGCAGAAGGCTCTGCAATCCCCATTTTACAGATGAAGAAGCAAGGACTCAGCCACTCACCCAAGCCCACCAGGTTCAAGGCCAGGTCAGTGTGAGCCTCCGACATACAGGGCAGGGGGTGGCAGAGGGCCAGAGACTCACACATTGGTGGTAAAGACCCCATAGATGAGGTCCTGCTCGGGCAGGTGGAAGGCACTCTGCAGCTCGTTGTAGTAGAAGGGGACCTCGCCCGGGCGGGAGCAGTTGAGCCGGGCCTTCATGAACGTGGTCCAGGTGTCCTCCAGCAGGAAGCGGCCCCCCACATCGTTTTTGCACACACGGGCCACTCGCGAATACACGGTCCGCCCGCAGTCATGCTCCACCGCGTTCTCCCTCAGGAAGAAGTAGGCAAACAGCCCAATATCATAGGCTGCCACGAAGTTTGGCTCTGGGGGAAAGAAGAGGAACGAGGCGGGGATAAGGCCAGCAGGGAGAAGGCAGCAGAGTCAGGAGTACTCGCCTGCTTCAATTTTCCCAGATGGACATCCCAACACACCCCCAGCTCGGTGACCTGGGGGCTCTAACTAACCTTGTTCTTACTTCCAATACAAAGTACACTTATAATAATTTATTACTGATCACTCAGTGTGTTTCAGACATTATTATAAATACTTCATGTGGATTAACCCATTTGATCCTCATAATTACCTATGAAGTAAGTACAATTATTACCTCCATTTTACTGATAAGAATATGGTGGCATAGAGAGGTTAAGTAATTTGCTCAAGGTCACACAGCTAATTGGTGGAGAAGCAGAGATTCCACACCAAGGGCCAGAAGACTCTCAGAATGCCCTCCCCTTAATCTCTTTTTCTCCTCATGACCATTTTTCCTAATCAATTCCTAACTTTTTCCCTCCCCTCACAGCTTGTCCTCTGTCTTTTCTGGATCCTCTGGGTATATGAATGGGGAGCCAGGAATCTGTGTTTTCACCCCAGGTCCTTGGGCAAACAGCTGCCCTACTCTGCACCTCTCCTTTGATTATGCAAGTGTGAGCCCCTTCAGAGGTCAGGCAGAAGGAGGCCTGAAGGGGGTCGGGGAGACTGGCCGGGTCAGACCCCTGGGGCTGAGGCCTCCTTACCATTGAGCCACTTGGAGTTATACTGCGCAGTGCGAAGCGGCGGCCCACTGCCCAGGCTGCGGTAGATGGCGGGGTCCCGACCTGAGAAGTCGATGACTGTGGCCGCATAGAGCTCCCCCTGAGGGGAGATGACAGCTGTGGAGTTGTGGCGTGGGTCGTAAGGGCAGCGGGCCACGCCATTGATCTTCTCGATGGTCCGGCTGAGGTTCCCCACCTGGGAACGAGGGAGCAAAGGGAGAGCTTTTCCCTGAGGCCGCCTATTCTTTCCACCCCAGAGTTCTGTTTCCTTCTGGGCCCCTGGCCTCTCTGCGCCTCTCCCCTCCTCCAGCCTCCTCACTGCCCACCCACAGCCCCTCTGAGGGAGCAGTCATCAGGGAGGGAGACGGTCCCGCCAGGAGCTCCATCCACCTCTGGCCCCTTCCCCCTAGCCAGGACCCTCTAAGGTAGGGATGCCCGATAAATATAGGAGGCCCAGTTAAATTTGAATTTCAGATAAATGTGGATTTTTTTTTTTTTTAGTAGAAGTATATCCCAAATATTTCATGGGACATATTTATGCTAAAATACTATTAGTTTTTTAATCTGAAATTTAAATTCCTGCTTTATTTATTTATTTATTTGCTGAATCTGGCAACTCTACCCCAAGGCTGTGCGCCTGGGGGAGAGGATCCCTGGTGCCCCCTCCCGCCGCCCCCACCTGTCTGCTGGAGCACACTGGGGAAAAGGCATTGGTCCCACACATGAACACCTTCCGGCCAGCGACGATCAGGACCCGCACATAGTTCTGACACTCCTCCTGTGGTAGGAAGGGCAAGTTGTGAGGGGACACAGCTATGGGGGTGTGGCTCTGTGTGCCTTCCCCTCACATCACTGTGCCACAGAGACCCACAGATATTCTATAACACTCCCCTTTGCCCCAGATCCAACCTGCTCTTAAGACAGCAGCTTGGGGGAGTTCAAGCGGCATCTGTGGAGGCTCTGAGGACGCTGGAGACATCCCCACAGCCTGGCACCTGCCCTGTCCCTGCAGCAGCACCCATGTGGATGCTCAGGACCAACCGCCCGCAGAGCTGCACCATCACCTTGCTCAAGAAGCTCCGGCTCATGCAGGGCAGGGCATGCACGCCCACACCGCCCCCTCCATCCAAGCCCGGCCCCTGGGACCACCGAAGCCGTGTACCTCAGTCTTCCCCTTGCTTTGGCAGGAGCGGCGCGTGTCCTCGTTGGAGGCCCACTCTGTGGCCTGAGGAAGGAACACACATCATCACACGGCAGCACCACACACTGTGGGGCAGGCACGTGCCTGGGCTGCCTGAGTTGGGAGTGAGCAGGAAGCTATGAAAGGGTCGGGGTGGACTGCAGAATGAGGGCCCCTGAGGGGGCTGGCAGGTGTCCTCTTTAATGAGTGGATGCCTCCTCACCCCCAACACCCTCCCCACCTGCTTGGGGTGGGGTAGGGCAGAGCAGGCTCAAGGCAGGAGTAGATGACATGCCGTGTGAAGCCTAGCGTGACAACTTCCTTGTGCTCAATCATCCCCATCCAGCTCTGTCCTAAGACCCACCAAGCCTTCCCTCCCCAGGCTAGCCAGGGAGCTGGAAGTGTCTAAGAAGGTCCTTCAATCCCACCCTGAGCCCTGAGTAGGAGACTGGAAATGTGCATCTATTACGGGCCAGATGTCCCTCAAGAGGCAAGAGGCAGGGAAGAAGGAAAGGTTGGATTTTGTGAACCCCAGATATGGGAAAACCCAAAACCAAACCCCTTGCTGTCAAGTCGATTCCGACTCATATCGACCCTCTAGGACAGAGTAGAACTGCCCCATAGGGTTTCCAAGGAGCGCCTGGTGGACTTAAACTGCCGACCTCTTCGTTAGCAGCCGAGCTCTTAACCACTGAACCACCAGGGCTCCCCAGATATGAGAAGTCATTGAATTCTTCCACTGTACCCCTGCAAAGTGGCAATTTGTTTTGTTTTTCTTAACAGATGAGGAAATTTTGGTTCTGTGTGACCTTCTTAAGGTCACACAGCTCACAGGTGGCAGAGCAGGGATTGGAACCCACATTCCTGACTGCAAAGGCTTTGCGTGTTTTTTTCTCTTTATCCCATGATCTCCAGGGCCTGGGCCTCCCCATGTCCTAATGCCCCGCCCCCACGCTGTCCGCACGTCCCTTCTTGTTGCCCTTGTAACGTCACTCACGCTCTGTCGTGGGGTCATCAGTTTGGGGCCCAGCTTTCACTAGGACCCAGAGGACAGCACTACGTTCCCAAGGCCTATGGCATTAGTGGAGGGCTGTTCCCACCCAGGAGCCCCCTCTCTATTCTGTTCGTCCATTCTGTCTCTACTCTGCGCCACCCCCCGCCCCCGCCCCCCAGTGTCCGAATAGCAGCTGAGAGGAGGAGTAATACCCTTCATGTCCAGGCAATACCAACAGCCGTGGGTGTGGCTCATTATGTATTTCTGGGTCTCATGTATAAACATGAACTGCCTACCTGTCCTGGGAGAGGGAGCCCTGAGCAAGGCGCTTCGCCACCCAAGCAAAAAAATAAACCACCTGCTTTTAATTTCTAACAAAACTCCTTCTAGCTGTTCAGTCACTGCTGCAGAGCTGGAAGGGGAGGATGTGTGGGAGGGGAGGAAGGCGCCGGGAGTGGGGGCGGCAGGGCTGCTCTCCACTTTCCAGGCTGCAGCTGACCCCCAGCACCGACCCCCCAGCACCGCAGCACTGACCTCCAGCACCCTAGCACCTACCCTGCACCCCAGCACCACAGCACTGACCCTCAGCACAGCACTGACCTTCAGCACCCAAGCACTGCAGCACTGACCCCCAGCACCGCAGCACGGACCCCCAGCACCGCAGCACCGATACCCGGCACCGCAACACTGACCCCTGCACCCCAACACTGACCCCCAGCACCCTAGCACTACAGCACTGACACCCAGCACCCCAGCACTGACCCCCAGCATCCCAGCACCAACCTCCAGTACTGCAGCACCAACCCCTGCACCCCAGCACCGACCCCCAGCACTGCAGCACCGACCTCCAGCACTGAGCCCCAGCACCCCAGCACTGACCTCCAGCACCCCAGCACCACCCCCCAGCACTGCAAAACCGACCCCTAGCACTGACCCCCAGCACCATAGCACTGACCCCCCAGCACCACAGCACCATCCCTCAGCACCGCGACACCACCCCCCAGCACCGTAGCACCGACCCCCAGCACCCCAGCACTGACCCCCAGCACCACAGCACTGACCCCCAGCACCGATCCCCAGCACCGCAGCACCAATCCCCAGCACCACAATACCGACCCCTGTACCCCAACACTGACCCCCAGCACCCTAGCACTGCAGCACTGACACCCAGCACCCCAGCACTGACCCCCAGCATCCCAGCACCAACCTCCAGCACTGCAGCACCAACCCCTGCACCCCAGCACCGACCCCCAGCACTGCAGCACCGACCTCCAGCACTCCAGCACCCCCAGCACCCCAGCACTGACCCCCAGCACCTTAGCACCGCAGCACCGACCTCCAGCACTCCCACATTAAGGTGGCTGCTATGTGAGGCAGGGGAGGTGACTTCTGCAGACCCTGGACCCGGAGCTGGGTGACGAGTTTGGTCAGCCCCCATCAGAACTGTGAGCAGGTTGGGCTCATTCCGCAATGCCTGGAGTTCAGGCCCCTGCTTCTCCCAGACTTTGGAGAAGGGCAAATAACCCCTGGCTTCTGGCCACGGAGTCGTGGGGTTCATCTGGACAGAAACAACTGAGCCATTGTCATACGCAGGACCCCATCCATTCCCATGCTGAGCCTGATGTGAGAGGAGGGCTTCTGGGAGCAGAAAAGAGTGATGACCTACAAACCCCGCAGATGTCCTGGCTGAACGCTTCAGACAACAGGCAGCTGCAGGGGGTGGAGGGGGGGGAATGCGTGAGTGAGGGGCCTTGCTGGGGTCTTGAGGTCTCTGGGCACAGGGGCACACTGAAGGGAGTCAGTTCAATTACACTGAACTGAACAATGTGACAGGCATGTGCCAGATGCTTTTTCTCTTTGATCCTCACAACAGCCAGTGAAACAGGTTGCCTTTTGCTCATTTTACAGGTGGGGAAACTGAGACCCAGAGAAGTTGAGCAACTTGCCCAAGGTCACACAGCTAGTAAGCAACAGAGCCATGCTGCCAACACAGATAATTGGCTCGAGCTAAGCTCTTTCTGCTACATCCTGCAACCTCTCACGGTGAATAGATTTCTCAGCAGAAAAGTCAGAACATATGGCCTGAGGAGAATAGGTATATTCATAATGATAACAGCCCGAACAGACTTTTCTGAGTCATTTTATTTATTTTTAAAATTTTTTATCGAAGTAATAACGCACAGTTTAAAAAGTCAAACAGTGTGAAAAAACTGATTTAAAAAAAAGAAAGCAACCTACTTCTCCCATGCCCCAATCCTCGTTCCCAAGATAACCACTTTCAACTCTTTTAGCTGTTTCTCTTCTGCTTTTTACCCAGTTTCTCAAAAATATGCATCAATCTCAGACTTCATCTTTTGACTTCTTGTTATGGAAATGAAGATTTTTCTCACTTACCCATCCATCCCCATTCTTCTCCACCCTAAAACATCCATGTATTTCCCCTCTCTGCCCTCCCATTATAATTATTTCTTATTTTTAATTAAAATCAACATCACTATTTACACTAGTATGAACATGTCACAATTATTCACTGCTACCAAGATGCCACCAAATGGAAGACACCATCGATTGTAATATGAACCACTAAGAAAGAAAAGGAGCCCTGGTGGCGCAACGGTTAAGTGCTCGCTGCTAACGGAAACGTCCCGGTTTGAACTCACCAGGCACTCCTCGGGAGAAAAGACCTGGCAATTGCTCTTGTAAAGATTACAGTCTAGAAAACCCTGTGGGGCAGTTCTACTCTGTCCTATAGGGTCCCTATGAGTCAGAATTGACTCAACAGCACACAACAAGAAAGAAAAAATACTGCCAATCAAACTCTGACACGATGCTCTCTTAAATTTTTAATGTAAATTTATTCAAAGTGCGCTTTAGACTTATTTAGACATATATATATCATATATCGATCTTGTGCATACGAAAAAGAGAAACCTAAGTGAAATTAATTGGTTAAGTAGCCTTAAAACCTCTTCGAACACAGAGTTTATCTCTTCTGAATCACTTTTCTGCTCAGAGTGATCAGCGTCAGTATTCTCCCCCCTGCCCCTCACAGCATCCTTCTTTGAACCATCCAGGAGGTCAGTGATGCAGCAATCCTTAAAGAATGCTCCACTCTGGTTCCCAGAATTTTCTTCCAAGTATTGGCCGCCTTCTGCAAGTCTGGATGCTGGCACTTTCTTGCTCTTACCAGAAGGTGTCCACAGAAGGTTTGCAGACAAGCCAGGACACATAATCTCCCTCATTCTTTCCTCAGGATGCTAAAATGGCCTGTGAACCGAAATGTCAAGGGGTTGGTGTTCTCTAATCAGAATGCCAGGAATAATGACCACGTTCATGCTTGTGCAAGCAATGACATCTACGCCACAATTACAGTCCGGCCGATAGTCACTGTAAGATGCCTTTGGCTGAAAGATCCTTTCTGATTTCACACTCATTAAAATGTGAAAACACGAACATTTTGGAATCAATGAAATATGCATATTCTGATGAGGTTTTCTTTCTTGACCTATTTTTTTCTTTGTTTTTCCTGGACTGAATAATTGTCTTGATTTTTTTTTTCATTTGCCTGTTTTGTAATATACCTATCACTAATGTGATAGGCATTGGTGGTTCAGTGGTAGAATTCTTGCTTTCCATGCAGGAGGCCTGGGTTCGATTCCCAGCCAATGCACTTCATGCACAGCCAGAACCTATCTGTCAGTGGAGGCTTGCTAGTTGCTATGATGCTGAACAGGCTTCTGTGGAGCTTCCAGACTAAGACGGACGAGGAGGAAAGGCCTAGTGATCTACTTCCCAAAATTAGCCAATGAAAACCCTATGGATCACAATGGATCTGATCCGCGATGGATCATGGGGATGGCGAAGAACTGGCAGTGTTTCATTCTGTTGTGCGTGGGATCACCATGAGTTGGAGGCTGATTTGTTGGCAGCTAACAACAACAATTTTCCCCAAATGCCGAGCAGGTCTTACAAATTCCTCTCAATATAATTTTCTAAGTGCACGGGCAAATGTGTCAGCTAATCTATTAGATCCCTCCCTCCTACTCACCCCCCATCCTCTGGGCTTCCTGCTTGGCTCTTCACCTGGGACTTACCTTCTCTCCTCTTCTGTTTTCTGAATCTCATTGCTTCCTCCTTCCTGATTTACCTGCTTGTTTTAGTGAAACATGTCTCCAGTATCTTCCTAAGAAAAGGAGCATGACAGATCGATTTTTACAAATCCTCGCATGTCTGATTTAGTCTATCTTCATATTGGTTGATAGTTTTGACACAGAATTCTAGGTTCAAAATACTTTTCACTCAGAATTTTAAAGGCATTCATTCCTCCTTTGTCTTCAGCATTCCAGCACTGTGACTGAGAAGTCTGCTGTGATTCTTATTCCCCATCCTTTGCAGTGACTATTTTCCTTTTCTTTTGCTTTTAGGATCTTCATTTTAATAAATGCCCTGAATTTCACAATGATGTGCCTTAGAGCGCATCTCTTCAGCACTTTCAGTTTGAAGGCTCATCCTTTGTTTTGACAAATTTTCTTATCTTATTTTGTCCTTAATTTCTCCCTCACCTTTTCCTCCGTTCTTTTTTGAAACTCTTTTTAATCCAGTCCACTGTTGCATTGACCCTTGTGCATGGGTCCTCAAGTTTTCTGGTATTTTCTTTCCTGTTTTCCATTTCTTATTTCTTATTGCTCTAATTCCTGGGAGATTTTTCTTCATAATCTCTCAATTCCATTTTTTAATTTCCCAATTGTGTTTTCAACTTTATTTATATCATGAATCCACTAGCTTGTTTTTTCTCTAATTTTTAAAAATGTTTTCTTCTATTTTTTGCATTGCCTCTGTTTCTTATAGCTTTCTTCATTCTGTTTGCTTGCTTTTTTTTTTTTTTTTTGGTCTTTCTCTTTAGAGGCTTTCCTCAAATGTCTGGTGATTTCGGGCTACTTGTTTATATTTTAAAAATAAATCACTAATCATTTCCCACTAGAAGGACTCAGGGCTCCTTGGAGAAATAACTGATTCCAGGTTGGGCAGGAAATGTACAAGATGAGCCTGAAACATCTTATCACACCAGAGAGCAAGCTATCGAAGACTACTAGGGTTTGGTCAAGAAGACCCAGGAGCCAACCTGAAGAGGTCCCCACTGGCCAAAGATTAAATAGTCATGAAAGATAATAACTCTAATGGATTAAAACACATCAAAAATGCTTAGATCTATGAGTATTTAATGATAATAATAATAAAAGAATAAAATTAACTGATCATCATGAAAGGATACCACCAAAGCAATTCACTGTTTGAAAGCTGATAAATAGAGACAAAGTAACAAGCATTTATCTTGCCTTTCCTGTATCATAGGGTAACCAAATAGTAGATGAAGGGAAGTTTCTCTTTGTAGAAGTAGTCCAGCTGATATATGAAGAAGGAATAAGAATTGGAGTATCACCATATTGCAATACCTAAAGAATTAATGCATTTAGGAAATGATCATCAATGACTGCTAACATCAATAAAAGAAAGAAAATCAGACACTATGTACTTCCTAAAGGAAGGACACACTATCACCTATGAAGCATTCTTACCAGAATCTAAATTTTAAAAAGTCTTTAAATCTCACAACTGATTTGCAGGTAATACAGGGGGAGTAGAGGAACATGTTTAATTATACCACTTGGATTGCAATCAGTAAAATCCAGGCTATGGAAAATTCCATTGGACAAATGACCAAGTTTCTTCAACAAATAAATTGCAAAAAGAGAGAGAGGAAACATTTAACAGAGACTTGAAGAGGCATATCGACAAATTACACCACGTAGTCCTTATGCGAATCCTGATTCAAACAAACAAAACTATCTTTTAAATTTATAAGACATCTGGGGAGATTTAAACATTGGCTGGATAGTCAGTGATATTATGAAATCATTATTAATATTGTTGTGTTGTTAGGTGCCGTTGAGTCAGTTCTGACTCACAGTGACCCCATGTACAACAGAACGAAACAATCGTTGTTATGCTTGAGCCCACTGTTGCAGCCACTGTGTCAGTCCTTCTCATTAAGGGGCTTCCTCTTTTTCACTGGCCCTCTACTTTACCAAGCATGATGTCCTTCTCCAGGGATTGGTCCCTCCTGATAACATATCCAAAGTACGTAAGACGAAGTCTTGCCAACTTCGCTTCTAAAGAGCATTCTGGCTGTATTTCTTCCAAGACAGATTTATTCATTCTTTGGCAGTCCATGGTATATTCAATATTCTTCGCCAACACTACAATTCAAAGGTGTCAATTCTCCTTTGGGCTTCCTTATTCATTGTCCAACTTTCACATGCATATGAGGTGACTGAAAATACCATGGCTTGGGTCAGGCGCACCTTAGTCTTCAAGGTGATATCTTTGCTTTTCAACACTTTAAAGAGGTCTTTTGCAGCAGATTTGCCCAATGCAATGTGTCTTTTGATTTCCTGACTGCTGCTTCCATGGGTGTTGATTTTGGATCCAAGTAAAAGGAAATCCTTGACAACTTCGATCTTTTCTCCATTTTTCATGATGTTGCCTATTGGTCCAGTTGCAGGGATTTTTGTTTTCTTTATGTTGAGGTGTAGTCCGTGCTGAAGGCTGTAGTCTTTGATCTTCATCAGTAAGTGTTTTAAGTCCTCTTCAATTTCAGCAAGCAAGGTTGTGTCATCTGCATATCACAGGTTGTTAATGGGTCTTCCTCCAATCCTGATGCGGAGTTCTTCTTCATATAGTCCAGCTTCTCAGATTACTTGCTCAGCATACAGACTGAATAAGTATGGTGAAAGGACACAACCCTGACGCACACCTTTCCTGACTTTAAACCACACGGTATCCCCTTGTTCTGTTCAAACAACTGCCTGTTGGTCTATGTACAGGTTCCTCATAAGCACAGTGAAGTGTTCTGGATTCCCATTCTTTGAAATGTTATCCGTAATTTGTTATGATCCACACAGTTGAATGCCTTTGCATAGTCAATAAAACACAGGCAAACATCTTTCTGGTATTCTCTGCTTTCAGTCAAGATCCATCTGACATCAACAGTGATATCCCTGGTTACAAGTTCTCTTCCGAATCCAGCTTGAATTTCTGGCAGTTCCCTGTTGATGTACTGCTGCAGCCGCTTTTGAATGATCTTCAGCAAAATTTTAATTAGGTGTGATATTAATGATATTGTTTGATAATTTCTGCATTCTGTTGGATCACTTTTCTTTGGAATGGTCACAAATATGTTAATTATACTTTTTTTTTTTTTTTAAGAATCCTTATCTTTCAGCAATGCATACCGAAATATTTATAGATGGTGTGATATGTCTGAGATTTGCTTCAAAATAATTCAGGGCAGGGAAGAGGGGAGTACAGATGAAACAAGACTGACCATGAATGAGTACTTTTTAAGCTTTTAAGTTGTTGTTGAGAACATTGGGTTTATTGTACTCTTCTCTTTTTAGTATGAAATTTCACATGATAAAAGTTTGCTTGTTTGTTTAAGAATAAAGTACTAAACAGCTGATTGGAAACTGCATTGGTAGGGTCTGTATAGCTGGTGGACTTATCTTAGGGTGATGGGAGTAAGATGGGGGACCCCTTTTCACATACTCTAGAAGACTGGTCTCTGGAGCCATTGAGTTTCTCCAGCAAGGACCCCGCCAATCTCCTGCCTGGGAGTAGGGCAGGGGGCATCCAGAGTGTACACTTCTACTTGTTCCCATTGTTCTAGTCCAACACCCCATCAGTGCCCTTTATCATTCCTGGAGCCCCCAAATCTTGATCCTCTCCAGTTGGGCATCTGGAAAACAAAACTCCATTGTTGGGGGAGGGGTTAAGGTGGACAACGGGATTGCTGTGTGGGTATGGGACAGGAGACCTGGGTTCCAACCTCTCAATTTAGACAATTTCAACCAATCTCTCCTCTTTAACCTTGTACATCATCCTCATATTCCACAATACCTGACACCCAATTTCTGAGCCTTTCTGGGGTTTGGCTGGGCAGTCAGCTTGCATCTCTGCCATATCCCCCCCTTGGAGCTGGTCAGTGGTGACACTTTCTGCTCTAAGTCAGTTGTGATGCCTCCATCCGCTTTCCATCTTTCCAAAATGCATTTAATCTCTTCTCCTCTGACATCTCGTCTTTCATTCTCTATGTCATTGTGGATCTCTACCTTTTTTTATTTCTTACTGTCCTTTTGGTGGGGTCTTGAGAAGGAGCGGAGCAGCATGCTTTAAACTAGGGCTCTCCCAGAGATTCCAAGGCACCAATCCCCAGTTACACAGTAACTGCACGGTGTTCATGCTACAGGAGGGAGCAGGGGAGGCAGCCAAGAGGCTGGCTACTCTCCTTGCAGACTCCTTACCTCCCCTGGACACCCGGGAGCCGGAGATGATGGCTAAACATAAAGCATCTGCTGAGCATTAAGTCCATCACTCGGTGGAATTTAAATTTCAAACGACCCTAGGGCTGCCAGATTCCAGCTTGGAGGATGTGAAGATAAACTGGGGGACACTCAGGAATCAGCCTCAGTGTCTGCCCAGGCGCAAACAAAGCCCCATTATGTGTCCTGGTGTGTATGTATGTACAGAACAGTCCCTATTGTGGCACTTGCAGGACATCTGTCAACCCAAGATCATAAATCTGTTGCAATTAGGCCTCCAGCCATGTCATCCCCTGGAGCTGCTCCGGCAAAGGTCGCTCATGAGCTCCTAATTGTCAAATCCAAGTTAGCACTCTGGTGCTCGTCATGTAAGCCCTCTTAGCAACCCCTGACATTGTTGACCAAGACAATTTTATTAAATTACATTGATGAATAATCATCACAGGTGACCTGATTTGATCCTCTCTATCCCGTACACACACACACACACACACACACACACACACACACACACACAGAGCCCTTCAGTGCTTAGAGAATTGGGAAAGAGGCTATTTCGATTTTCCTTAAGGAACAATACCAAACCAAATCCATTGCCATCGAGTCAATTCTGACTCATAGTGACCCTGTAAGGACAGAGTAGAATTGCCCCATAGAGTTTCCAACGCTGCAAATCCTTACAGAAGCAGATTGCTACATCTTTCTCCCGAGGAGCGGCTAGGGGGTTCGAACTGCTGACCTTTGGTTAGAAGCCAAGCTCTTTAACAACTGTGTCACTAGGGCTTCTCTAAGGAATAGTAGTTTACATAAAATTTTTAATAGGGGTTAGGTACTTAGAATCCCTTTAAAGGACACTGGGTTCTCTGTGAGACCGAACTGACTCCACAGCAATGGATTTGGTTTGGTTTGCATAAACTGTTTGCATTTAGAATTTTCTTTAAGGAATGTTAATTATTTAAACTATCAATAAAACATTGAGTTTTAAGTTTGGTTAAATCACACCCTAGGGCAAAGTAAGAGGATTGACTGGCTCTGTAACGCAGCACTCCTGCGTATCCCCAGCTTGGCTGGGAGCCTTGTCCCTGCCTCCCCTGTCGGCAAAGTGGTGCAGCTCATGCTCAGTGCTTGGTGAGCCACTTTTTTTGTTTTTGCTTTAGGTGAAAGTTTACAGCTCAAGTTAATTTCTCATTCAAAAATTTACAGACGTATTGTTTTGTGACATTAGCTGCAATCTCCACAATGTGACAACACACTCCCCTTTTCCACCCCGGGTTCCCTGTGTCCATTTGACTAGTTCCTGTCCCTTCCTGCCTTCCCATCCTACTTTTGCATGGGAGCTGCCCATTTGGTCTCATATATCTGATTGAACCATTTTTGATGGCAGATGCTGAGGACTGCAAACTTACGAGCAGGGGCCTGGAGCCGAGACAGGGTGATGGCAGGGCACTCACTGAAATCAGGCTATTACGGTGAAAAGACTGGGCTTTCCCACCAGGCCAGACAACCAGGCCAGAGGCTGAGGTCTGCCACCAGCCCTAGTGAAGAGATGCTAGATGGCCTGCCCCATCTTCTCTCTCTTGTTCTTTCCCCTTGGGGCCAGATGGTACCCAGTAGTGTGGGAATGTGGACATAGAAAGTATGTATTCCTCTCCTTAGTTCTGTGGTGGAAGATCCATTCTGAACTCCTGAGGTCAGGTCCCTAAGAGACACTGGCGGGGAGGGGGACCAATTCGTGGTGCTCTTGTGGCTGGTGGGCAGGGTCCTTCAGAGACCTCCCCGAAGCTCAGCCTCTGCCCCAAACATGAGATACAGGGTTAGCAAAAGATATCTGACCAGGCTCAGACCAGGTGGAGACTGAGCTGGGGGAGCCAGACCCCAGGCCTCAAGTCAGACAGTGCTAACATCTGACCAGCTGCCAAGGAGAGCTGGGGAGGCCATGCCTGTTGGGCACCATCAGACCTCAGGCCCCTACAGACAAGGCTTTCTTGACATCCTCGAGCAGTGGTTCTTAGAGCTGGCTGCTCATTGAAATCCCCTGGGAGCTTTTCAAAACCCCAGTGCCAGGCTGTACCCCTGACAATCCAATCAGAATCTCTGAAGGTGGGACTCAGGCACCAGTGTTTTTTAGAAACTCACCTGGTAACTCTAGAGGGCATCCAACAGAGAGCCAGGGGCCTCGTTCCCATCCTAGTTTATAATACCCAGCTGTGCAAGCCAGAAACCTAGCCATCAAAACAGTGGTCCAAGCATTCGCGAAATCCTCCAGGGCTGCCGACCTCCCCAACTCCAGGGGTCACCTCCAGATGGAAGACGATGTGCCTGGTGTCCCTGGAGTTGTGCATCATGGTGGCTCTGTGTGATTCTGTCACCTTAAGATCCCTTCCTCTTAGATAGGAACCTCAGGGAAAAGTGAGTTTATGCTAACAGGAGAGGAACAATTCAAAAAAGGAGGGTGCGAATGGTTGCACAACTAGGAAAACATAATCAGCATACATGTAGAAATTGGTGAATTGGCATATGTTCTGCTGTGTATATTCTCAACAGCAATACTAAAAAATGAAATAAATTCTAAGATCCCTTCCCCTGTCTTCTCCTCTCCATTCCCATAGCTGCTTGCTGCCTTAGCTCAATTGTCCCCATCATTCACCTGGCCTATTGCAATTGTCCCTTAACTGGCTCCTCCGCTTATCCATTCTCTACACTGTGCCAGATGATCTAAACACAGCATCTGTTCATTCCACTTCTCTGCTCAGAACCCTTTAGTGGGTGTCCATTGTCTTAAAAATAACATACGGAATTCTCTGCTCAGCAATCATGATCCTCTGCCACGTGGCCTCTCTCTCTGCTAGGGCCTCATCTCCCCCTCACCCCACTCACACCCTCTGAGCCAGCCACATTGAGCCCCTCAGTACGCCACACTATTTCACACCTGTCTGAAAACCCAACCTTCAAGCTCCAGCTCAATGGCAGCTCCTCTGGGAAGTCTTTGTAGACCCTGCTGAGCCCAGTGGGTTCCTCTTGTTTCTGGGCCACTGTGACCCCCAGCACACACCCCTCCCTGCATGCTTCCCAAGGCACTGCCATTATTTCTGGGTGCATCTATCTCTCTGCATCCCTTTGGTCACTTTACTGGTCCATCTTTGCAGGCCCTGGGAACCAAAGACCATCTTTGCAGACCCTGGGAACCAAAGACCATCTTTGCAGACCCTGGGAACCAAAGACCATCTTTGCGGAGCCTGGGAACCAAAGACCATCTTTGGAGACCACAGGAACCAAAGACCATCTTTACAGACCCTGGGAACCAAAGTCCATCTTTGGAGACCATGGGAACCAAAGACCATCTTTGGAGACCACGGGAACCAAAGACCATCTTTGCAGACCCTGGGAACCAAAGTCCATCTCTGGAGACCACGGGAACCAAAGACCATCTTTGCAGGCCCTGGGAACCAAAGACCATCCTTGCAGAGCCTGGGAACCAAAGACCATCTTTGCAGAGACTGGGAACCAAAGACCATCTTTGCAGACCCTGGGAACCAAAGACCATCTTTGCAGAGCCTGGGAACCAAAGTCCATCTTTGCAGACCCTGGGAACCAAAGTCCATCTTTGCAGAGCCCGGGAACCAAAGTCCATCTTTGCAGACCCCGGGAACCAAAGACCATCTTTGCAGACCCCGGGAACCAAAGACCATCTTTGCAGAGCCTGGGAACCAAAGTCCATCTTTGCAGACCCTGGGAACCAAAGTCCATCTTTGGAGACCACGGGAACCAAAGACCATCTTTACAGACCATGGGAACCAAAGACCATCTTTACAGACCACGGGAACCAAAGACCATCTTTGCAGAGCCTGGGAACCAAAGACCATCTTTACAGACCCTGGGAACCAAAGTCCATCTTTGGAGACCACGGGAACCAAAGACCATCTTTACAGACCATGGGAACCAAAGAAAAAGCCAACTGGCTGGATGTCAGGGAACGACCCGGACCCACTTCCTCCCACCACTTTGAACCTCCTCTGCATTGACTCCCCCAGGCCCTGACCTGCTGGGCTTGGCATCTTGGCTTCATTTTCTGTGGCTGCCAACTGGAAACTAGGCTCTGAGCTGGCGGGCCACAGGATGCTGCCTCTGTGAACTTCCCCTGGTTTGTTCGAGCTCAGGCCCCAGGACATGCCACATGGTCCCCAACCAGAAAAGGGATTCAAATGTGATCTCTCATATGCATGCTCTTTGAGGCAAGGGCCTAGGTTTGATTCTTCTTTGGATCTCAAATGTCTAATGCCATGTCTAGGACTGGGCCTGGCCTTTAGCAGATATTCAATGAATGTTTATTGGGTAGGTGGATGGGTGGACAGGTGGATTTGCTGATAAGGATATGGATAGAAGGATAGATGGATAGATGAATGGTGTTTCCTTTCGACTTGCCCTGGTTCCTCCTGGCCCCTCCCTTCTGATGGGCACACTTTTTCTGTCCCTTATACCTCACCTCGGGCCACTAGCCCAGAGCTCCAACGGCCCCTGGGGGTAAGACCAGGTGCAGCTGGAAGAAAGGAGACCAGAATGTCACATCAACTCACCAGGGAGATCTTCCATTCCCTGACTGCCCACTGCAGTTAAACTGTATACCAAACAGCCCAGTACTTGATTATCTCCTTGTACCTTTCTCTGATGAGGTGTATGCACCACTCACCCTCTTTTCCTGCTGTATTGTGAGGCCTGCAGAGCAGCGGCTCTGCTTTTCTTAGGTCCCCTCAGCCCCGAACTCAGTCTTGGTACACAGTAAATGCTCAATGAACGCTTGATCACTGCGAGACCAATATGCCCACCCCCTCCAGAAATGAGAACTGACGCTCATTTGAAAAAGGAGGACGAAGAAGAGATGCCCTTTCTTTCTCCAGAATGTTTAGCCTCTGCAGAGGTGGTTTGGCGTCTGTTTTTCAATCTGGGATAAATGTTATGGATCAAGAAGTCCCATTAAAACGCCTTCCAGAGCACTTAGGGAATTAGGCGAGGGAAGTCCTTCTTGGCAGCAGATGATAAATCAATCACAGCTCAATGAAAATGCTGAGTTGGAATGGGATCACTCAGGGCAGGCTGAGAAAGGAAGCCAGGGACACCTTTCTCCTTGAGGACCAACCTCAGACACCCTCCTGTGGATTTAGGCTCTGGACTTAGAAGGACCAACCCTCCTAGTTTGCCCAGTACTGTCCTGGTTTTAGAACTGAAAGGCCCACACGCATCCTGAGAAACCCTCAGTCCCAGGCAAGTGAAGACCATCGGTCACCCTAGCTCCTCACCAGCTTCCCCAGTGTCCTTCCTCATGACCAGCTCCGTGGTCTCCTACATGTGCATGTGGGGTGCTGCCCCCACTTTCCAAATGTCTCCCTACAGTTACCCTGCCAGCCAGTGTCTAAGTCAGGGGTCAGTGAAAAGAGGAAGTGGCTTCCACTTCCAGCCCGAGGGGCTGAATCCTGAATCTCGCACCTCGCGTTGCCCCAAAGACCTGGGAAATTCCAGCGAAGGAAGAGGGGGAGAAAAGCAAACGTACCTGAAGGAGGGAGGCATTGGCGAGGCTGAGTCTGAAGAGGTAGTTCCTGTGAAAAAAGAAGCGAAAACAGAAGTCAAGCTGGTTCTGCAGGCCGGACCCCAGGAAACAGCCTCCTGGCTCGTGGGGTACAAGGCCTGGGTATTGAGTCTCACGGAAGCCTATGGTGCGCTGAATCCTGGGGAGGAGGAGCTCCACCTCCACTGGCTCATTTAATCTTCATGGCAACCCTGGGAGTGATGTAGAAAACGCCCTTTTATAGATGAAACAGGCACCAAGAGGCTGGGTAACTGGTCCAAGTCACAGAGATAGTCAGTGAAAGACAGGGCGTTAGAGCCCAGACTTGTCCAACCCTAAAGCCACTGCTGTCTCTACTCCTGGCCATTCCAGCAGGCCCAGGGAGGACCCCAACCCCACCACCACAACCATGGAGCCTGTTTCTGTTTAGCTGAAAGCCTCACCAAGCTCCCGCAGGGGCCCAGTCAGGCCACCCTCCTCCTTGGCCTGCCTACCGCCCTGGCCCACCTCCCCTCATCACACAGACGGGACATCTCTCTTGGCTCCAGCCTTGGGCCCCGAGAGTCCTGTCTGCCTCTTCATCTCGTACACTCGTGCTACAGCCAGAGACTCTGGACCAGCCTTCTCTTCTGGATCAGACCTTCCCATGGCCACTTCCCCGCTCCAACTTGTCTCCTCTTGCTCAGGTTACCCCATCCATCACCTCCTGGGCTCTCCCTCACAGTTCAACCTGTAGCAGGCTGCCAGACGTATCTTCCCCAAACACAGTTTTCCTCATATCGGCCTGTTGCTCAGAAGGCTTAAATAATAATAATGATGATAATAGTAATAAAAATAGCAGACACTTATTGAACAGGAAGGTCTCAGGCACTGCTGAAATGGCTGTGTACGGACCCTGGAGCCAGAAGGCCACTGTACATGACCCAGGAGTCGTGAGGGTGGCAGAGCCACCCAGCAGGAACACAGGAAAATGATTTCGGGTTCACCATGTAGACTCTGCAGCAGAGACAGTGGAAATTTCAGCTCAGCCACTTGCTGGGGAGGCCTTCTGAGAGCCTTAATTTTTGCATCTGTAAAATGGAGAAACTAATGCCTGTCTGTCTTACTTCTCAGGAGCTTGGAGAAGGAAAAATGGCATATCACAAGGCTTTATCAAGCAGATATAAAGTCTCGGTTCCCCCTGAGAATGTCTTTCTTTCTTATATCTTCTTTGGCTATTCCTCTTTTGGTTTCTGAAATTTTAGGCACAATTACTCTAGAAAGTTCTGGCCAGCCTCAGCTGTGCTTGCTGAGAAAAGAAATGAGGGGAAAGGTCATGGAGTGGGCCAGAAAGAAAAGGAGGGGCCCTGCTGAATGGATCCAGGAGCCTGACAGGGATACCTCAGGCCAGGAACTTCTCTTCCCCAGCTCTGGCTCCAGGCCAGCCCCACTCAGCTTCTCCGCTGTCCTGTGGCGGGGCGGGCCTCACTGGTCACCTTGGCTCCAGGCCTCTGCTGCCCCTCCCCAGGCTCTCCCCCTTCCCCAGACCCTGGGAGAGCTTCTCTGCCTCATCCCTCTGGCCTGGGGACAGACAGACTCAGGCTTATGGCTCTGTCCCAGCTGTCCGCTCAGGTAACACAGGCATCTGCTCACAGCTTTAAAAAATTAGGGGAAACGCTGTAACAGTGAATTCATTTTTATCCCATCAAAAATCATTCATAACGACATCACAATCTGCTCTTTTGGGAGATGCGAACAGAGAGAAATATCTTTAGCCTGACCCGCCCTAAATCCCTTATGGAGCAAGGCGGGGTACGAATGAATACAAAATTTCCCCAGCCTGAATTCCAGAGGCCCAAGGGGGTCAGGAAGAAGGGGAAAAAATGTTCCCACAGAAGAGGAGAAAGGAAAACGACCCAGAGAAAGGAGAAGAAAGAAGCTGAGCACAGACAGTGTTCGTTCCAAGGAGCGTGAACGGCCAGTCCAGGATGAATTTCCTCCGTCAATTATCTGAGGCTCAGCCAGGCTCAAGGTCCCAGGGAAAGGTGTGCCCACCCCTGTTTGGGGGAACCCTTCAGACACAGGAAACAATAACCACCGTTTACGTCGGAACTGTGAAGGAAAGCCCGGGGTGGATCAGGAAGAGGCGTGTGACCACAAGCAAGTGACTTAACCTTTCAGAGCCTCAGTTTCCACATCCATAAAATGGGGATAGTCACAGAATCCACTTCCTATGGATGATTTACTACATGTATGGTGCATAAAACTGTTCCTGGCACATGGCAGGTGCAGGACAATTCCCTTTCACAGATTTCAAAATGTTTACAGCCCTAACTCCACAACAGCCCGGTGAGGTTGATACGACAGGGACTACACCCTAGATTTTACAGATGGGAAAACTGAGGCTCAAAGGTCAAGATCAACCCAGCCCATCTAATCCTAGTCTGGTGCTCTGTCATTGACTTGTCTCCTTCTCACACAGTAAATGAGGGCACGAAGGCACTAAGGAAAGCCCAGAGGTTGAGGGTGGTCAGCTACATGGTGCACCTCGGAAGTGACAACCCATGGCCACCCTCTCCCCAAGCCCAGATCAGCTGAATCAGAACCTCTGGACTGGGGAGCTTCTAAAAAAGACCCGTACAGTTCAAGTTGGTAACAATGATGCAACAGAAAGAATTTTAGCCCCAAGGTTAGGAGACCTGCTGTCATGGATTGAATTTTGTTCCCCAAAAATGTGTGTCAACCTGGCTAGGCCATGATTCCCAGTATTGTGTGACTGTCCACCATTTTGTCATCTGATATGATTTTCCTATGTGTTGTAAACCCTACCTCTATGATGTTAATGAGAAAGGATTAGAGGCAGTCATGTTAATGAGTCAGGACTCAATCTACAAGATTAGATTGTGTTGTAAGCCAATCTCTTTTGAGATATAAAAAAGAGAAACCAGCAGAGAGACAGGAGGACCTCATACCACCAGAAAGCAGCTCTGGGAGCAGAGCGGGTCCTTTCCACCCAGGGTTCCTGCACAGAGAAGCTCCTAGACCAGGGGAAGGTTGATGACAAGGACCTTCCCCCACAACCGACAGAGAGAGAAAGCCTTACCCTGGAGCTAGCGCCCTGAATTCGGATTCCTAGCCTCCTAGACTGTGAGAGAATGAATTTCTCTTTGTTAAAGCCATCAACTTATGGTATTTCTGTTATAGCAGCACTAGATGACTAAGACACCTGGGTTCTAGTCCCCATAATCTTTTGTCATCTTGCTATGTGATCTTGGGAAGGTCACCTTCCCCTCTCAGGGCCTCTGCTTCTTTATGTTTAAAATTAGGGCAGCTGGATTAGAACAGTGAGTCTCAAACTTCAGCGTCATCAGAATCGCTTGGAGAGCTGGTTACAACACAGATTGCTGGGCTCCACTCCCAGAGCTTCTAATCCAGTTGGTCTGGGGTAGAGCCTGAGAACCTGCGTTTCTAACAAGTTCCCAGGTGATGCTGGTCTTGCTAGTACTGTTGGTCCAGGACCATACTGTGAGACCCCCTGGAGCAGACCATCTCTAAGCTCCCTTCCTACCAGATCTGCCGCTCTATGATTTTGTAAGGAATTACCTCCTTCTACCCCACTCCATAAAGTCTCCATAAGAGCTCCCTAGAGAGAATTATCTATTGCATACAGGATCTGGACCCGTACCCATCGCTGTCAAGTCGATTCCAACTCATAGCGAGTCTATAGGACAGAGTAGAACTGCCCCATAGGGTTTCCAAGGCTGTAAACTTTATGGAAGCAGATTGCCACATCTTTCTCCCACAGAGATGCTGGTGGGTTTCAACTGCCAACCCTTCTTTCTGCTAGTGGCCCAGAGTTTAACCACTGTGCCACCCGGGCTCCTTCAGGATCTGGACAATGGGTCTAAAGGTGATCAGGCAACCGGGAAGCGAGGTCCTTTATAAAACGAGCACGTTGTCTGTGCAGGCTGTCCCCAGGTCCAGGTGACCAGCCGGCCAGCAGGGGGCTCCTGCGCACCTTCTCTTTGGGGAGCTCCCAGAGAGGGCTCCCATCCGGCAGGTCGTGGTAGCCTGGCAGGGGTGGTGGCGGGAGGTGGCCAGCAGGTGCTCTGCTCTCAGTAACTGCCAGCCACTGAGGTGTGTGGCTTGTTGACATCCAGAAGTCTAGGGGTCACACCCCTACTCCCGCCCCCAGCCACCACACTCCTTCTTCTGTGGGGGACACGCACTCAGACACAGACAGGGCCTGGCAGAGGTAAACAGGTCCAGGATGCGGGTGTGCCCACCAGTGAGCAGACCCCAAGTAATACCCCCGCCACCCGATTCTAAAACACTCACTGTTCTTGCCCCGACCCTCCTGCAACCTCATTACCTGGCTCCCACGATGAGCTGGTTCCTGGAGGGATCCAGGGCGAGCTGGGAGAAATCTCGGGCTCCAGGGTAGGTGAAGTTAGAGACCCATGGCTTCAGATCTGGAGGAGCGAGAGGCAACCATTCCGTTACTGTCTGGCCAGAGGCTCCCAGCTGCACCAGCGTCACACCAGGTGATGGGGTGAAATCAAGGTGAAGTGGGGCAGGAGGCTCCCAGGGTTCTGGACCTTCTCTGTCTGTAGCCAGTTATGTGACCCAGGTGGGATGGGAGGTGGGGACATCACAGTTCCTGCCATGTCCCCCAGTTCAGAAAAGGGCTCCACTCTTCCTCAGCTGCCCAAAGGGAAACTTGAATTGTCCTTGACTCCTCCCAGGCCTTCACCAACCACATAGAACACACCAGCAAATCTTGTCTGTCCCACCTCCAAACTGTCTCTGAAATCCACCCACTTCTTTCCCTCTCCATACCCCATCTATATCACCATCATCTCCTGCCTGGACTGGTGCTGACGGCCTCCTAACTGGTCCCCTGGCTTCCCCTCCTGCCCCCTCCACCCATTCCCCACATAGCAACCAGAGACGCCTTTCTAAAATGCCTCTCTAAATGTCACTCTCCTTAGAACTCGCCTTTCTAAAATGCAAATCTGGTTCTGTCACTCTCCTCCTTAGAACCCTCCAATTGCTCCCAGTTGCTCCCAGGAAAAGCCCTAACTTCTTGTGGTTTCTAAGGCCTTTGGGTTTTGGCTCCACTTCCCTCCCAAGTCAAATGCCTGGCACATGTAAGATGCTCGCTTAATTATTTAGTGATTGACTGGGAAAAATGATGCTTCGTCTTTTACATTCCCCCTGAAACTGTCCACCCCAGCCACACTAAACCAGAACGCTGTGCACTTCCCCAAGTCCATCCCACAAAAGCCTGTAAACCTTTGCGCCTCTGTTCTCCCTCGAAGGAAGTTTCTGTTAACCCCATCCTCACCCTGCCTCCTCCAAGAAGCCTTCCCTGATTTCCCCAGGCCAGGGGTAACTGCTCCCATAGTCCTACACTTTACTATTGTAGCCCCCACCTTCTGCATACAGACCAGTGCTTTGCCCTCAGGGACAGGAAAGATCTTGCTCCTTGGATCCCCAGCCCAGTCCAGCAAATATGTCAATAACTCTCAGCTCCCTTCTGTATGAGGAGAAGCAGCTCATGTAAGCCCTCCACAGAGGTGGGAGGCAGGGAGGTGGGTGGTTGGGCCTAGCCTCTGTCTCCAAGGAAGGCTCTTCCGAGCCAAGGCCGAAGCCTTTCACGGGGATGGGGTGGGACAGACAGGAGACCTCACAGCCCTCTGGATGGGTGGGGAGAGGGGTCTAGCGAGGGCACCCCCAGAGAACACACCCAGCTGATTTCCCCCGCTCACTCCAGCTGGAGACCCACTTCTCCCGTCTTGGTCTGAACCAAACCAAATCCACTGCCGTCAAGTTGATTCCAACTCATAGTGACCCTATAGGACAGAGTAGGACTGCCCCACAGGGTTTCCAAAGCTGTAAATCTTTACAGAAGCAGACTGCCACATCTTTCTCCTGCAGAGCTGCTGTTGGATTCGAACTGCTGACCTTTTGGTTAGTAGCCCAGCACTTTAACCACTATACTACCAGGGCTCTCATCTTGGTCTAGAACCCCTTAATAGCTCTCCCTCAGCCCCTGACTCATGGATGGGCGGGGACTGGCATCAGTAACGAGACAGCCACAGGGCAGAGGAACTTTCAGACCGATGAGGCACAGTTGCTTTCTCCCTGTGGTGCATTCGCGACCGGTCACAGAAGGCCCAGAGGTGTGTGTGTGTATGTCAGAGAAAGAGGGATGTGTGGGTGTGTGCGTGTGTGCACGCGTGTGTATGTGTGTGTGATAGCAAAGGGAAATAAATCATTGTTCATTATCCCTCCACTACAGAGTAAAAGCAGCCCTTCATTTCTGCACGACAGGCAAACACTGTCGCTCCCTGGGTAACTGGAGGCTTTGCGAGCTGGATGTTTTTCAGAAAACTGTGATATGCATGATTTCAAAAAAAAAAAAAGGAGGAAGAAATAAATTCTGCAGCAAAATGAAGCAACCCCCGGGGCTTGCCTCTGCCTCCAGCAGGTGACTAGAGGTTGGCAAGAATTGTCACATAGCCTCGATGGCTTCTGGGCAATAGCAGGTGTAAAGAATGGATCTGGAGTCAGTGGTAGGCTGGTTTTTGTCTGACCTTGGGGCCACTCTCGGAAATCCCGGCACCTCAGAGACTAAGCCAAGGGACCTCCTTCTCCAGGAAGCCTCCCTTGATTCTAACCTCTCCACCCTGATCCTTGTTTTGCCCACATTCTCTCTCCCCTTTCTGTTCCATTTACATGGTGTGTTATTGTTACTCTGAATGTATTCAAGTCTATTTTCTGTGTGTGTGGTGGGGTGGTGGTGGTGAGGGGCGTGCTTGCCCCCATCAGACTGTTCCCCAGCAGTAACAACTAGGTCACATTTTAATTCCCTCCTCCTCTTCCAACACAGGCATCTGGGACGTGGGCAGCTGAAGGAGGGAAGAGGTGGTGTGCCCGGTCTTCGGCAAATTCCCGGAGAAACCCCATCTGGGGGCCTCTCAGCTCAGTCTTCATTCAGGGCACTTCTTGAGGGGAAGAGGATATAGGGCTGGAGCTGGGATGATGATGGGGTGGGGGGGGGGTGAGGAGAGTGGAGGGTGGTAGCCCCTGCAGTTTCTGCCCCCCCAGCTCTGAAGGGGTGGACATGGGTGAGGGGGGAGAGAGGCGGTCAGGAGCAGCGCCGTGAGCCTGGGGGACTGTCTTGGGAAAGAAGCCAGCCTCCTTTTATTAAACAGGCAAAGGGGACCAGAGGGAAGGCTGTCTTTAAAACACCAAGCACGTTGTGAGCTCCGTGTGCAGCGGAGGCTTTGGACGGCGACTTTAAAAGAAAAATGACATTCTCCATGACGCGCCTGTGATTTTAATTATAGTCAATTCAATTACCCACTTTGTGGATTAACCACTGCCAGTGTTTAACTCTGGACTGGCTTCTCCCTGCCACCTAGAACGGTGACTCCGCGGCAAATGGAATCATCCGTAGGCCAAAGAGAAACACACGTGGGCCCCCCTGAAAAGACACCCATAGCAGGAAATTTAACCTGACCAAACAGAAAAACGTCTGTCAGATTCCACAACTGGCAGCTCCTGGAGGGTATTTAGGAGTTATTCACAGATCAGTCAGGGGTCAGGGGAGACAGAAACTTACAGCTACGTGGTTCGAAGCCTACAAACAGCTGAAAATAAGTGTACCATCTGATGGGATCTTGGGAGCTGGGGGGTTGGTACTGTCCTGGATTTATGGCAGCTTGTCTGGAACAGCCACTACCCAGAGCATAGTCAATCACCCAGTGTGGACAGAATCCCTACTGTGTGCTCAGCAGTGCTAAAGGATGTGGGAGACAAGAGACCAGGTCCTGGTCCAGGACCAAGCGTGCTGGGGACCAAGGGAAATCACAGGAACGTTTTAATGATCAACAGGAGATAACTGAGTGCTCGGAGGTAGCTCTTGTTGACCTCTGAGGCCCCACAGTGCCCCATTCTGTGCCTAGTGCCACGCAGAGCCCAATAAAAATTTGGCGAACGGATAGGAAAACCCCAAGCTGTCAGAAAGGAGACAGGGGTGAGGTGCGGGGAGGCCAGGAGTGCAGGGCTGGGGAAGAAACACAGAGATGATCCAAGCAAAATAGGAAAAATTGGTCCCTCAACATCGATCACCTTTGTAAATCTGAGCCTCCGTCCTTCATGCTGAAGGACGGTGGTAGGGGAATCAGTGTTATTCAAGGAATTCACATCTGAAGATGAAAAATGGCCTTAAGGAGGTTGTGGTGATGGTTGCACAACATGGTGAACGTAATCAATGTCACTGAACCGCACACGTAAAAATCGTTGAGTTGGCAAAAATTAAAAAAAAAAAAAAAATGGGCCCCAAGGAACCCAGGTACCTAAGCAGCATCTCCTGTCCCCCACCCCTCACCCATGCCCACTTTACCCAATACAGACCAGCCTGGCTGGGGGACAGGGATTCCTCTGCCCCTACAGTCAGCCAGGGGAACAGTGCCCCCAGAAAAGCCCCTCAGAGGAAATGCTTCATCAGGAGCTGCCTCAGGGGCCCCCACCATGAGAGGACAGCCCAAGAACCCCCACTCGGTCTTTCCTCTCAGTGACAGCCACCAGCACGCCGGGAGCCATCAGAAGTCTGAGGGTGTGCGCACGTTTTGCAGGCTTAAGGACATTGCTAATTTCCTTTAATCCACTTAAGCCTTCAAAGCCCTGGATCCCAGCTCCAACAAGACAGCGCGGGGAAGACAGCTGGAAACCTTCCTCCCCAAGACAGGAGCCAACCCATAGCTGGGAACCCCACACTTCCAGAACACCCCAGCCTCCTGACTTATCCATATCCCACCCCCCAACTCTTATCCATAACCACTGCCCCCACTAAATCCCATGCCAGTTTTGGACTCATTGATTTTTCTGCTCTGGTTTCCATCTTTCCCACAGGGAGGGGACCCTACAGGAAGGGGTGGCACATCTCCTAGCTAGGGCACCTGAGGGCAGGCAGAGGACCTCAGCAGAAGCACCTGATCGCTCTGCCGAGGATACTGTGGGAAGAGCACTGGGTCGGGGGTCGGGAGACCAACGCTGAGGCCTGGCTCTGACCAGTCTCTCTGACTCTCTGTGCCTTACCCTTCCCATTTGTAAAGGGAGGTGACAGTCCTTGCCCTGCCTGACTCCCAGGGTTATTATTGCAAGCCCCAGCGTATGCTACTAACATGCTGGTAACACAACCAGGGCCCTGCAAGCCGATTAACAGGCAATGGGCAGAACCATCCGGGTGCTCTGTACTTGTGCTTTGTTTTCTTTTGTTTTAGACTACCATCAAATGTACATACTAATTTTAGAAATTATTAGAGAGAATTTATGTTCCTTTCAGACTATGCCCAGCAACCCACAAATCCCAGCTTGGGAAACGCTTTAATAGGGCACACTAACACTCTCCCTTGATGAAAAGAAAGTTATTAGTCACCAAGGCCCCTTTCCCTGCGGGCTCCCAGGACTCCAAAGAAGGGCATTCCTACAGCTGTCTTAGAGCAAAAGGCAGCCTTCTGGAGATCTCCAGGCACTTCCTTCAGGGAAGCCAAGAACTGGTGCCCACGCTTCCAGAAAAGCTGGAATTGTGACCACAACCAACCCCTTGGCCCACCTCCAACCAGGGCATCCACAACTTCATTCTTTAGCAAAGGCGTCCCAGAGAAAAGACTGCCTCTCCCTCCAGGTAAACGCGGATGAAAGATCTGACTAAATTACCTGGAGACTAAATTCAGACCCCTCCAACCCATCACTGCCCATCCTTCTTAAAACATCTATCCCCGGAGGAAGAGTCTCAGTACCCTACAGGAAATGAACGTCTCAGGGACTTCCAACCGTCAGAAAGACCCTCTGAGGCCTGGCCTAAATCCTTCAGGGCACAGTCAATGCAAAAAAGGACAGAGTGGGAGGTAGCTCTCACCTTCAAAGGCCACGATGGGGTGCTCCCTCAGGGTGCATAGCTGCTGCTCACTGCTGGGTTCACTGGAGATGTCCTGGGAGCTGGAGAGGTGGAACACCAGCAGTGTGAGGCTGGACAGCAACAGGGTGACAGCCAGGGGGCCTGGGACCACCATGCTGGGGCCCCTCTCTAGTCCCAGCTCCTGGATGCAAGCTGAGGAGACAACCTGCAATGCAAACACTCAGTCTCACCAAGTGCTCCCACCAGCCATGCCCACTGCTTGCAATTCCCTCCTGGTTGCCAGTGGCCCCACACTGGTTTTTCATTTTTCTTTTTAAGTAAATTTGTATTTTATTTGTGTTACTCAGAGTTTACTCTGCTCTAATAATGCAAAAGTTACAGATCATATCTTGAAAGCTAATTTTCCTTGTAGTGGTAGTCTGGGCAAAAGTGACAAATTACAGGGCCTTTTCTATTATGCTCCCAAATGGTTTAAAATTAGTTTCAATGATAAAGGTGGTATCTTAGGGGTAAACATGGACCATTTAATAAATGGAGTTGGGACTAATGGGTAGCCATTTGTAAAAAGATAAAGTTGGATCCATAATCACACCTTGTAACCTGGGAAAAACTCCAAATGGATAAAAGATTTAAAGGTTAAGAATAAAACCATAAAAATACTAGAAGAAAATGTAAGCAGACTCCTTTGTAACCTTGGAGTGGAGACCTATGACTCAAAACTCAAAAGCCATAAGAGAAATGATAGACAAATTTGACCACATAATAATTGTAAACTTCTGTATCCACCCCCTCAAGAAAACAAACAAACAAACAAAACCTCATGCAAAATCAAAAGGCAAATGACAAACCAGAAAAAAAAAAAAACCCTGCAAATCATCCACAGACAATAAACTAATATTCCTAATATATAAAGAATTTCTAGGGATCAAGAAGAAAAAGCAGAACAATCCAGCAGAAAAAATGGACAGAGCATAAATATGAATGATGCTTATTCTCACTCATAATAAGAGCAATACAAATTAAGCTTAGACTGAGATACCACTTCTTATTTATCAGTTGAGCAAAAATCCGAGGTAGACCACACACTCTTGGTAAGCGTGTGGCGAGAGGGACACTGTTATACATTGCAGGTGGGTGTGTGAAATGGTCCAACCCCAGCGGAGGGGATCTGGTAATATCTAACAAAATTACAGATGCATTTACCCTTTGACCCAGTAATCTAATTTCTAGGCATTCCTGGGTGGTGCAAACTGAAAGGTTGGCGCTTTGAACCTACCCAGAGGCGCCTTGGAAGAAAGGCTTGGTGATCTGCTTCCAGAAGGTCACAGCCTTAAAACTCTACGGAGCACGGCTCTACCCTGACACAAGACACATGGGTCTCCACGCGTCAGAAGTGACTCAATAGCAACTGATTTTTGGTTGAGGCCAGTGCTGCTCAAAGTGTGGTCTGTGCACCAGTGTTGACCTCCAGACTGTAACAACTCCATGATAAGTGAGGAAATTTGAGAGTCTTTAAAAACTTCTATAGTAATCTAACAGAGTGATTTTATGTCTACTATATCTAATAAAATATTTGGGCTTGTATTTTGCATGGGTTTTTTTCCAATTCATTTCTCTAGTGATTCACTTATGAATTTTACATAAGCATCCATCTGCGACAAATTGTAAATGGAGGGGAAAGAAAAGCTGCTCTGGCACCACAGATAGTTGAGAAGCAATAATAGACTACGGTGGTATCTGCACAAGTGCAAAGTGACTTCTGTACAGGACTGTTTGTTGCGGCTTTCTCTGAAGGAATAGAAGCCAGGAAACAACCAGCAATAGGAAGCTGCTTATATAAACCATGGTACATCTTCGTAATGGAATATTATTTAGCTGTAGAAAAGAGTGAGAGATTTCTCCAGGTTTTGATACAGAGAGATCTCCAGGGTATATTAAGTGAAAAAAGCAAGGTACAGAAGACTGTATATAGTATGCTACCTTTTGCGTAAAAAAGAGGGTTATTGTTGTTAGGGGCCGTTGAGTGGATTTTTGATTCATACTGACCTCATGTGACAGAAACCTGCCCCATCGGGTTTTCTAGACTATAATCTTTACGGGAGCAGATTGCCAGGTTTTTGTCCTGAGTCATTGGGTGGGTTTGAACTGCCAACTTTTCAGTTAGCAGGTGAGCGTGTAACCATTGGGCCACCAGGGCTCCTTTTTTAAAAAGAGGGTAGAAATAAGAATATATATTTGTTGGTATTCGTATTAACATACACTGGAAAAATAACCCAAACCATGGTCTTTCAATCGCCTCATATGCATGTGAAAGTTGGATAATGAAAAAAGGAAGACAGAAGAATTGATGTGTCCAAACTGTGGTGCTGGAGAAGAATATTGAATATACTGTGGACAGCCAAAAGAACAAACCAGTCTTAGAAGAAATACAGCCAGAATGCTCCTTAGAAGCGAGGATGGAGAGACCTCAACTCACTTACTTTGGACACATCTTCAGGAAAGACGAATCGCTAGAAAAAGGCAAAGGATCTCTGATGGCGCTGTAGTCATGTTTGGTAAAGTAGAGGGCCAAGGAAAACGAGCGAAACCCTCAGTGAGATGGACTGACACAATAGCTGCAACAATGGACTGAAACACACCAGTGATCTTGAAGACGGCGCGGGACTGGGCAACGTTTCATTCTGTTGTAAGTAAGGTTGCCATGAGTCGGCACCAACTCAATGGCAACAACATAAGAAGCAAAGTCATGATCAAGATTTCTCGATATATAACTTCTTATATGTTTTCATCTTTGAACTAGGTAAACATACCACCTTTTTAAAAAACATTTGAAGAAAAAACCTCTAAACAGTAGCTTTAGTCCACCAAACTTTCTAACATGGCGTGGGCTAACAGTTTCCCTGAATTGAAACCTGACTTGTAACCTCTGAATCAGCCTCCCCCTCTCTCCTTCCCCAGCCACGCAATGTGTCACCAAGCCCTGTTGGCCCCACTTCCCTCACAGGTCCCCAACCTGAGTGACCTCATTGAGGTCACTTTCCTTATCTGGAAAATGAGAAGTTGAAGTAGATCAGGGATTCCCACCCGGGGGTGGCATCAAATCAGAATCACCTCCGCTGGAGGCAGGGCCTGGGGGTAGCAGGAGACTGATTCCAAAGATGATTCTGCTGAGCCAGAGCAGTAGAAGTCCCTGGGGTTTCTTCCAGCTCTGAGGCCCTAACCCTTCCTCTCTCTCCCCTTCCCACTGTCACTACCTTACTCCAGGTTCTGGAAAATTCCAGTAGGATTATTCTCTTCCTGCCTCAGTTTCTTCACATATGGGGGAAATGGAGATAATACCAATTACTGAATTGCTGTGAGGCTTCAAGGAAATAACCAAGCAACCCTACATAGCTAGTGCACCCAGCACATCCCTTTCTCCCTGTCCTTGCCCCTCATGTACCTATGGGGGATTAGTCCCTCAGAACACCTCTTTGATCCCCTCTCTTCAGACTCAAATGCCTACGTTCTCTGCCGCTACCCGGAAGAGTCTGGCCTTCCTTCCCTCTTGGTGGAGGGCATGGGGGAGGGAGAGTTGGCCAGTAAGCCTACTCCCAGGAGCGATTTCTCAGTCAGAATTTTTCCTCAGCGCCAGGCTGAGTTCTGCCTGCTGCATGGACTTGGCACTGCTGTCCTGTCCTCTCAGACAGGGCCACAGAGGTGAGGGAGGGGGAAATCAAAGGGCAGGACCAACCCTCTGGAGTAGGACAACCCAAGTTCAAATCCCAGCTTTGCTCCTTACTAGCTGTGTGACTATGGGAAAAAAATACTCAACCCCTCTGTGCCTTAGTTTCCCCATTTGCAAAATTGGGAATCACACTAACGAAACTATTTCCTCAGAGAGTCAGGAGGGTTAAATGAGTAATATCTTTATAAGGCCCAGAAACAGGGCCTGGCAGACAATGAGTGGTTAATTATTGTGAGCTCTTCTACTCTGTCCTATAGGGTCGCTAGGAGTCGGTATCCGCTTGATGGCACGGGTTTGGATTTTTACGGGGATTGTGAGGATGCTGCAGGACCAGACAGTGTTTCATTCTGTTGTACAAAGGGTCGCTGTGAGTCAGAACCAACTCGAAGGCACCTAGCAATATTTTGGAAAAAAGGAGCCCTGGTAGTGCAGTGGTTAAGCATTCAGCTGCTAACCAAAAAGTTGGCAGTTCGAATCTACCAGTTGCTGCTTGGAAACCCTATGAGGCAGTTCTCCTCTGTCCTATAGGGTCGCTATGAGCCAGAATCGGCTCGAAGGCAACGAGTTTGGTTTTTGGTCTTGGTAGTGCAACGATTAAAACCTCGGCTGCTAACCAAAAGGTTGGCGGTTTGAACCCGCCAGGTGGCTTTGTGGGAGAAAGACCTGGTGATCTGCTCCCATAAAGATCATAGCCTAGGAAACCCTATGCGGCAGCTCTGCTCTGTCACATGGGGTCACTATGAGTTGAAATCGACCGTATGGCACCTAACAGCAACATTCCAGAAGTGGGGCAGGGCCTGGTGAATTTCCTTCTGCCCTCGGACGCCTGTGCTGTGTCTTCTCCTTGTCCTCTTCCTGCTCTGTGCCCAGGGGGCTGGTATGTCTGGACTCTGTCAAAGGCCTCCCTCCCTCTGTTTGGGTTTAGCCAGTGGGGGTGCTGGCAGAAGATGGGAGGGGGAAGTAGGGAGGAGATTGAGTGGCTGCATCCCTGACAGAGACAGACAGAAGGTCATAACTCCTGTCACGTGGCCTTTTCTGCTCCAGGTTCCAGAAATTGCTCCCTCCCTGCTTCCTTCAGGTAAGGGGTGGTACGCCCCCTCTGTTAGCAGTGGGGGTACTACCCGGTGCACTATCCCATATGGTGCCCAAACCCCCTCCCACACCTTTGTAAACAGTTCCTTTATTAAACTGTTCTCCGGTTTCCCAATTTGCGCGCGCCATCTGTTTCCTGTGGGGTCCCTGACTGATAGAACACCTAATTAGTGATATTAAAAGAAGCCCTGGTGGTGCAGCGGGTAAAGCCATCGACTGCTAACTTAAAGTTCAGCGGTTCAAAACCACCATCAGCTCCGTGGGAGAAAGATGTGGCAATCTGTTTCCGTCAAGATTTACATCCTCGGAAACCCTATGGGGTCACGATGAGTCGGAATCGACTTGACTGGCAGTGGGTTAGTAATAGTCAACGTATGTGAAAATACCATCCTTTTAGACCTTAGCTGGGGCTTTTCTCCCATCAGCCCCTAATTGCCCCACTCCCCCATTATTCCCAGCCCTCCCTCTCCTCCATGCTCCCTTTCCAGGCCTCCCTGCCTCCCCAGCCCAGGCCTGACAACCGCCCCCAGAGCCTCCGAGGTGGGCCCTAGTGAGGTTGGGCCCTGGGTGTGGCCAGATCCTGAGCTCCTGGGGCCTGAATTAGGAGCACATGCTGGGCCCCTTCCCTCCCCACAGGCCCCAGGACCTAAAGTACCTGAGTGACCTGCAGAAGTTCCAGCCTCATTACGGCTTTTATGTAAATATGTCTTCCAAGTCTCTCCTGAATCAATAATTGCTAGATTAATATCACCGTGTCCACCTGGGCCAGCACAGCACTGCTGTTTAAAGAGAAGGGAAAGGAAGCATCGGACATGACTGGGGCGGGGAAGAAGTGAGGGCAGGACCTCGATCCCAGATCTCCTCTATGCAGTTACCTTTCCTCTGGGAGAGAGAGAGGGAGGAGAGGAAGCAGGGCGGGGTGGCAGATGGACCCGTATGCACGTAGACCAGAGCCACACAGACGGAGAGCCTGAGCTGCATGGGACCTGAGTGCCGACTGGGGAGGGGGTGGGAAAGCCTTTACTCAGATCAGCGTTCCAATCCTCGGGTGGTCGAGAGGCTGATTTCAGGAACCTCAGACAGGCTCACACATAGGCCTGTTTTGCCATCAGCTTTGAGGCTCGCTCTTGGCAAGAGGAGAGAGTAGGCCCCAAACAACAAAAGAGGCAGGCAAGTTAGGGACATTGGTGGTTCAGTGGTAGAAACCTTGCCTCCCATGCAATAGACCAGGGTTCGATTCCTGACCAACGCACCTCATGTGAAGCCACCACCCATCTGTCAGTGGAGCTTGCATGTTGCTATTATGCTGAACAGGTTTCACTGGAGCTTCTAGACTAAGACAGACTAGGAAGAAAGGCCTGGTGATCTACTTCTGAAAATTAGCCAGTTAAAATCCTCTGGATCTCAATGGTTCAATCTACAACTAGTCATAGGGATGGCGCAGGACAGGGCAGCATTTCGTTTCATTCTGCATGGGGTCACCATGAGTCAGGGCCTACCCAACAGCCACTAACAATAAAATTGTGAAGGAGGCTGGAGTGGGGGGAGGGGATGCTGATGATCAGAGGCAGAACTCCATCAGCTAGTGCTTGCAGCTTTGCAAACGTCAGCAGAACAGGCTGTAACTCATGGCCGTCATGTAGATTCTGACTCATAGCGACCCTATAGGACAGAGTAGAACTGTCCCATAGGGTTTCCAAGGAGCACCTGGTGGATTTGAACTGCCGACCTTCTGGTTAGCAGATGTAGCTGTTAACCACTACACCACCAGGGCTGCCAAACAGGCGATACTGTACTGAAAAGATGGGCAGAGTAGGGGAGGAGGAGTCTTCCTAACTACCAACAATACTCCGTCTTTGTAATCTACTTCCCCTCCATCCGCAGGTCAAGGATAGACTATATATGTACCTCCACTTGGGCAGTAGTTGGTCTGACCAAGGATAGTCATGTGATCAAAACAAGCCAATCAGATGCTCTCTCACGGCAATTTGGGTTGAGTCTATCTCTATAGAGGAACCTGTACCTCCTAAACGTGGTACCTGTGGGGTGGCCATCTTCTGCCTGCCATGCGGGCTGAGGAGAGGAGCAGGGCCAATCAGAAGACAGAGACCAGAAGCAGTGCTAGGAGACAGCACACAAAGACTCACTGGGATGCTGACAGCCGTCCAGTTCCAGCCCTTTCCTGAGGTCTGACTACATTCTCCTTCCATGAGCAACTCCCCCACCCCAGATCCTTGTGATAAAATTTCTCTTCTTTTTTCTTAAGTAAGTTGGAGTCTGTAGTTGAGTTAGACCACCAGCTGCCTACATGGTGTAGCCTACTCAGTGTCCATTCTCACCTTCCTCCTTTCTTACAGAGCCTCTGTGTCCTTGGGATGGCAACGTGTCCTGCTCAAAACCTTTCTTGGGCTCCCTTGCAGACAGGGGTGGCCAGTAAGATGTACACGGAAGCCACTGGGCAGGGCTTGCAGGGAAAGCTTCTTTAAGGGCTTCCTTCTTCCCTCCTGGGGATATAGGTATGACGGCTGCGGCTACATTGGCCATCTGCAACTGTGAAGTGACGTTTAGGCTTGTGCTAAGAAGGAGTAGATGGCCAAAACAACGAGGGAAACTCTCACTGAGATGGATTGACACAATAGTCCCAATGGACTCCAACACATCGACAGTCGTGGGGACGGAACAGGATGGGCAACATTTCATCTGTTGTACCTAAGGTCGCCATGAGTCACGGCCAGCGCGATGGCAGCAACTACAACATAAGCAGCAAAGTCGTGATCAAGGTTTCTCAATGTCTATCTTTTTCTATTCTTTCTTTTTTGAACCAGGTAAACATGAGTTAGGGCTGACTGTACAGCAGCTAACAACAACGAAAGGATGGTGGTACAGAAAGATAGGTGACAGAATCAGCTCTGGACCCTCCACCTCCACAGTCCTTCCACTTGTCTGACCTTAGGCCAACTGCTTCAGACTTCTGTGCCTGTTTTCTTGTCTGTAGAATGGGGAGAATAACAACATTTACTTCATAAAGTTATTCCAAGGATTAAAGAAGTTATTCTGTCTAACGAGCTTAGAACAGCACCTATCGCAAAGTAAGCACTGTGTAAGTGCTGGCTTTTGTTATTTAACATATTTTATCATTACTAGAAAACAATACTCTTCTAATTTGTTTAAGCCCTTGTTTTTCAGGTCTCAGTTATCATTAGCCAACCACCATTCCTATCCCATACAGATTGTTTCTCTTACAAATACTCATACGATAGACAGGAATTTCTATTTCTAATATGTTTGTCTGATCTGATGCTAAAATAATCCCAGAATTTCTCTGCTGGCCATGTGCAGGGTAGTGTACTACCGTGGAAAACCCTGAGCTTGGGAGACTTCCACACCTGGGTCCAAGTGGGTGGCACAAACAGTTAAGCACTCGGCTACTAACTGAAAGGTTGGCGGTTTAAATGCACCCAGGGGCATCTCGGAAGAAAGGCCTGGCTATCTGCTTTTGAAAGATCACAGCCATTAACTCCAGCCAGAGGAGGAGACTGGTCCCCTGGGCCAGATTCTCCCCTCCCTGTCAGGGCTAAGAAGAGGTTAAAAGTCCACAGTGCCTGGCTGGGAGTGCATGTCTAAAATATCTTGTGGAATAGATAAAAAGATGGGAATGTTGGGAACGGGAGTTTGAATGTCATCGAGCCTCTATTTACATTTATGGAGGGTACATTTCCTTCCTGGAATCGAGAAGAGAATCTCGGCATGTGAGGGGACATTATTAGCTTCACCTACTTCAATTAGCCCCCGTGCCAAACAACGCAGAGGGAAAACCTCAAGACCTTTTTTCACCTTAAGAGGTCAAGGGATCAGAATATGATTAGAACATGGGCAGGGTGGGGCCCTCAAGCCTTTGGCTTCATGCCAAGTATATTGCTGACCAAAATCAAAGTCTGAAAGCTTTGAGTTACCATGGGAATCCATGTGTAATGCAAATGGTTAATGTGGCCAGCTGCTAACAGCAAAGTTAGAGGTTCGAGTCCACCCAGAGGTGCCTTGGAAGAAAGGCTTGGGGATCTACTTTTGAAACACCAGCCACTGAAAACCCGATGGAGCACAGTTCTACTCGGACACATGTGGAGTCGCTATGGGTCAGGATCAACTCTCTGGCAACTGGTGCTGCTGGGCTGCCCTTATTTCCTTTTGGAGTCCCTGGTTACAAATGGTTAATGTGCTTGGCTGCTAACTGAAAGGTTGGAGGCACCTCAGAAGAAAGGCCTGGTGGTCTACTTCCACAAAGTCAGCCATTGAAAACCTTATGGAGCACAGTTCTACTCTGACACACATGGAGTTGCCATGAGTTGGAATCAAGTAGGCAGCAACTGGTCCCGGTACTATTTCCTTCTAATACATAATCGACCATTCTGCTATGTTGATTGGCTGATTTTTTTCTCCCTGCTAGAATGTAAGCTCCATGAGGACAAGGATATTTATTTTGTTCATTGATGCAGCATAATAGACCCGAACAGTCTCTGACACATACTTAAGTACTCGATACATTTTTTTGCATAAATGAATAGATAAACGAATGTATCACAAGCAATGGCTTGTTCCCCAGGTTTTAAGTTCCCTGGGTTCAAGGATGTTTGAATCTTCACTGTTGCTACAGAGTTCTCTGAGACACCAGCTACTCTCATAGATCATGCGGGTGGGGGTTGGGAGGAGGTATCTACCACAATAGATTTTCAATGTATTCAAAGCTAGTCTTTTGGGGGAACAGTGCCTGATAGAATATATCAACGAGGAGAAGATGGAAAGGACAGGCCCACAATGACTTGATCCAAGGTGGCACGTTCTTGAATAGAAACTGCACAGCAGCCAGAGTTGCTTGCCCTTGAGGCAAGAGACCAGGCTTCTGAACCTCTTATCAGTCAGTCCCCAGCTAGGGGCTACTTTCAGACTATGGTGTAACCTCCTCGGCTGGCAGTGGCTGGCAGACCAGGGCGATCCCCTGGAGAAGGGGGCCAGCTGTGAGCTCTTAGCAGCCAATACAGCAGCTGGGTGTAAATGCTTCCAGGAACTGCAACTTTAAACCTCTTTCATTGACTTCTGAACATACAGACTTACAGCCCTTTTAAACTTATCCTATCCTTAATTATAGGAGTATTTGTATTCAGGCAAAGGGAGGAGAGAAACACTGTTGGAAGTTTAAGTTAGGAGAGGGGAGGCAGGGAGAGCTAAGAGGGCTACACAGGAGTGAAGGTGCATGTGGGAGGGGGTTAAAAATAGAGACACTGGAAAAGTTAGTGGGAAGGAAGTTCTTATGTCTGGCTTGGGAAGAGTCCCTGTTTCTGGTTTACAAAGGAGAGGTTCCAATTTGCTTCATCCTTGGCAACTCTTGGGGATAAGAGCCCCCAAAGCTGCAGGTAGCTAAAAACAGCCCCTAGTTCATTCTCCAGCTAGGATGGTGGTCTTCAAATGTTTTTTCTCGTGTACTCTCTGAAAGAATTTTGGAAAAACTATAGGCCCCATTGGAAACCCTGGTGGCACAGTGGTTAAGAGCTATGGCTGCTAACCAAAAGGTCGACAGTTTGAATCCACCAGGCACTCCTTGGAAACTCTACGGGGCAGTTCTACTCTGTCCTATAGGGTCGCTATGAGTCAGAATCGACTCGATGGCAACGGGTTTGGTTTTTTTTATTTTTTTTATTTTTTTAATGTATGGCCCGTTATTGTTGTTGGTAGTTGCCACGGAGTCGATTCTGACTCATGGCGACCCCATGCGTGCAGAGGAAACTGCTCCATGGGATTTTCAAGGCTGTGACCTTTCAGAGGCAGATCACCAAGCCTGTCTTCTGAGGCACCTCTGGGTGGGTTTGAGCTGCCAACCTTTTCACTAGTACTTGAGTGCTTAATGGTTTATGCCACCCAGGGACTCCATATGCCCCAAAACATATTTTAAAGTCGACATCTAACAACTTTCTATGGACAGATTTATGAAAGCTTAACTGATTGCAAAGGATGTAATTTCTGGCATATTGTGAATACTGATATTTAAAAATAAACTGCTGCATCCCTCTTTGAGGAAGCCCTGAAGGTGCAGTGGTCGGGAGCTCAGCTGCTGACCGAGGGGTTGGCAGTTTGAACCCACCAGTTACCCCACGGGAGAAGGATGTAGCCGTTTGCTTCTGTAGGGATTACAGCCCGGGGGGCCCTGTGGGGCAGTTCGACTCTGCCCTATAGGGTCACTATGAGTTGGAATTGATTTGACAGTAACAGGTTTATCCCTCTTTTTAATGTATTAAGTGGAACCAACTATCGGAGCAAGGGAGAATGAAGAAAACTGAAGATAACAAGGGAAAGATTAGTCCTTTGGACTAATGGACCACAGCTACCACAGCCTCCACCAGACTGAGTCCAGAAGAACTAGCTGGTGCCCGGCCACCACCACCGACTGCTCTGACAGGGATCACAATAGAGGGTCCCAGAAAGAACTGGAGAAAAATGTAAAACAAAATTCTAACTCACAAAAAGAGACCAGAATTACTGGTCTGACAGAGACTGGAGAAACCCCAAGAGCCTGGTTCCGGGACACCCTTTTAACTCGGTACTGAAGTCACTCCTGAGGTTCACCCTTCAGCCAAAGATTAGACAGGCCCATAAAACAAAAAGAGACTAAATGGGCACACCAGCCCAGGGGCAAGGATGAGAAGGCAGGGGAGGATAGGAGAGCTGGTAATGGGGAACTCAAGGTCAAGAAGGGGAGAGTGTTGACATGTGGGGTTGGCAACCAATGTCACAAAACAATATGTGTATTAACTGTTTAATGAGAAATTAATTTGCTCTGTAAACCTTCATCTAAAGTACAATAAAAAATAGAACCAACTATCATGGCATTTTGATATCCACCATTACTGATGTAAAAGATACACGAACAAATTTCCTTTTGAACAGTCAGAAACTTTACATCACACCTTTTTCTCCCTGAACCTGTTTTCATTCTACTCACACCACGAAATTGTATCCAAATGTAATATATTTTTATTCTTTAATGTTCTTGATTGCCACATCCTAATCTCCACCACAAAACATGTACAAACTTCTGTTTTAAAAAATGTTTATTTTTGTACAACATGATTGATGTAATTGGTCTCACTGAATTGTACATGGGAAAAATGTTGAATTGGCAAATTTCCTGCTATCTGTATTTTTACAACAATAGAAAAAACCCTGAACAGTCAAAAAACAAGAAACAGATCACAGCTATTGAAAACCCTATAGAGTGCAGTTCACCATGAGTTGGAAACCACTCTATGAGTTGGAAATCACTCTTTGAGTTGGAAACCACTCTATGAGTTGTAAACCACTCTATGAGTTGTAAACCACTCTATGAGATGGAAACCACTCTATGAGTTGGAAACCACTCTATCGGCAACTGGTTTGGTTTTTTAAAAAATAAGGCTAGCACTTCCTTGCCTTAGAGAGAAGGCTTGTAAATTAGCCAGAACTGAGTCTGGCACAGAAAAAAACCAAACCCGTTGCCATCGAGTCGATTCTGACTCATAAGGACCCTACAGGACAGAGTAGAACTGCCCCATAGGGTTTCTAAGCAGTGCCTGGTGGATTCGAACTGCTGACCTTTTGGGTAGCAGCCAAACTCTTAACCACTATGCCACCACGAGAGAGCAGGCCCTTTATGAAACCTTTTATTATAAGTTTATTAGTGTACATAAAATAGTCAACTGTTTACCTCAGAGTCTGTCCCAGTTTTATCCATTCACTCCTTTATATAATACCTCACTGTGCACTTACTGAACACCTACCATGCGTTAGGCCCTAGATAGATGAGGGAGATGGGGGAGTGGTCAAGATGACAAAAGCATGGTCCCTGCCCTCCAAGAGTTTACAGTCTATTAGGGGAGAGGAGAGGTGTCCCAAAGAGCTCTCTCACAAGGCGGAGGCAGCAACCTGGGGCCTGGGGTCTGGATGGGGAGGGGCAAACAGCCTGTCCTTCACCCTGTCTCAGGGCCGCCTGTCACTGGCACTGCTGTGTGGGGCATGGGAGAGCTGTGCCAAGGTGCTCTAGGAGTGGGGGAAGGGAGGCACGGCACCAGCTGACTCCTGCTATTTCGGGAAACCCTCAGTGACAAGGAAAGCATTTTCCCAAATCACTGAGCAGAGCTTCTATTGCCTTCTCTCACGCTGCTGCTCTAATTCCCTATAGGTCCTCGGTATAGGGGTCACTCTAACGGTGCCTGGAGGCGTGTGAATGCATGTGCCTGTATGTGAGAGCGAGCACACCCACCAGGCACCCCCTTGAGGGCTCCTTGCCTTCTATGGGACTTCTCCAGAGCTGGTTTTCCCAGCACAGATAGCAGGGGAGAAGGATTAGCTGAAACTGTGGGAGGAGATGAAATCACTGAGTGAGGGTGGGAAGGGCAGAGGGCCAAGGCCTGAGCTGCTGGAGACCAGCAGTCAGAGAGGGGTTGCACCAGATCAGGGTGGGTTGGAGAGTGCGTTAGAGCTTAGTCCCCACAGAGCCCACACCGGCTCCCAGCAGGCACCCCCTGCACAGGCCTGCCCTCCCCTGCTTGCCAGGGGACCCACTGTCCCTTATGGGGGTAGGAGCTGAGTTGCTGCACTTGAGAACCATCACCTCCATCCAGCAGTCAGGCGAATGAGATGAGTGAGGGGTCCTAGCTCACCGGCAGTTTATAGTCCTGCAAAGGAGACTGAAGCATGTGGAGAAGATCAACAGGAAGCGGATTATGAGGGTGTCCTAAGAGGTACAAGATGCCTCAGGAAAGCGGAGAGAGAGGAATGTTGGCGGGAGAAGGGGCCTGAGAAGCCCCAGGGGAAAGTAGAACTCAAATAGGGCCTTAACGGAAAGAAGGGTAGCCTTGGGGGAGGGGAGGGAACATTCCAGACTGAGGGGCCAACACAGGCAAAGACTTGGCCCTGGACTGTGCTCAGATAATCCAGCAAGGCTGAAGAAACCAGCTGTGGGAAGTGTAGAGGGAGAAGAGTCTAGAAAAAAAGACTGGGGCTAAATCACGGAGGGACTTGAGCACAAAGGATTACGACGCTTTTTCTGCAGAAAAGGAGGACTCGTTGATAAGTTGGGGTGCTGGAAGGATGTGGCTGGATCTGTGCTTTGGAAAGTTGAGTGGCAGTGGGCAATGAGAAGGATGGATGGAGCAGGCCACTCACCCATAGGGCAGCTCTGTGAGAATCCAAGAGAGCCCAGCCCTGCACCATGGAGCATGGCTGAATTCCAGCTCCCGCAGCCAGAGGACACATCTTGTGGGGGGCACACACTGTGGGGGACACACAGGTGCAACTACAAGGGGCAGCCCCACAAAGAAGCAGGGAAACTGGAGAAGGAGTGTCATGGATTGAATTATGTCCCCCCGAAATTATGTGTTATCAGTTTGGCTGGGCCATGAGTCCCAGTATTGTGTAGTCGCCCTCCATTTTGTGATTGTAATTTTAAATTAAAGAGGATTAAGGTGGGATTATAACACCCTCACTAAGGTCACATCCCTGATCCAATGTAAAGGGAGTTTCCTTGGGGTGTGGCCTGTACCACCTTTTATCTTACAAGAGATAAAAGGAAACAACCAGAGAGACAGGGGGACCTCATACCACCAAGAAAGCAGTGCTGGGAGCAGAGCCGTCCTTTGGACCCGGGGTTCCTATGCAGAGAAGCTCCTAGTCCAGGGGAAGATTGATGAAAAAGGCCTTCCTCTAGAGCTGACAGAGACAGAAAGCCTTCCCCTGGAGCTGACGCCCTGACTTTGGACTTGTAGCCTACTAGACTGTGAGAAAATAAATTTCTCCTTGTTAAAGCCATCCACTTGTGGTATTTCTGTTACAGCAGCACTAGATGACTAAGACAAGGGGTTAGGAGGTCATGTGGGACCAAGACAGGGAGAGCTGAACCAAGGCAAGAGCGGTAGTGGGTGGGTGTGGGGGGTCCTCTCCAGAGCAACTAGGGACTTGTATTAAGAAAGGTCACAACTTGTGACCCTCAAAGATAGATAAGGCTTGAATAAAAATGGCTGCTGTGCATTGAGACTGTGCCAAGCAGTGTGCTAAGCTCCCCCTCCGCACCGCAGGATCCCATCACAGCCTCACAAGGAAGCTGTGAGACACTCGTGTTGTGGTCATCCTCAGTTTACAGTGTGGAAGCCAAGGTTAGAGGGGCTGAGGAACTCGCCCAAGTTCCCAGAGACAGTTAATAACGGAGTCGGGATTTGAACCTGAGACCGTCTGCTGCCAAAGCCGGTATTCTGGACCGCTGCACGCACCGGCGTCATTGCAGAAGAAACCGGCCTGGCCCTTTAGGTAGAGACAGGCTGCTACTTGTTGGCACCTTCCGTACTCTGGCTCTAGGCACTCTCCAAGCAGCCCTCGGAGTTTCATTTGGTGTCCTGAGTTGGCTTCCCTACCAGGGAGAGCGCTTTCTGGCTATAAATTATTAAGCTAACTTCCTGCTGCAAATCAGTCTCCTGCAAGTTTGGGCTGCGAGAGCCAGGTTTTCCAGGGCCTGAGCGGCTCTGGAGAAACAAATTCCAGAGGCTCCAGATGGGCAGAGCAGAGTCCAGCGCGCTGACAGCCCCCTGGCAGCCTCCCCCAGCCCGGGCTGGCCAGCCAGGGGGCCAGGGCGGGCGGCACACAAGGTGCCGCTCGCTTCCGTCCCCAGCAAGCTCAGCCCGAGGGCGCCTTCGGGGAAGAGGGCTCGGCTGGTCCTCCTCCCCGACCCCCTCCTCCTCACCTCCATTCAAGTCTCCACTTGGCTGAGTGCCTGGGAGGGGGGAGAAAAACAGAAGGAAAAGAAAAGACGAGGAAATAGCGGGAAACCAAGAGCAGGAAAGAATGTATTCTGTCTGCGGCATGGCGGGAGGGAAAGGTCTGGGGGTGCCCTCATCCCCTGCACACCCCTGCCCGGGGCACCGAATGCCATGGCCCAGCTGTGGGCTTCTCCGAGGAGCCTGCGAAGGCATCTTCCCTCCCACCCATTACTCACCACTTGGGGGGCAAAACTAAGCCAAGCTCGGCACAAAGATAAGATTGAGATGCAGATTCCTTTCCATTGCTCTGAATAGAGCAGATTGGATACGGATTTTCTTCTTTTCTTCCCATTTAGACCATCTGGGCGGCCGGGGCTGCTAGGGAAGGTTGGGAGCAGGTGGGGGAGGGGCAGACGCTCGGTAAACCTTCCCAGCACGCTTCAGTTCAGGAGCCTGGGGGTGAGCGAGAGGATGGACAGGACATGCCTCCCTTTTCCCAAAGGCAAGTTCATTGCATTTTGCTTGGGCGGGGGGGCGGTGGGCAGGGTGAAATACAGAAAAACCCTAATAGCACATTTCCCCCATCAATGCTCAGCGGTCCTTCCTGCAACCCCACCCCACCACATCCCTCCAACTGCAATTAAACCCGTGGGGAAGATAAAGAGGAAAAATGTCATCATAGATAGCTTAACAAGAAGAGTTCTTAAAGATCATCTGGCTCAATGGGGTATTTTACAAAAAAGAAACCGAGGCTTGGACGGAGAGGATCTAGTTCAAGATTGGGCAATCGATTCTGACTCACATAGACCCTCCAGGACAGAGTAGGACTGCCCCATAGGATTTCCAAAACCATAAATCTTTAAGGAAGCAGACTGACATTCTTCTCCTGCTGAAGCGGCTGGTGGGTTCCAACCACCCACCTTTTGGTTAGCAGCCAAGAGCTTAACCACTGCACCACCAGAACTGAGACTAAATAATACTGACAACAACAACATACTAATAACCGTGTTACTATGTACCAGGCAGTGTGCGACGTTCTTTACATTATGCCATTTGATCCTCACAATAACCCTATGAGGTAGGTACTACTGTTATCCCCATTTAATGGATGGGGAAAACAAGGCACAAATAGGTTAAGTAACTTGATTCAGGTCAGACTGGTAGAAGTTGGATGCAAACCCAGGCAGTCAGGCTCCAGAGCCTGTACCTTGCCAATCAGTCATTAGAAAATGACATTACAGGCCGTTCCAGAATTATGACGTATTTGAGTTACAATGAACAGCAATTATCACTGTTTGTTTGTTTTTTTGTATATCTTATCGTTAGTAATACGCACTACCTACAATGTTACAGTTGGTAATATGCTGATGTTATCATTCCATGCCAACCCCCAAAGACAAATAAAGATCGGATTTATAAAAATACTGGTAATAAAAGGCAATAATTATGAAAACTAAAAAAAAAAAAAAATAGAGGTATTCAACTTAACGTCAGAACCGACTTACGTCAGAGTAGTCAGAAGGGAACCCCATCCTAAGTCGGAGACTACCTGTATTTGACATAGTCTTGTAAGCACCTTCTCACAGGGGATCAGTACAACGGTCCACAATTGCTCTGTATTTGGGATCATGGACTTACTTTCTATGAACAGAGTTACTACCGTGACGTAAGAACTGAAAACAACAATATAAAGGTACTGTTTGCATCACTTGGGAAAACAAGTATGAACAAGGTGAGGGCAATTTGTGGCAGGTGATAGGCATGTGGAGGAAGGCGGGACCAGATGCATGAGGGGAGGGGCCAGCATTAGAGGGAGCTGCCTGTGGGTTAGAACCCAGCTCCACTAGGTTCTTCTCTTTTCAGTCTGTTTTCTTCATTTTTAAGTGGGCGCAGTAATTCCTGCCTCATAGAGTTGTTACCTGCCATAAAGCCAGCCCCCTACTTGGGGCGACCTCATAAGTAACACAACGGAACGCTGCTCAGTCCTGCGCCATCTCCATGATCCGTTGTAGATACGACCATTGTGATCCATTGGGCTGTCTTTTCTTTTTTTTTAATTGTATTTATTATCTTAGTTATCTAGTGCTGCTATAACAGAAATACCACAAGTGGATGGCTTTAACAAACAGAAACTTATTTTCTCACATTTATTTTCTCTTCTAGTCAGTTAGAAGTCCAAATTCAGGGCGTCAGCTCCAGAGGAAGGCTTTCTCTCTCTGTTGGCTCTGGAGGAAGGTCCTTCTCATCAGTCTTCCCCTGGCCTAGGAGTTTCTCTGCACAGGAACCCCAGGTCCAAAGGACGCACTCTGTTCCTGTTGCTTCTTTCTTGGTGGTATGAGGTCCCTGTCCCTGCTTGTTTCCCTTTCCTTTTATCTCTTATAAGATAAAAGGTGGTGCAGGCCACACCCCAGGGAAACTCCCTTTACATTGGATCAGGGATGTGACCTTAGTAAGGGTGTTACATCCCACTGTAATCCTCTTTAACATAAAATTACAATCACAAAATGGAGGACAACCACTCCATACTGGGAATCATGGCCTAACCAAATTGATACATATTTTCTGGGGACACAGTTCAATCCATGACATTTATTTTGTCGTTGTTGTTGTTGTTCTTGAGAATATACACAGCAAAACATACACCAATCCAACAGTTTCTACCTAGGGTTTTCATTGGCTGATTTTTGGAAGTAGATCAGCAGGCCTTTCTTCCTAGTCTGTTTTAGTCTGGGAGCTCCACTGAAACCTGTTCAGCATCATAGCAACATGAAAACCTCCACTGACAAGACAGATGATGGCCGCTCATCAGGTGCACTGGCCAGGAATTGAACCAAGGTCTCCCACATGGAAGGCAAGAATTCTACCACTGGACCCCCACTACCCTCTCCATAAAGCTGCAGTGACGCTTAAATGAAATAAGGTCTATAACATGTTTGGATCATGCTGAGCACAGATTAGTATTACAAATGGTGGTGGTTGTGTTAAAGCGGTATGATGATAAGCAGGTTTGGTTTTTTTTTTTTCCTGTTTCCCAAACATTCTGTAATATTTTATCATTTTTGCAAGGAAAAGGAAAACAAAGGAGACTTGCCTACTTTAATTTCTGGAATTAAATGCTAAGGATGTTGCCAGACACAAATCAAATTTATCTATTCATTAGAGCAGCTTCATTTTTCTCCTCCCTATGGGCAGGCTCTCTCCGTGGAAACATTTTGCTATCAGGTATTCAGTTGCTGTATAAAATGAAAACTGCATTTGAAAACATGGCTACAGTTCAAACACAGACACAAATCCAGTTAAAGGCCTGGGCTTTCTCGGGTTTTCAATCACAGATTCACTTGTTCAACATAAACCTTTGTGGGGAGGGCCCATTTCTACTCATTCTCCTGAGCATGTTTCCGCAACACCCCCAGAGCTGTTGTCGTTGTTGTTAGTTGCCGCTGGATTGGTCCCAACTCATGGAGACCTTACATATAACAGAACAAAACAGAAGATGTTGCCCGGTCCTGCACCATCTTCCTGATGGTGGGTATGTCTGAGACCATTGTTGTGACTATTGTGTCAATCCATCTCATTGAGGGTTTCCCTCATTTTTGCCGACCCCCTACTTTACCAAACATGATGTCCTTTTCTAGCAATTGGTCTTTCCTGATGGCTTATTCTAATTCTCCTATAGTTCAGATTCAAAGAGCTCCTAACTATACTTTCAGGGGACATCTAGGTCAATTGGCATAACAAAGTTTATTAAGAAAATGTTCTGCATCCCACTTTGGTGAGTGGTGTCTGGGGTCTTAAAAGCTAGCGAGAGGCCATCTAAGATACATCGATTGGTCCCAACCCACGTGGAGTCAAGAAGAATGAAGAACACCAAAGTCACAAGGAAAGTATTAGCCCAAGAGACAGAAAGGGCCACATAAGCCAAATACTCCATCAGCCTGAGACCAGAAGAACTAGATGCTGCCCAGCTACCACCAATGACCACCCTGACAGGGAACACAACGGAGAGTCCCTGATGAAGCAGGAGAAAAGTGGGGTGCAGCACTCAAATTCTAGTAAAAGACCAGACTTAACGGTCTGACAGAGACTGGAGAAACCCCAGAAAGCACGGCCCCCGGACTCTCTGTCAAACCAGAACTAAAACCATTCCGAGGCCAACCCGTCAGACAAAGATTAGACTGGACTATGGGACATAAAATGATACTCATGAAGAGTGTGCTTCTTAGCTCAAGTAGATACATGAGACTAAATGGGTAGCTCCTGTCCAGAGGTGAAATGAGAAGGCAGAGAGGGTCAGGAGCTTGTTGAATGGACACAGGAAATCAGGGGCAGAAAGGAGGAGTGTGCTGTCACCGTATAGGGAAAGCAATTAGGGTCACATAACAATTGTATGTATAAATTTTTGTATGAGAAATTAACTTGAATTGTAAACTTTCATTAAAGTACAACAATAAAATGAAAAAAACAAAGCTCCTAAAATACACTTCCAACTCTCACTGTGCTCTGGATAGAGGAAGACCAGGAGGACCTGGGGTGGGGGTGCTGATGAACCCCACAGATGATGGGTCTTCTCTCTGCTTCCCACTCAGACTGCCAGCCCCTCACTCTCCCCAAGAACACACTTACCCCTTACTAGTAAGTGAGGTGAGCCCCCTACTGTCCATCCACACCTTGGCTGTTTGACTGGGGCATCAGGCAGCCCAGGGGACAAGGAGGTGGGCAACAGGAGATGGAGTGCAGCCACAGGGCATCCAAGAGACACAGGGGGGACTAGCTGAAACCAGTCACTGAAGGGAGAAGTAGTTTCAGGTGAGTCCATGGATACATGATGAACTAAGAAGAGATAAAGTTAGGTGAGAGGCAAGACTTCCTGATGGACCATGTGGTTGCCAGTTGTATCAGTTCCCTATTGCTGCTGTAACAAATTACCACAAACTTAGTAGCTTAGACCAACACGAATTTATTATCTTATAGTGTTATAGGTTAGAATTCCGATGCTGGTCTCAGTGGGCTAAAATCAAGGTGTCAGCATGGCTTCGTTCCTTCTAGAGGCTCTAGGGCAGGATCTGCTTCCTTGCCTTTTCCAGCTTCTAGAGGCTGTCCACATGCCATCTTGACAGCCAGCAATGTTGTAGCTCTCTAACAATCTTCCATAGTCACAGCTTCCTCTGGCCACAGCTGGGAAGGTTTCTCCACATGTAAGACCCATGAGATTAGATAGGGCTCACCTGTATAATCCAGGATAATCATCCCAGCTCAAAGTGCTTAATTTAATCACATCGCAAAGTCCCTTTTGCCATGTAAGGTCACATAGTCACAGGTTCTGGAGATTAGGATGCAGATATCTTGAGGGGGGCCATTATTCTGCCCCCCACCATACATACTGCCACACAGTTGTTTGCCCAGGGCAAACATATTTCTGGCATTGGAGACTCATCCGTGTCTGAATGCCTAAAGAAGAGCAGCAGCCAGAAAACTCCCCAGCGAGTCATGGCCACACAGAGGGAAAGGGGCGGGCACTGAGGCGATGGTCAGGGAGCATGGATGCAGCAGTCTGAGGCAGGTGGGGGCACTGTGTGGGACTGAGCAGAAGAGGGAGTGAGAGGACCAGAGATGAGATGACAGACACAGGGAAGAGAAACAGCGTCTGCTCCATGGGAAACAGGACAGCTATAAAGTGCAAAGGGGAGATCGTGGGAAAGACCTTACAGGTGAACCACACTTTGAGCAAAAAGAAATTTATGAACATTGGTTAAAACGTTATACCAAGGGGTGATTATTCACTTCCCAAAAGGATTTTGCAAAGCGTTCTTCAAGTAATGAGTTCTACTGTGTTCTTAAAATAGAATTTACACCCAATCTTTCAGTAACACATAAAGGGATGCTTGTAAATCTATTGAAATGAAGTGAGACCAGTAACATCTGCCGCCTTCTGCGCTGTGTTGTTGGAGGGAGAGGGAAGGAACCACCGACTGGGGGCTGCAGAGCTCAGACTCCATTCTGGGCCCCCATGAATGTCATCCCATCTCATCCTCACGGCCACCTTACCCTCACTGCACAGACGTAGGAACCAAGGCTAGAGAGGCAGGGAAGGTCACAACTGGTAAGTGACCGGCCTCTTTGACTCGAAAACCCTGTTCCTTCTGCCTCTCCAGAGAGAAGGGGGATTTTCAAGGAGGAAAGGAGCTGTGGGTTGTGTCAGTAACAGAAGATGCATCCCTTTTAGGTGCACACGGGGGTGCTGAACATAGAACATGCAGGGCGGTTGCTCACCTAGTGGGTCATTTCTGGGGTAATACTGGGGACAAAGCTTTTCATACTAAACTTATTAGAGATAAGACTTTGAATGGCCTGAAAGAAGTAAAATACCATGATGTAAACAGTTGATTTCACATCTCTTTTGGGAGCTGGATGCAGCAGAATAAGGAGGAAGACGGAGCAAACGCAAAGGCATCAGGTGAACAAGGGATTGGCTGCATTTGACTCCAGTGGCTGCACAGCCTTCTGGAAACACCCTTTGGGTTTCAAAACAGATAATATAGAGGACGATGTCATAAAAATATTCATCCATAAACCTACTTCTCTGTCATTGCACTGTCCACATTCCTTCTAACCTCTCGGTCAGCCCTAGTTTCTGCTTCTTTCTTCCAAACATGTAGCTCCCCAAGGTTCTATTCTCAGTTCCCTCTTCTCTCTTGTGTGGTCTGAGCCCCAGCTCCCCCCTTCCCAGGGCCTCCACTCCTACTCCTGCTCAGTCAGCTCCCAGACATCCAGCCCATCTCTTCTGGACTCCAGGCCAGTGGCCACCCCCATCGCAATGACAATCAGACAGCTCTCCAGCAGCCTGCCCCCACGTGAATTGATCTTCTCTTTCCCTTGGCCTACTCCTCCCATATTCTGCATTTCTGTCAACGGTGCCACACACTCCCAGGTATCCTGACTCACTCAGCATCCTCTTGGATTCCCCTTCCCTTCCCTTCCCTCCCACAGCCAATCCGTTGCCAAGTCCTGGCCCTTGTACCTCTATAGTGGGTCCCAAACCCAGGTGTCCTCAGGGTCAGAAGGTGACATGGGTTACGTGGATAGGAAGGGTCAGGGGAGGAAACATACCCCATCTGGTCAGGGCAGCTGCGGCTCAGCTCTCCTCTTCTCCTGCTGAGTGTTCCTTGTGAGGATGTACGTCCCAATCTGCCCATTTTAAAAGAAAACCCATACATCTGGATTCATGTGAGATTCTCTTATTTTTAAATGTTGGCAATTACTTCCACGTTTAGAAATCCCTATGTGCGCCAAACAAAACATGTCTGTTTGTGACCCCTGGACTTCAGCCCCTCTCCCACTGTTCCTGCTCTCCGTTCCCACTGCCAATATGCCAATAACTTCAGCCTCCCCCTTGGACAAATGAACCACCTCCTCCCGGATCTCCCTCGCCCACTTTCTCCATCTCTCCTCTGCTGGTCTCAGGCCCCACTGAATAAACGTTGAGCTCTCAGCTTTATATTCCAGGCCCTCCAGAGAGAGAGAGAGTGGTGAGGGTCAAGGGGACACAGAGAAGAAGGCTGATGCCACTCAGGGTGACAGAGCCATTAATTAACAGAGTTAAACATCTGGTTTTAATTAACACCCTCCCTCCTCTTTCCTTCTCTCTCCTATTTCCTTTCACAAACGGGCACCATGGTGGGTGAAACTAAAGCAGAAACCAGGAGAGCAGACGCGTGAAATGAGATGGGAAGTCCTGGCTGGATTCAGGGGAGGGGGAGAGGAGGGACCTGGTTGTGGTCCCCATGGGCTGAAGGGTAAGAGGACAGTAGGGTAGCTCTGTAGCCTCCGAGGACAGGCTAGGAAGAAGTAGGTTTATGTTTCAGCAAAAGGGATTCAGATTAGACCAGAAGTTTCTTAGACAGGAGCTGGGGACAGAAGCTTAGTACCAGGATTGCATAAGGAAGTCCATGGCTCTTGTGGCTACCAGCATTGGCTGCCTCCCTGATACGCATTCCCCCATCATCGTTGATACAAAATCCCCATGTTACATAGATGACAACGTTCTTATCCCCAGGGGAGACACGTGCTTTCCCAGCCTCCCTTGCAGTTAGAGGTGGCCATGTGATTTAGTTCTGGCCAATGAGAAGTTAGAAGCCTGCTGTAGACTCTGGGAAAATTTTTGCTTTCCTTATAAGAGAACAGACTCAGATGGCAGCAACCCCTTCCCTCACCCCATCTTACTGCCTTGCATAGGAATGTGATGTCTTGAGCAACAGCAACCACTTTTTAACTATGACACAAGAGGCACAAGAGAAAAGCCAAGAGGATATTAGAAATACTTATCCTGATACAGCTGAGCCAATGAGCAAAGACCAGCAGCTCCTGCCACCTTCACACCTCTTAAGTGATTAAATAAATCCCTATTTTAAAAGTTATTGCAGGAGATGATTTGCTGTTAGTTGCAGCCAAAAGCATTCCTTAGTGATATACCCCCCACCAAAACTTCGGAGCAAACTGCTCCTTTCAGGGAGATAACTAACTGACCACTTGTTGACTCAGAGTTGACTGACGTCAACAGTATACACTGCTCAAAGCATTTTTCAGCCTGGACTGCCTAGAACTCGAGATTAGGAACCGGAAAGCTGACAACAGTGTGGGCTTTGGCTGCACTAGATGGTGAGCTCCAAGGGCAGCCCTCTCATCTCTGTCTCTCCTGCACCAAGCATAGAGCCTACCATTGAGTGGGAGCACAGCTGACACGTGTTTGTGTGAATGAACACATGAATGGATGGATGAAGCACTCAGTCCCTTCTTGGCACAGGTGTCCCATAACAAGCAGCTGGCAGAGAAGGACTCTCTCACAGCTAGAATCTAGCTGATTCAAGACCCACCCTCTAAGAAGGCCAGCCTGGAACACCCTTCCCCTTCAGGAATCCTCTTCACCCCTTCCCCAGTTCCTATGATACCCATCTACCCTCACACTTGGCACTTAATCAAACCTCCCCATTTGCCATATATCTGGCTCCCTGGCAAGACTGTAAACTCCTTTAGGAAGATGCCACAATTCTTTCTAAGCCCACAGTGCTTACCACAGTGTCTTGAACACTGAAGATATTTGATAATTTTTTTCATTTCAGGTTGATGCTTTGAAGGGGTGCTAAAAGGTTGATGATTTAGGGTTGCTCTGAAAAGAGCTCTCCTAAAAAGCACAGTTCCCAAATATCTGTAGTACTGCCTGAAATTTTACCATTAGACATTGACTGCTTTGACTAGCTGAGTCACCTTACCTAACCACTCTGAGTCACAGTTTTGGGAAATGGGAATAATAATAACACCTGTTTCATAGTGCCATTGTAAGAATCAAATAAGCATGAAAGTTCTTTGTAAGAATGCATATTATAAAAAGTTTTTAAAGATGATTTTAAACTGTAAAAAAGTTACATTTTTGCAACAATAACAACTAAAAAACGGAGGGAAGGGCTACAGATGTTGATACTAATTAGACATAACCGATCACCTTATGGGATTAGTTCTCTTGGTTTGAGGACGTCTTAGGCTGGGTTCTCTAGAGGAGCAACATGAGTAAATTGTGTATATATAGTATATATATATAGAGAGAGACATTTAATTCAAGGAAATAGGTCACACAGTTGTGGAGGCTGGCAAGTCCCAAATCCATGGGTCAGGCGTCAAGCTGGAAGCTTCTCCTGGCTCACGCAGTTGCAGGGGCAGGTCAGATGGCAGGCAGCTGGCTCTCAGGGCTGCATGAGCTGGTGAATCCCAAAATCTGCAAGTCAGATGGCAGGCTGCTGGCTCATGGGATGCAGGAGCTGGCAAATCCCCAAATCTGCAGATCAGACAGCAGGCTGCTGGCTCATGTCCCAAGAACCAGAGGTCAAAGGATAAGGAGACAGATGCAGGATTGAGAGTGCATGAGCTTTATCAGAACATCCATACATACGGGATATAAGCCACACTCCCAAGGAAACTCCCTTTTCAGCTGATTGGCTCACACATCAGATCACCAAGTGGAGGATGACTACATCAAATCACAAGACGTAGGATGATTATATCATTACATAACTTCCAAATCACATCATTGATAACTACCAAACAACATCCTTACATAACTGACAAACCACTGAGAATCATAGCCTAGCCACATTGACACAAAACCTTAACCATCACAGTCTACCCCTTGTCAACTTGGCACCTGTACACATTTCCTTAAACCATATGCAATCTCTAAATACAGACAATTACAAAGTCATACTTGTGCCTAACGTGATACAACTAACATGCTTACAACCAAAAACTCGCTAGCCCCTTTTACATCTTATATTTCATCATAAGTACTGGAATAAGGGACGGAAGAAAACAAAGATATTTGCTATATATATATACATATGCACACATACATGCACAACAAAACAAGGAAGAAATACAAAAACAATAACGGTCTTCGTTTCTGCAACTGGTCACATGGCCATAGCTGGTATTTACAACTACCTTCTTCACCACCCATTCTGTATTCCCTTTGTCCTCACAAGCACCTCAACTGGTCACAGTTCTTTGCCTGGTGGGGTGACCCAAATCTTCATTCCTGGAGGATCTGGGCCATCAGTAGTCATGTTGCAATTGGGTTGCTGTAGTTTTCCACTGACTTTAATTATAAGGCCTGGTAGTACTGAGAGACACCCTAAGGGATCGCCTGTATTCCAGACATACTCTTTTTTACCTCCATTACATAATATCAATCTGATTTCCCCTTGGTAACCAGGATCAATCACACCAGCCAGTATGGTAACTCCTTTCTCTGCCTGTTGATCCAGAGGCATGAGAAGCCCAAAGTGGCCAAGTGGCATTCTTAACTTCCAGTGCAATGGATTCAGTGTTTTGTCTCCATGTGGGAACATTCCTCCCTTTGGAACTAAGACATTTAAACCCGCAGAGTACGGGGACAGGAAACAAAAATTTTCCAAATGGGTCACTAGGAGTAATACTGAGTGGTGCCACTCCCCAGCATTTCTACCCCTTGAGTCCTGGACCTGTGAATTCTGACTATGGGAGAAATAGCACCATATACTGGATGCTGGTTTAGAGCATATACAGCCTCTTGGAGAACATTGCCCCAACCCTGCAAGGTACTGTCACCGAGCTGGTGGCTTGATTGTGTCTTTAGAAGGCCATTCTATTGTTCTATCAAGCCAGCTGCTTCAGGATGATGGGGTACATGGTGAGATCAGTGAATTCCATGAGCATCGGCCCATTGCCACACATCATTTGCCGTGAAGTGAGTCCCTTGACTTAAGGCAATGCTGAGTGGGATACCATGATGCTGGATAAAGCATTCTGTAAGTCCATGGATGGTAGTTTTGGCAGAAGTATTGTGTGCAGGGAAGGCAAATCCATATCCAGAGTAAGTGTCTATCCCAGTAAGAACAAATGCTGCCCTTTCTATGATGGAAGTAGTCCAATGTAATCAACCTGCCACCAGGTTGCTGGCTGATTGACCTGTGGAATGATGCCATATCAGGGACTCAATGTTGGTCTCTGCTGCTGGCAGACTGGGCACTCAGCAGTAGCTGTAGCCAAGTCGGTCTTGGTGAGTGGAAGACCATATTGCTGAGTCCATGCATAACCTCCATCCCTGCCACCATGGCCACTTTGTTTATAAGCCCATTGAGCAATGATGGGAGTGGCTGGGGAAAGAAGATGACTGATTTCCACAGAACATGTCATTCTATGCACGTGGTTATTAAAATCCTCTTCTGCTGGGGTCACCCTTTGACGAGCATTCACATGAGACACAAATATCTTCACTACTTTGGCCCATTCAGAAAGATCTATCCATGCACCTCTTTCCCATATTTCCTTGTCACTAATTTTCCATTCATGTTCCATCCAAGTCCCTGACCATCCAGCCAAAACCATTGGTCACAGCCTGTGAATCAGTATACAATTGTACATCTGGCCATTTCTCCTTCCAAGTAAAGTGAACAACCAGGTGCACCGCTCAAAGTTCTGAACATTGGGAAGATTTTCCTCACCATCATCCTTCAGGGAGGTCCCAGAAAGGGGCTGTAGTGCTGCTGCTGTCCACTTTCGAGTGGTACCTCCATATCATGCAGAACCATCCATAAACTAGGCATGAGCTTTCTCTTCCTCAGTTAACCAATCATAAGGAACTCCCCATGAGGACATTGGTCCAGACTGGGAGAGGGAAGTTAATGTGACAGGAGTGGAGACCATGGGCACTTGGGCCACTTCCTTATGTAACTTACTTGTGACTTCATGTCCTGCTCAAGCCCCAACTTGTCTATACAACTTCTATTTAGTGACAGAGTGCTGCTGTGCACATCTAACTTTATGACTCTGTGGGTCAAATAACACCCAATTCATGACGATCAGCTCAGGTCACATGGTGATTTGGTGGCCCATGGTTAAGCCTTCAGTCTCTACTAAGGCCGAGTAACAAGCCAAAATCTGTTTCTCAAAAGGAGAGTAGTTATCTGCAGAGGATGGCAGGGCTTTGCTCCAAAATCCTAAGGGTCTGCACTGTGATTCACCAATAGGGGCCTGCCAAAGACTCCAAACAGCATCTCTATCTGCCACTGACACTTCAAGCACTATTGGGTCAGCTGGATCATATGTCCCAAGTGGCAGAGTAGCTTGCATGGCAGTCTGAACCTGCTGCAGAGCCTTTTCTTGTTCTGGGCCTCACTCAAAACTAGTAGCTTTTTGAGTCACTTGACAAATAGGCCAGAGTAGCACACCTAATAAGGGACATGTTGCCTCCAAAATCCAAAGAGGCCCACCAGGCATTGTGCCTCCTTTTTAGTTGTAGGAAGGGCCAGATGCAACAACTTATCCTTCACTTTAGAAGGAATATCTTGACATGCCCCATACCACTGGACTCCTAGAAATTTCACTGAGATGGAAGGCACCTGAATTTTTGTCAGGTTAATTTCCCACACTATAGCACACAACTGTCTTACCAATAAGTCTAGAGTTATTGATATTTCTTCCTTATTACGTCCAGTCACCATAATGTCATCAATGTAATGGACCAGTGTGATGTCTTGTAGAAGGGAAAGGTGATCAAGGTCCCTGTGAACTAAGTTATGACATAGAGCTGGAGCATTATATACTTCTGACGTAGGACACTGAAGGTGTATTGCTGGCCTTGCCAGCTGAAGGCAAACTGTTTCTGGCGATTCTTCAAAACAAGTATGGAGAAAAAGGCATTAGCCAGATCAGAAGCTGCGTATCAGGTACCAGGAGATGTATTAATTTGCTCAAGCAATGAAACCACATCTGGAACAGGAGCTGCAATTGAAGTCACCACCAGGTTAAGTTTTCAACAATCCACTGTCATCCTCCAAGATCCAACTGTTTTTTTGCACAGGCCATATAGGTGAGTTGAATGGAGATGTGGTGTGAATTACCACCCCTGCATCCTTCAAGTCTTTGGTGGTGGCAATAATCTCTGAAATCCCTCCAGGAATGCAGTATTGCTTTTGGTTTACTATTTTCCTAGGTAGGGGCAGTTCTAATGGCTTCCACTTGGCCTTTCCTACCATAATAGCCCTTACTCCACAGGTCAGGATCCATTGTGGTGGTTCTGCCAGTTGCTGAGTATGTCTATTCCAATTATGCATTCTGGAACTGGGGAAATCACTACAGGATGGGCTCGGAAACCCACTGGACCCACTGTGAGATGGACATGAGCTAAGACTCCATTAATAACTTGACCTCCATATGCCCCCACTCTGACTGGTGGGCCACAGTGACGTTTTGAGTTTCCTGGAATTAGTGTCATTTCAGAGTCAGTGTCCAGTAATCCCTGAAAAGTCTGATTGTTTCCTTTTCTCCAATGAACAGCCATTCTTGTAAAAGGCCGTAGAACCCTCTGGGAAAGGCTGGGAAAAAGTTTAACAGTATAAATTTTTGGCAGTGCAGCGGCGTCCTTCCTCAAGGGTCCCCAGCCTCCCCTTCACTCAAGGGGTTGTGGGTCTTTAAACTGGCTCAAGTCTGGAAATTGATTGAGAGGCCACAACTATTCTGGTGATTCGAGTTAGACTGCTGATCACTTGACCTAGAATTCTTCCACTTGTACAGATCAAATATTTAGTAGATTTCCCATTTATTTCACTCCTAGGGCACACATGACTAAGTAGCCAATGCCATAAATCCATACGAGTCAGACTATTATGATTACTGCTTTGACTCTGCTGTCCATTACAGTAACCAAGCCCACCTCGTCTTTGTCAACTGAATGCCGCCACTTAGCCCCTACCATCACGGGGTCCAATCAGCCACATTGTAGTTAGATGTCTTCATTCGGTTCGGGCAGTTCCCACTGTCAAATCTGACTTACAAAAAAATATCAATCACAGCAGTCTTCAAGTAGCTGGGGCTCCTTTCACAAATTTGTTCCTAACTGTTGTGAGGAGGTGTGTCGTCTGGGTACTCCATGGGTGGGTCTGTGGGTCCAACCTGATAAATTCACTCTAACATACCAATTTTCCTAAGCCTTTGGATACCTTCTTCTACAGTATTCCAAGGCAGGTTTGGCATTTCAACTTGATTTAGTGTAGGTCACTGCTTAATCCATGCTTCAGTGAACCAAGCAATTAAACTATTAGATCCTTTTCTAACCTCTCAAGCTGAAACAATGAATGAAGAATCTGTGCTTAAGGGGCCCATAACAATAAACTCAGACTGATTCAACTTTATGTTCCTTGCACTATTATTCCACACCCTTAATAGTCATTCCCACACATATTCCCCAGGTCTCTGATTTATATCTTAGAAAAATTAAGCAGTTCTTTTGGAGTGTAGTGTACCTCCTCCTGAGTCACACTTTGTACTTCACCTCTTGGGGCTTGCTGGGACTTAAGTCTAGTTATAGGTCTAGAAGCAAAACTGGGCGGTGAGGGTGGGTCCTGGAGACATTCAGCAATGTCTTGTAAGGCATCTGCCTTGATATCTCAGACAAAGACTCTTCAGACACAGCTGGGTTAATCTCATCAGATGGGGGTAGAAGGGATAATGGTTTTACTGGGAGGGTGGTCTGGCAGACAAAGATGGAATAGTATCTTCAAACGGGAGTAAGAGGGCTTGTTCTGTTGGCAGGAGTGATTCAATGGAATTTAGGGTCTCGATGTCCTCAGCTTCCTGATTATCTGCCCATATGTCACCATCCCAAGTTTTAGGATCCCATTTCTTGCCAATCAATGACCTCACTTTAACTTCAGACATCATGGTTGGGCTGAATTTCAACTGGCATTGTAATTCAGCCACTCTTACGATGAGACTCTGGGTTTGGTTTTTGGCAATATCAGCTCTGTTACTACAAGAAATAAGGCTTTCTTTTTTCACAGGGGGCAACTTTCAGGTTTTGTATGCAGTGCTTGAGCTTGACTCTGAAGCCCTCAGCTCATCTCTTTCACCACTTTGCCTAGTGAAAGCTGGACTAGCCAACCAGCTTCCTTATACTTCTCGTTCTGACAAAATTATAGAAAAGTATCAAATATACAGTCACACATAGCCTTGTCTCTCACGTATATTTGATCTATTGTTGGTGATATTTTGCATATTTCTATTGCCACCTCACACCATGGATTACTGTGCCCTCTTTGTTACTGGAGGTAGAGTCATCAGCACCTTTAAGACTAGCCAGACTTGAGAACCAATTCAGAAAACTCATCCTTAGGATTTTGTTCCTCTACAACCACTCTCAGTTGTCTTAGCCTGGGTTCTCTAGAGGGGAAAAACCAGTGAAATGTGTATATATGATTAAGAGCTACGGCTGCTAATCAAAAGGTTGGCAGTTCAAATCCACCAGCCGCTTCTTGATAGCAAAGTGTTTGGTTTTATATATACACATGGCTCACGCAGTTGTGGAGGCTGGCAAGTCCCAAATCTGTGGGTCAGGTGTCAAGCTGGAGGTTTCTCCTGATGCATGTGGCTGCAGGGGCTGATGAACCCAAAATTAGCCGGTCAGATGGCAGGCTGCTGGCTCACGTCCCAAGAAACAGAGGTCAGAGGATGATGAGTCAGATGGAGGATCGAGGGCTCATGAGCTTTGCCAGAACATTCATATATATTGGATGCAGGCCACACCTCAAAAAGGAACTCCTTTTTCAACTGATTGGCTGCTCACATCAGATCACAAAATGGGGGATGACTATATCAGATCACAAGATGGAGGATAATTACATCATTACATAACTGCCAAACTACATTATTACATAACTGCTAAACCACTGAGAATCATGGCCCAGCCAAGTTGACACACATCCTTAACCATCACAGAGGGCTTAGGGTGGTGGTCTCATGGAATAATTCAGTCAATTGGCATAATATAGTTCTTAAAGTTTATGTTCTACCTCCCAGTATGATGAGTAATGTCTGGGGTCTTAAAAGCTTACAAGAGGCCATAAGATACAACTATTGGTCTTTATTTGTATGGAACAAGAGAGAAAGGAAACCCAAGAATCAGAGAAGGAAGTACACTACAGGACAGGCAGAACCACTGCCTCCTCTACCTTGAGGTCAGCGGAACTAGATGGTGCCCAGCTACCACTACTGACTGTTCAGATCAGGGACACAGTAGGTGTATCTTAATAAAAAGGGATAAATATGTGGGAAAGAGCTTCAAATTCTTAAAGAATCAAGACTTACTGGACCTATTGGGGCTAGAAAAGTCCCTGAGACTATGCTTGAGTTGCTCATCAAACCTTGAATTGAAACTACCCTCGAAAGTCACTTTTAAACTAAGTAACAGTTTAGCTCAAAGAGTAAAGATTGTCACGCTTGAGTATTGTGTTCTTTAAAAAAAAAAAAACACTATATAAGACTTGGTAGTGCCGTGGTTAAGAGTTTGGCTGCTAACCGAAAGGTCAGTAGTTTGAATCCACCAGCTGCTCCTTGGAAACCCTATGGGGCAGCTCTACTCTGTCTTATAGGGTCGCTATGAGTCGGAATCGACATGACAGCAGTGGGTATATAAGACCAAAGGGTCAACAGCTATTTTAAACCATAGATGAGAAGGTTGGGGGTGGGGGGGACAGGGAGTTTAAGTAAATGGAAGTGAAACAACTAGAACAGAAATAACAAGAATGTTGACACAGTGTGAAGAATGTAATCAATGTGTTTGATCATTATGTCTAGAAACCATGGAATGGGAGCAGGTTTTGCTGTGTATATTTTCACCAAAAATAAAATTAAATATTTTAAAAAGTGTGAGTAGTCTTGAAAGAATTATTCTAGTAATTATTCACTTTTTACAGCAATTTTGTAGACTTTAGGATGGGGAGGAACCTTAGACTTCCCCCTCCTCAGCCACTCCATAAATGACCTCTATACCATCTTTAGAAGTACTCGAGGAGTTTCTTAAGTTTAATTAACGTGGAGTTTCACAGGAGAGAGAGACGATAAATTTGGGGGGAGGGGAACAGCCCTGTAGCGATTGCTGTTGGTGCCTTCACCATATCCCCATTACTGGGATGGTAAATCCATCTCCCAGCTGCTGCAGGGGCCTTAGCCATATCCCCATTACTGGGATGGTACATCCGTCTCCCAGCTGCTGCAGGGGCCTTAGCCATATCCCCATTACTGGGATGGTACATCCATCTCCCAGCTGCTTCAGGTATAGGCAGTTAATGGTGCATATCCACAACCTTCTCCAGAGGCTGGCCCTTAGCCTAGAGAGTCTCCTCACCCAGATGTGCCTGGGAGATTCCAACCCTCACCCCCATTCCATGCCCTGTGGCCAATCACTGACTAACACAGACTATAAAAGCCCAGCCCCTTGTTTCAAGGTGTAACAAATTCTGTGGTACAATCCACACTTCAGAGCACCCCCAGGGATCAGGCTGATATGGCACCTTTGCCTGGCTTCTTCCTCTGCCATGTACCGCTTCCCTCACTCCCTCACAGGTTCTTCATGAAGCCACCCTCAGTCAATCACCTGCCCAAGAATCCCAGCCTCAGGCTCCGCTTCCAGGGAACCTGACCTAAGGCAAATCCTTAGAGCACTTTCGCAGGGGAGGACTGGGAGGGAGGTAGCAGAAGAAGTGGGTTGACTTCAGACAAAGATTAGGCAGGCCCATAATACAAAACGAGACTAAATGGGCACACCAGCCCAGGCGCAAGGACTAAAAGGCAGGAGGGAACAGGAAAGCTGGTAATGGGGAACCCAAGGTCGAGAAGGGGAGAGTGTTGACATGTCATGGGGTTGGCAAACAATGCCACAAAACAGTATGTGTATCGTTTAATGAGAAACTAATTTGCTCTGTAAACCTTCATCTAAAGCACAATTTAAAAAAAGGAGAAGAAGTGGGTTGATGTGAAGGCCAAATCCTGTACATTTCTGATTTGGCCCAGGGCTCTGCCTCTTCACCCTGTGTGCAAGAGAAAACGTGGACCAGGCCCCAGCCCTCAGACCCCTCGAGGGCAGGAGCCAGACCAAAGCTAGTGCACGTGCCTTCATCCTTCCCACTCTCCTGACCTCTCCAACCCCCATCTCTCTCCAAGGAAATGTGTAAATCCTCTCCCAGGCCCAAAAACATTTTCCTGGAAAGCTATAAATTCAGAAAAATCAATTGGTTTCCATGTCACAGATTATCAAGACAGGCTCCCAGGAATGTTTAGGCTCAGAGACTCACAAAGCACTGGTGTTGAAAGGGCCTTGGGAGAAAATGTAACTCTCTTTTAGGGTTTCATTTGGATCAGACTTCTGAGCCCGTGCCTCTCTCCTCTCAATACAATTGTGATAATTATGGCCTGTTTTATTCTCCTCTAAACCATTTACACAACTGGACAGAGTGGAAAACAAATGTATGCCAATCACCCCCTAAGCCTCTTTCTCAGGGCTGGCTTCCCAAGAGGCAATGACCTTGAGTCAGAAGGGACAGTGGTCCTGGGGGTGACCTAGCACTGGAGAGGTGAGTGTTGAAAGGGCCTGCTGGCTCCAGTCACATGTGCTGTGCCTCTTAGGTTGGAAAGATGGAAAAAGGCAACTCTTTGCACTATTATGTACCCCAGCCCAGCCTTCCACACCAGCACAATTGGAAATATCATTTCTTTTTAAGAAGGGGCAGGGGAAATCAAGTAAATTCATATCTTCCTGAGGTTAATAGTGCCTTGTGTGGACATCTGAGGACACCCTGCCTGTTCCCCCCACATCTAGGCAAGGCAGCTCCTCCTCCCTCAGTTCAGGAAAACTGGACTGGGGGAGAGGCAGGTCACTTCATTTCAACCACATCTCTTAGTGACCTCAGCAGTGGCTGGTCCCCCTCACTGTCAGGACATTCTTGCATCTTTTCTGCTACATGAACCAATATTTGTCAAGGGCCCTAATAAGTGCCATGGGCCTAAGTACTGGAAAAGGACACCATCTCTCTCCTTGGAGGAATCCTTCTTTTGAGAACTCCATGGTCTTCTGGCCATTTATTAACACTTACATCCGATTCTCCTTTCCTCATAAATGACCCCCGATTTTCCAAATCCCAGATAACAGGTCTTCTGGTGAAAACACACATGGTTTCTGCCCTCTGGTAGTCATAATTATATCTAAGCTTTCTGGTGTTCTTCATTCTATGACAGACAGTGTAGTGATTGCTTTCCAAATGTTACCTCATCTTAACCTCATCTTAAGCCTATGAAACAGGCATTATTGCCTTTTTACAGATGAGAAAACAGGGTTGGAGAGAGGTTGGACAGCTTGCCCATGGACACATAGTAAGTGGCCTAGATCTGATCTCAGTCAGGTTTGCCTGATGCCAAAGCCTGTGCCCTTAGCCAGTCTGCTTCCCGCCTCCTTACAGAGCTGCTGTGGAGGTGGATTCACCCAGGAAGGCAGGAGAGGGCTTTGTGCTCTCTCCAGGATGTGGGAGCGCAGAGAGGGGCAGCTCCTGGGGAAGAGAGTACCTCCTCACTCCCCATACCCAAGGCTGAGTCCAGGTCAGTTCCTCTCCCTCCACCTCTCTACATCCCATCCCGCACAGGGTCCTGGATTCATTTTCTTCATCTCTCCTGGTCAGATCCCTGTGGCTGTCAGAGCCTTCGATCAAGATTCTTTATCCCAAAATGGTATGGCTCCTGGGGAAACAGTTTGTCGGTTCCTCAAAAAGTTGAACACAGACCTTTCATATGACCCAGCAATTCCGCTCCTAGGTATATACCCAAAGTCTTAAAAGCAGCTGGGCGAATAGACACATGTACACCAATGTTCACTGCAGCACTATTCACAACAGCCAAAAGGTGGAAACAACCAAAATGTCCATCAACAGATGAACGATAAACAAGATGTGGTATATATATACAATGGAATATAAGATATTTACCTGTGATTTATGGACTATGCAAAGGCATTTGACTGTCTGGATCATAACAAATTATGGATAACATTGCAAAAAATGGAAATTCTGGAACACTTAATTGTGCTCATGAGGAACCTGTACACAGATCAAGAGGTATTCGTTAGAACAGAACAAGGGGATACTGTGAGGTTTAAAGTCAGGAAAGGTGTGCCTCAGGGTTGTATCCTTTCTCCATACTTATTCAGTCTGTATGCTGAGCAAATAATCCAAGAAGCTGGACTCTATGAAGAAGAGTGGGGCACCAAGATTGGAGGAAGATGCATTAACAACCTGCATTATTCAGATGACACAACTTTGCTTGCTCAAAGTGAAGAGGACTTGAAGCACTTACTGATGAAGATCAAAGATTACAGCCTTCAGTATGGATTACACCTCAACATAAAGAAAACAAAAATCTTCACAACTGGACCAATAAGCAACATCATGATAAATGGAGAAAAGACTGAAGTTGTCAAGGACATCATTTTACTTGGATCCTCAATAAACACCCATGGAAACAGCAGTCAAGAAATCAAAAGACACATTGCATTGGGCAAATCTGCTGCAAAAGACCTCTTTAAAGTGGTGAAGTGAAAAGCAAAGATGTTAACTGGAAGACTAAGGTACACCTGACCCAAGCCATGGTGTTTTCAATTGCCTCATATGCATGCGAAAGATAGACAATGAATAAGGAAGCCTGAAGAATTGACATCTTTGAATTGTGGCGTTGGTGAAGAATGTTGACTATACGATGGACTGCCAAAAGAATGAACAAACGTGTCTTAGAAGAAGTACAACTACAATACTCCTTAGAAGCAAGGACAGCGAAACTACGTCTCACATTCTTTAGACATGTTATCAGGAGGGATCAGTCCCTGGAGAAGGACATCATGCTTAGTAGAGAGTCAGCAAAAAAGAGGAAGACCCTAAATGAGATGGATTGACACAGTGGCTGCAACAATGGGCTCAAGCACAGGAACAATTGTGAGGATGGCACAGGTTAGGGCAGTGTTTTGTTATATTGTACATAGGGTTGCGAGTCGGAACCGACTCGATGGCACTTTAACAACAACATAAAGAGAAATGAAGTCCGGATGCATGCCACGACATGGATAAATCTTGAAAACAGTATGCTGAGCAAAATTAGTCAGTTGCAAAGGGACAAATATTGTGTGATCTCACTTATATCAGTAGAAATGCCCATAGGGTTTCCAAGGAGCTGCTGGTAGATTCGAACTGCTGACCTTTTGGTTAGCAGCTGAACACTTAACCACTGTGCCACCAAGGCCCCAAACAAATATATAAAAACCAAAAATTATTAGTGGTTACCAGGGGTGGGAGGGAGGGGGTAAAGGGGAGCTTTCGCTTGGGGGCAGTGAGTTTATGTTAATGGCAGTGGAATAATTTGGAGAAGGATAGCGAGAACAGTTGCACAACTTGAAGAATGTAATCAGTGTCACTGAATTGTACACGTGGAAACTGTTGAATTGGTGTATTTTTGTTTTGTGTATTTTCACCACACCAAAAAAAAAAAAAAAAGATTCTATATTTCAGCCTCTCCAACCAGAGCTCCCAGTACCCCTTTCACCCCCAAATATCACAGCCCCTGGTCCTCCCTACCTTCATGGAGCCCGCGTGTATCTATATTTCTAGGGTGAAAGAAGTCATTCTGGCCCGCTGAGATGCTCACTGCTGCAGGAGCTGGAGTCACTGGCTCCTTCTGCTCCTCGATGTTCCATGTTCACAGTCGCAGGGGAAAGTCACTGCTCATTAGCTGTGCCAACGGCGGGGGTGGCAGACAGCAGCGAGGCAGATAAGCCAAGGTAGTGGGGAATGTAAAAATCATCTCTATTTGGCTTTGGAAGGTATTTTTGGACCTACAGTTGAATGTGGGTGTGTGTGATGTGCTGGGAACTCACAACATTTCAAACCAAACACTAAAGCTAAGTCAGCAGGACCTGACTGCTGGTTTTAGGAATTAGAAAGCTGTCCATCTATTCCCATTTCCGGCTGAGCAGGGGAGCTCGGCTGCTCAGACTGTCATTCAGGACCAGATGAGGCAGAGCTGCCCCCTCTCTAGAAGTCAGACCAATGCCTTCCCCTGATCTGGAGCCCTGCCTCCAAACTTGATGCCTACAGGGGCTGGGCAGCTAAGCAAGGGGAGCCAGATGAGGTCGCACAAAAGGGAGTGGCCAAGTGGGACTATGAGCCTCTTCAGAATGACAGAGCCATTCCTCAGGGGCAGCTGCTACTCTGCTCAAGCTGATGGTAGGAGCCAAACAAAACATATCTGTGAAAGAATCTGGCCCACTGACAACTGGTTTGCAAGCTCTGGCCCAGTGGTTCTCAAGTTTCAGCTTGCCTCAGAATCACCTGGAAGTCTTGATTGACCTGTGTGACACACGGTATCCTAACCACTTTTTATGCCTCTGGAGTTCGTCGGGAAGGCGGTAGCCCGATTTTAACCCATTTAGCCTCAAGTTGGGAGCCTTTTTAAACGCATGAAGCTCAGGAATCCTAATTTGGAGCCTCCTTTTTGTGCAGATTGAGCGTTGTCTTAGGTGAAGCCTCCTGGATGTGTGAACTTCCTAAACTTTTGACAGGTTTGCCTTTATTTCTATGAGATAAGGCTCCTCACTATGTTTCCCAGTTACTATGTTCTCATGAGAATGTACTTAGGGTGCGAATAAGCTATTTTTAGTCTTCGTTCAGTCATAGTGGCCATTTTCTCCTTGACGCCATTCATTGTTTCCAGGTATTACTGGCTTCCTGCTTTTCTGGCTTCTGAACAGTCAATAATGCCTTTGCAATAAGGAATGGTGCATTGCAGTGGTACTTTTCCAGAGACTCGAACTCCTGTTAAGTTATTCTTACCCCGTATTCATTCTTAGGGCCCAATCATTGCTTCCATGTGTAGTAGGTGGAATGCACCTCTGTGAGTAGTTCTGCAGTACTCTAGGGCACCTGTTTCTGCTTCTTAGCTGTTAGTGCTGCTTTTGTTACACTGAAGAATACATAGTGGTGATAATTTTGCTGAGATTCAAATTCCTTACGTTTTATTTATTTGGCCTGTAAGTACTACTTTGGCAGTAATAAAGAATGCATTGTAGTGGTAAATTTCCTGAGATAAAAAATCCCTTGGCTTTATTTATTTGGGCTGTAAGTACTGATTTTGTGGCAAGGAAAAAGGCATTGTATCATGTTCTGAAAAGTTTCATGAAAAATAATAAAAACGCTAAGAAGAAGGAGACTAGAAGAAAATGCATATGCAGTCACTGTCAGGTGCCTTCATGTTTTACCTGTTTTGCAAATGTTCAAGAAATTAAAAAAAAAAAGATTTTATCATTGACTCATATCAGCAGGATTTACTATGTCTAGGGTCCACCACGTGTCTGTCAGTTTGTCGCACTGTGGGGCTTGCATGTTGCTGTGGTACTGGAAGCCTTGCCACCAGTATGTCAAATATTAGCAGGGTCACCCTTGGTGGACGGGTTTCAGCGGAGCTCACAGACTAAGACAGACCAGGAAGAAGGACCCAGCAGTCTACTTCTGAAAAATTGGCCAGTGAAAACCTTATGAATAGCAGCGGAACATTGTGATATAGTGCCGGAAGATGAACCCCTTAGACTGGAAGGCACTCAAAATACAACTGGGAAAGAGCTGCCTCCTCAAAACAGAGTCAATCGTAATGACATGAATGGAGTAAAGCTTTCAAGACCTTCATTTGCTGATGCGGCACGACTCAAAATGAGAAGAAACAGCTGCAAACATCCATTAATAATTGGAACATGGAATGTATGAAGAATGAATCTAGGAAAATTGGAAGTCAACAAAAATGAAATGGAAGACATAGAAATTGATATCCTAGGCATTAGTGAGCTGAAATGGGCGGGTATTGGTCATTCTGAATCAGACAATCATATGGTGTACTATGCCAGGAATGACAGCTTGAAGAGGAATGGCATCGCATTCATGTCAAAAAGAACACTTCCGGATCTATCCTGAAGTATAACACAGTCAGTGATAGGATAATATCCATACGCCTACAAGGAAGACCAGTTAATATGACTATTATTCAAATTTAGGCACCAACCACTAAGGCCAAAGATGAAGGAACTGGAGATTTTTACCAACTTCTGCAGTCTGAAACTGATCAAATATGCAATCAGGATGCATTAGTAATTATTGGCAATTGGAACGTGAAAGTTGGAAACAAGGAAGAAGGATTGGTAGTTGGAAAATATGACCTTAGTGATAGAAATGACGCTGGAGATTGCAGATAGAATTTTGCAAGACAAATGACTTCTTCATCGCAAATACTTTTTTTTAACAACACAAATGGCGACTATACACCTGGACCTAGCCGGATGGAATACGCAGGAATCATATCAACTACATCTGTGGAAAGAGATGATGGAAAAACTCAACATCGCCTGTCAGAACAAGGCCAGGGGCCAAATGCAGAACAGACCATCAATTGCTCATATGCAAGTGGAAGTTGAGGAAAATTAGAACAAGTTCACAAGAGCCAAAGTATGACCTTGAATATATTCCACCTGAATTTAGAGACTATCTCAAGAATAGATTCAATACACTGAATGCTAATGACTGAAGACCAGACGAGTTGACATCAAGAACATCATACATGAAGAAAGCAAGAGGTCATTAAAAAGACAAGAAAGAAAGAAAAAACCAAAATGGATATCAGAAGAGACTCTGAAAGTTGCTCTTGAATGTAGAGTAGCAAAAGCGAATGGAAAAAATGATGAAGTAAAAGAGCTGAACAGAAGATTTCAAAGGGTGACTTGAGAAGACAAAGTAAAGAATAATGAAATGTGCAAAGACCCGGAGATAGAAGACCAAAAGGGAAGAACACACTCGGCGTTTCTCAAGCTGAAAGAACTGAAGAAAAAATTCAAGCCTATACACTATTAAAGGATTCTATGGGGAAAATATTAAATGACGAGGAAGCATCATGAGAAGATGGAAGAATTGGTCGACATTCAACCATTTCAGGAGGTAGCATATTATCAAAAACCAGTGGTACTGAAGGAAGAGGTCTAAGCTGCACTGAAGGCATTGGTGAAAAACAAGGCTCCAGGAATTGATGGAATACCAATTGAGATGTTCCAACAAATGGATGCACTGCTGGAGGTGCTCACTTGTCTATGCCAAGAAATTTGGAAGACAGCTACATGGCCGACTAGAAGAGATCCATATTTGTACCCATTCCAAAGAAAGATGATCCAACAGAATGCAGAAATTATCAAACGTTATCATTAATATCACACACCAGTAAAATTTTGCTGAGATCATTCAAAAGCAGTTGCAGCAATACATTGACAGGGAAATGCCAGATTCAAGCCGGATTCAGAAGGACGTGGAACGAGGGATATCATTGCTGATGACAGATGGATCGTGGCTGAAGGCAGAGAATACCAGAAAGATGTTTATCTGTGTTTTATTGACTATGTAAAGGCATTCGACTGTGTGAATCATAACAAATTATGGATAACATTGCAAAGAACAGGAATTCCAGAACACCTAATTGTGCTCATGAGGAACATATACACAGAACAAGAGGCAGTCGTTAGAACAGAAGAAGGGGATACTGCGTAGTTTAAAGTCAAGAAAGGTGTGCATTAAGGCTGTATCCTTTCACTATATTTATTCAATCTGTATGCTGAGCAAACAATCCAAGAAGCTGGGCTATATGAAGAAGAACGGGACATCAGGACTGGAGGAAGACTCATTAACAACCTGTGATATGCAGATGACACAACCTTCCTTGCTGAAAGTGAAGAGGGCTTGAAGCACTTACTGATAAAGATCAAAGACCACAGCCTTCTGTATGGAACATAAAGAAAACAAAAATCCTCACAACTGGTCCAATAAGCAACATCATGATGAATGGAGAAAATACTGAAGTTGTAGAAGATTTCATTTTACTTGGATCCACAATCAACGCCCATAGAAGCAGCAGTCAAGAAATCAAACGATGCATTGCATTGGGCAAATCTGCTGCAAAAGACCTCTTTAAAGTGTTGAAAAGCAAGGGTGTCACTGTAAGGACTAAGGTGCGCCTGACCCAAGCCATGTTGTTTTCAATCGCCTCATATGCACGTGAAAGCTGGACAATGAATAAGGAAGATGGAAGAAGAATCGATGCCTTTGAATTATGGTGTTGGCGAAGAATACTGAATATACCATGGACTGCCAGAAGAACGAACGAATTTGTCTTGAAGTAAGTACAGCCAGAATGCTCCTTAGAAGCAAGGATGGCGAGACTTCATCTTACATACTTTGGACATGTTATCAGGAGGGACCAGTCCCTGGAGAAGGACATCGTGCTCGGTAAACCAAAGGGTCAACAAAAAAGAGGAAGACCCTCACTGAGATGGATTAACACAGTGGCTGCCACAATGGGCTCAAGCATAACAACGACTGTGAGGATGGCACAGGATGAGGCAGTGTTTCATTCAGTTGTATATAGGTTTGCTCGGAGTCGGAAATGACTCAGAGGCACCTAATGGCAACAACAAGGGTCCACTGGGACATATGGGATCCCAGATAATGGATATCAAAATCCATAACTCATAACATAAATTCTGAATTGGTCCTTTAATCAGCATGCCTTCCATTAGTGAAAACACATAGTGTTAACAAAAAATTCAAAGCAGAAAATAATTGGGTCACCAAGCTTCAGATTCAGCAGATTTGGAGTAGGGCCCAAGAATTTGCATTTCCATCAAGTTACCAGTTAACGCTGATGCTGATGATCCAGGAACCACATTGTGAGAGCAACTGCTATAGCCAGTGGCTATATAATAGGAGTAATTTTGACCTTAAAAGTCTTGGTGTGGGGGAAAAAACTTAATATTTCCTTGTTGTTGTTGTCAGCTGCTGTTGAGTCGGCCCCTGACTCATGGAGACCCCATGCACAATAGAACCAAGTGCTGCTTGGTCCTGCACCATCCCCGTGATAAGTTGTGATCCACACAGATTGCCAAGCCTTTCTTCCTAGTCTGTCTTAGTCCAGAAGCTCTCCTGAAACCTGCTCAGCATCATAGCAACACGCAAGCCTCCACTGAGGGAGAGGTGGTGGCTGTGCACAAGGTGCGTTGGCCGGGAATCAAATCCAGGTCTCCCTTTTTCAGTAAGTGTTAACTCAGGTATTACCAGATTGAAAGTTAGAGGTACTCTGAAGAAAGGGTGGACATTTATTAAACGTCTAACACACTTCAGAAACTTTCATGAACAGTATCTCATCTAACCATCACAATGCTCCTGCACAGTAGGCATTATTGCCCCCACTTTACAGCTGAGAACCTAAGGTACATAGATGGCCCATGATTTGCCCAAGGTCACACAGCTAGTAAGCGACAGTCTTGGGTCTGAAATCCACATCAGTCTAACTCCAGTGCCCATAATTTTCCCAAGCCATCAAACTCCCTCTTCAAAATATGACCTCTTTCTGGGAATTGAGCAGAATGGCCTCCTCCTCAGCCAGTGAACCAGGTGCTGTCAAGTCGATTGCTGACTCTTGGTGGATGGTGTCCCTGGGTGGCATAAACAGTTAATGTGCTCAGCTGTGAACCAAAACTTTAGAGGTTTGAGTCTACCCAGAGCTCCCTTGGAAGAAAGGCCTGGTAATCCACCTCCAAAACATGAGCCATTGAAAACCCTATGGAGCATAGTTCTATTCTGACATACATGGGGTTGCCATGGCCTCCTCCTTAAGGCCCTTTTAAGTCTGTCCATCAAGGACAACTCTCATAGGAAGGGCTGGATCAAGAGCCAGGAGACCTAGAGGGAGGAGAGCTACAGGTGTCCTTTGTCTCCTTCCAAATGGAAGGATCAACAAGCCCTGGGCACTGGGCAGTGGCCTATTATTCCCAGGGGACAGGACAAACTGGCTCTGGGACACATGGGGCCCTGGGCATGTCATGCCTGAGGAAGCTGCTCCTGAACAAAGTGACTTAGTCCTTGGGATACATCAGAGCAAGATGGGGGATTATCTGGTTCATGTCCGTAAATTCACAAGGGCAGGAATTAGGACTGTTTCATTCAATGCTGTATCCCTGCCTAACACAGCACCTGACATGAGGTAGACACTGAATGATTTTTTGAATGAGAGAATGACAAAATGGTAGAACAAAGGCTAGGGAAGTTTTGCTCTTAGTCAAAGGAACTTTGGATACTGTGCTCACTCAGGTTGAAAGTTTAGACACTCATAAAGCAGCCAGCCTTGAGAAGGAAGATGAGGCAGGTGATAGTTCTGCTCAAGGTAATTGACCGGAAATGTTTTCCAAATCCATCATGGGCTGAGAAGCAAAGATATTAACAGGTCTGCCAAGAGCTGGCAGGAATCATGTGTCATTCATCTCTGGATCTGCAGCCCCTATGTCTGTTGAATGAATGAATGTGAGTCTCCCATCCTGAATGTTCAGCAGGATGGGATTTGCACACTTACTGGCTATGCTGCATAGGTGGTGGCGTGCCTCGGCAGAGGAAGTCTCCCCCAAGTCTTTCAGAAAGGCTGCTGGGGTGTGGTGGGAAGAGCGTGGACTTGGGGTGGGAAGCCCTGGTGCCAGCCCTGGCTCCATCCCTGAACTAGTCAGCAGACACATTCTCCGTGGGAGCAGTGCCAGGCACTGTGCTCTTCATCACTGGAGCCACTGTCCCCCTTGTCTTCCTTGTTTTTGAGAGTGGGTAGGTAGGTAGGTAGGTGGGTAGGTGAGTGGTGGGTAGCTAGGTAGGCAGGGAGGGAGGTGGCTGGGTGGGTAGGTAGGTGGGTGGGTGGGTAGACAGGTGAGTGCATAGGTAGGTAGGTGGGTGGGGAGGGAGGGAGGGAAGGAGGGAGGTAGATAAATAGCTGCCATCAAGTCGACTCTGACTTGTGACCTTATATACAACAAAACAAAATGGTGCCTGGTCCTGCATCATCCTCATGATGACAGGTATGCTACAGTGCACTGTTGTGGTCATTGTGCCAATCCATCTCACCAAGAGTCTCCCTCATCCTCACTGGCTCGCTACTTCACCAAACATAACGTCCTCCTCCAGTGATTAATCCCTCCTGATGGCGTGTCCAAACAAGCGAGTTGGACAATATTCTGTTGTGATCCATAAGGTTTTCATTGGCTAATTTTTAGAAGTAGATCACCAGGCCTTTCTTCCTAGCCTATGTTAGTCTAGAAATTCTGCTGAAACCTGTCCATCCCTGCTGGTATTTGAAATACTGGTGGCATAGCTTCCAGCATCATAGCAACACACAAGCCACCACAGTACAACAAACTGACAGGCAGAGAGGTGATCCTTGTCTTTCAAAGAGAGATAATAATAACACTGACTACAACAATAATAACAGCTACTTCACAGACTTGTGAAGATGAAATGCTGAGCAAAGTGGCTGCTTCGTGAGTAGAGTAGGCACTCAACAAATGCTTGTTGACTGAGTGAATTCATGGACAGATCTGCCATGCCTGGGCCACTTCTACAGCACAGATAGAGAAGAGTCCCTCACCTCTTCAGGTAGTAAGTTCTTCCATTGTCTAAGCTGCATTCCTCCTACTACAAATTAAAACATCTTACTCCACTGTCAGCAGTTGGTAGAACCTTTCTGTGATACTTGTTCCCCCCGCCTTGTGGAGTAGCAGTAACAGACTTTTTGGCGTAATGCACTTATGCTGTGGAGAGTGTGTGTTGATTTAATGTGTGATATGTCCAAATTAACACAACTCTGAGCCACACAGTAACACATATGGTTCTGCTGCCCATGTGGGAAGCATGCCAGCCCCGTTCCCTGCCATCCAGCACACTCTGATCTCTCTCCTTGTCCAGTTATGGGTGCTCAAAACTCAGCTTGGACCAGTCATCCCCAGAATTTGAGCCAAATAAAAATTGATCTTGGATTACAGCTTTGCATTATCTGTGAAATGGTTTGACTTTATTCATATGGATACCAGTGATCGTTAAGGTTGTGTGTCAACTTGGCTGGGCCATGATTCTCAGTGGTTTGGCAGTTAAGATATAGTTTGGCAGTTGTATGATGATGTGATCACCTCCATGACGAGATTTGATATAATGTGATCACCTCCATGATGGGATCTGCTGTGAGTAGCCAATTAGTTGAAAGGGAGTTTTCTTGGGGGTGTGGCCTACATCCAATACAGGGGAACTTTCTAGCAAGGAATTTTGCAGCTGGCTCCTGTTTGTCTGACCTCCGGTTCTTGGGACTTGAGCTAGCAGCTTACCTGCTGGCGCACCTGCTGATCTTGGGACTCATCGGTCTTTGCAGCCTGTGAGCAAGAGCCCTGCTGTCTGACTTGCCGATCTTGGGTTCACTAGCCCCTGTGGCTATGTGAATCAGGAGAAGCCTCCAACCTGACCCAGGCACTTGGGACATTCCAGCCTCTATAACCCATTTCCTTGATATAAATCTCTCTGCACAGATGTTTATACACTTTGCTGGTTTTGCTTCTCTAGAGAACCCAGCTTAAGACAACACCTGAGAACTATTTAACCCAATACCTTCAGATGGTGCCAGTGATGCTAGTGGGAAAGTGGGTCCAGGCCAGGGGAGAGACCCCTGTCTGAGTCAGTGAGAGTGGTTGGGATTCCAGGTTGGGAACAGCGGAGATGACTTCTCAGAAAGGCTAGTGTCAGTGATCACACATGCCCTCTTTAACAAGCCCTTTCTGCTTTTCACAACCACGATCCCATCAGATGCCCCATGATGTTCACAGGCAGGTTGCCATCGCTCCCACTGAACAGATGAGAAGTCAGAGGCCTGGAGAGGTTAAATGATGTGACTTCAACCACAGATCCAAATGCTCAGAGTGGGAAGTTATCCCAGATCTGCCCTCCAACCCCACACTCCCTCCATGCCCTGGACACTTTCTAGTTCCACTGTCAGGCCTTGATTGGGGGCCTGGGCTCACAGTGGACAAAACCTAAGTAACTTGGGGTTGGGAGTCTTGAAACTGTGGGGGACCCCCACTGATTAATGATGCAATTCAGTGTCTACATACTTCAGTTTAGAAATCTGGGATCTGGGATCTCGGAATGACTGGATCCCAAGGTCCCCAGCAAAATCACTCAATATCCTCCTTGGGAAGTGAGGAGTATTGAGATTGGGGCCAGAAGGAGAGGTGATGGATGCCCGTCCCTGGCCTTCCTGACTCCAGCCTGAGCCCAGGTTACTTTTATATTCTTCTCTCCCTTCCTATCCCAGCTTCGTAGTCAAGGGTGCCAAATAGGCCAGAACGCCCAGGTCTCAGGGGAGCTAGCCAGTGAGCTGCCAAGTCCAGGGTGCACAGGCTGGACTTGCTCAGCTTCTGAACTGCAACTTGCCAAGGGTGAAACCCCAAGCCCCAGTGCTTCAGGTGTGTCTCCTCCCCTACACACCAGGTGTGAGGGGCAGAGCCTGATAGGCTGTGGAAAGGGCTAGAGAAGGCCCACTTTCCCCTTTTAGAAAGGAAAAAGGACAAGGAAGGGGGGTGGAGGAGGGAAGGGTGTAATATGGACAGGGACTGGAAGGAAATAAGGAGTTCCTGGATGGCACAAAGGACTAATTGGTCGACTACCGGCCGAAAGGTTGGTGATTCAAACCCATGCAGCGGTGCCTCGGAAGACAGACCCGGTGATCTGCCTCTGAAAGTTCACAGCCTTGAAAACCTATGGAGTAGTTCCACTCTGCACACATGGGGTCACCAGGAATCAGAATCCACTCAATGGCAACTATCAACAACAACATTATTGCAGTTATGATGGTGTTTGTGCAATAAATAATAAGCAGCGACAGGATAAGTGTCTGAAGTCTGTGCTAGAGCTGTGCGATGCTGCAAATAGGGTGGGATGCAGATTCCCAGGGAGGCGAAAGCGGTGGGGAGGCGTGGAGAGGAGGAGCTGGGCAGGGGCTGTGGAAGGGCAGAAAGCGTTGCTTCCTTTCCTCAGATCCCTGCAGGGCTTCGTCCTGGAGGGCTGGGAATTTTCTCCACCATTCTTAGTTCCTGGAGATCCGGGTCTGGCCAGCTCAGCTTCCTGAACTTCTAGAACATGGTTGTGTCCCAAGTGGTAAGGGCAAGGCCATGGGCCAGCCGGAATCAGGCTGTCATCCCCCGCACACACCTGTCAGCGCCCAGATCCATCTGGAGAGCAAATGGTTGGCTGAGGGAAGCCTGGAGAAAGCGCCCAACCAAGCACACCATCCCCATCTGCTCCTGACACCTGCTGCAGCCCAGGAGGGAGAAGGATCACAAGTGGTTGGCTGCTGAGGAGGGAAGGCTGGGAGGGAGGACAGGGCACGGCATGGCCTCACTGTTCAGTTCTAGCCAGAAGCCCTTCCTTGAACCACCCACCTTCTCCTCTCTGCCATGTGAGCCCCCCTCTCCTCTGCAGACAGGCCAAAGGTGGTTGAGTGAAAGCTAGCCCTGGGGCTGCGTTCTTCAAGGCCGCCATCACCACCACTCCCCCCACACCCTGAACTTGCAAATGTGCACATGGGTGCACACACGTCTATGAACACACATACATCTATGCACACACACACATCTATGCTCACATACACGTACACACAACTATGCACACACATACACATATGCACACACATCTATGCACACACACGTCTACACACACAGACATCTATGCACAAACACGTATATGCACACACGTCTACGCACACACATTTACACACATACGTCTATGCACACACACGTCTGTCTATGCACACACACATCTACGCATACACACGTCTATGCACACACACCTACGCACACATACGCCTACACGTACACACAACTATGCACACACGTACATCTATGCACACACACATCTATGCACACACACATCTATGCACACACACACCTATGCATACACACACATCTATGCACACATACACATCTATGCAGACACACACACACACGCTGGGATGCTGAGATCCAGAAGCACTTCTCCACTGCTTCTCCTGCAGGTGGAATGCTGCAGCCTCACTGCTGGCCCAGCCCTTGGCACCTACAAAGCAGGTGACTGGTCCTTCTGGGTTTGGGTGTGCTGGGGGGTACGGCTGGGCATGTGCCTGAGGACCTTGCAGGTGGACAGTGTCGAGGTGGGCAGGCTACAGGGCTTGGTTCAGAGCAGAACAGAGAGCTTCAGTCCTTGGTCAGGGGATGGGAGAAGAGGCGCGTGTAAGTGCAGGACACTGGACTCTTTCTGATCGGGTATAAAAGCAGCCCTTCTTAGAGACAGAAAGACGGTCAAGATCTGACAAAGCCCTTCCAGTGCTTAATGAACATCTCTCTTTAAACCTGGCCACTGGTGCCAAAGCCCCTTAAGCTCCTCATTCATGGAGCCCAGTTATAATAGGAATAGCAGCTAACTGGCTCACTGTTTGCAGGCATTTTTCTATAAGCACTTTATTACTCACCCCGTGGGCCCTGTTCACCCCTCATCCTCCCTGCCTCCAGCTCTCCTTTCAGTAATATAACTGCCCGGGTCCAGAGCGGCCGTGGTAGGATCCCTTAGCTCACAATTGCTGGAGGACATCTGAAATGTAAGAATTCTTGGGAGGGTGCCTGACCCCAAGGGCAGCGGGGACATGAAACGGAGTGGACAGCAATGTCATTTTTCTCCTAGAAGCTTTAGCCAAGTGCCTGCAGGTGCGGTCTGCAGGTGCGGTCTGCAGGTGCGGTGCGCAGGTGCAGTCTGCAGGTGTGGTGTGCAGGTGAGGTCTGCAGGTGTGGTGCGCAGGTGCGGTCTGCAGGTGTGGTGTGCACATGCAGTCTCTGCAGGTGTGGTGTGTAGGTGCATTCTCTGCAGGTGTGGTCTACAGGTGCAGTCTCTGCAGGTGTGGTCTGCAGGCAGGTGTAGGGAGTGCTGGATGAGGAGGGACAGGGAGTGGGCACCAGGCCGGGACAGGGTAAGGGAGACCCGGCTGAGGCCCTGCCTGCCAGGAAACTAGCTGCTGTCGGCTGGTGGGGAAGGAAAGTGATGGATGCCCCCTGGCCCAGCTGCATCTCTTCTGGCCTTGGCCTCGGCCTCGGCCGGGGACTGGGGAGGTGGAGACCAAGGCAGACATGCTGGTTTCCTCTCCCCACCACAACCCCTGCCCTGGCTCAGACTGGTAGCCTCAGTGCACACACACAGGACGGACAGACCTGGGTTCAAATCCCAGCCCAGGCATTCCTTCACTTTTCTCAGCCAGTTTTCTCATTTGCAAGACCACACAGGGCAGTTGTGAAGACTGAAACAGGCAACGTTTGCAAAAGCGCAGAGCACTGTCTGGCAGGCACCTGGAAGGCACTCGATAAGTGCCGGCCATTATTTTACCATCCTTATTAGTGTTGTTAGCACGCAGGCCCTCCACGTCGCTCACTCCAGATGCTCACAATAGCCTCCTAAGGACGTTTCCTATCTTTCATCTCTCTGCTCCATGCCATCCTACACAGACCTGCCAGAACAGTCCACGGCAATGATTTGGTCATATTATTCTGCTGCTAAAAACCTCCACCAGCAATGCACTGCCTACAGGATTGGATCCAAACACCCTGCATAGCAAGGTCCTTTCCATTTGCCATAAACGACCTTTCCTGCCTCCTCTCTGGTTATGCCCCATCCACCCCCACTGCTTCTTATCCCAAATCTAGCTACCGTCATGCACCTGCCCATCATGCACCTCCATGCCCTTGCTGTCTCTGTTGCTTCCATGTAGCATGCCCTCTCTACCAATGAAAATCTCTCCATCCTTCAAGGCTCAGACTTATGCCAGCTCCTCTCTGAAGCTGATCCTGACCCTCACATGGCTAATGGCTTCGTCTGCTGATGCATACAGCGTGTGGTTTATACTGCTCTCAGCTCTTACCCACCCTGGGTTTGGCTGCGTATGTAGGGGTAGTGCTTCTCAAAGTGTGGTCTCTGGACCAGCAGCATCTGCATCACCTGGGAACTTGCTGGAAATGCTCATTCTCGGGCCCCACCACAGATCTACTGGATCAGAAACTCTGAGAGTGGGGTCCAGTAATCTGTATTTTAACCAGTCCACCAAAGGACTCTGATGTATATTCAATTTGGAGAATCACTGGCATAGGGTGTTGTGATGGAAGCGATGGGAGAGGTCAGGAGTTTTTCCCTGGCTGGACATGAGGATCAAGTGGGAGCTTTGAAAAAATACTGCCACCTGGATCTCACCTGCAGAGATTCTGATTTAACTCGTCTATCTAAGATGGTGTCTCCACATTCAAGCCCCACCCCCAACACGTTATTATAAATGTTCTCAAACATGCAGAGCAGTTAAAGACTGGACAGTGAACACCAGTATTCCACCATTAACGTTTTGCTATATTTACTTTATACATATCTATCCATCTACCGTTCCTCTACCCATGAGTTCATTCACCTAGCTATTTGATGCACTTCAAAATAAGTTGCAGACATGGTACCTGTCACCTCAAACACATGTAAGTGTTTTAAAAACTCTCCAGGTTGTTCCACTGTGCAGCCAGGGCTGCCCTGATCCCAGCTGGAGACTCTGACAGCCTCACTAGCCTCAGCCTCCCAGTGAAACAGGAACGGTGATGATGAGGATGACGATGAGGAGGATGCCTGCTCTGCCTCCCCATTGTTACAAGGATGTGATACAATCCTGCATGAAAAAATCCCTGGGCTGTACGATTAACAGGAAACAATCCCTGACTCCAGGCAGGAGAGACAATCATTCAGAGCCATCATCGGGTGGCTAGATGCCCAGCTGAGTGAAAATTTCAAAGAAATAACAAATACTTCTTAAGTATAAGTAAGTCCCAAATAAGGAGCCCCAGTGGTACAACAGTTAAGCACCTGGTTGCTAATGGAAAGGTTGATGGTTTAAACCCACCCAGCGGCTCTGCAGGAGAAAGACCCGGCGATCTGCTCCCATAAGAATTACAGCCTCAAACTATAGACTGGGAAAAAACTTTTGGTTACAACATATCTGATCAGGGTCTAATCTCTAAAATCTACAAGATACTGAAAAACTTCAACAACAAAGAGACAAATAACCCAGTTAAAAATGGGCAAAGGATATGAACAGGCACTTCACCAAATAAGACATTCAGGTGGCTAACAGACACATGAGGAAATGCTCATGATCATTAGCCATTAGCGAAATGCAAATCAAAACTACAATGAGATGCCATCTCACCCCAGCAAGGCTAGCATTAATCCAAAAAACACAAAATAATAAATGCTGGAGAGGTTGTGGAGAGACTGGAGCACTTACACACTGCTAGTGGTAATGTAAAATGGCACAGCCACTTTGGAAATCGATTTGGTGCTTCTTAAAAAAGCTAGAAATAGAAGTACCATACAATCCAGCAATCCCACTCCTTGGAATATATCGTAGAGAAATAAGACCCATCACACAAATAGATATATGGACACCTATGTTCACTGCAGCACTGTTTACAATAGCAGAAAGATGGAAACAACCTAGGTGCCCATCAACAGATGAATGGATAAACAAATTACAGTATATACACACAATGGAATATTATGCAACTATGAAGAACAATGATGAATTCATGAAACATCTCACAACATGGATGAATCTGGAATGCATTATGCCAAGTGAAATTAATCGCAATAGGACAAATATTATATGAGACTACTATTATAAGAACTCAAGAAAAGGTTCAAACACAGAAGAAAACATTCTTTGATGGTTACAAGGGTGGGGAAAGAGGGAGGGGGCATTCACTAACTAGATGGTAGACAAGAATTATCTTAGGTGAAGGGAAGGACAACACATAATACAGTGGAAGTCAGCACAACCGGACTAAACCAAAAGCTAAGAGTTTCCTGAACACAACCAAACACTTTGAGGGACAGGAGCAGGGGTGGGGTTCTGGGGACCATGGTTTCAGGGGACATCTAGGTCAACTGGCATAACAAAGTTTATTAAGAAAATGTTCTGCATCCCACTTTGGTGAGTGGCATCTGGGGTCTTAAAAGCTTACGAGCAGCCATCTAAGATGCATCAATTGGTCCAAACCCATCTGGAGCAAAGGAGAATGAAGAACACCAAAGACACAAGGAAAATATTAGCTTAAGAGACAAAAGGGCCAGATAAACCAGAGACTCCATCAGCCTAAGACCAGAAGAACTAGATGGTGCCCAGCTACCACCAATGACCGCCCTGACAGGGAACACAACAGAGAGTTCCTGACCAAGCAGGAGAAAAGTGTGGTGCAGAACTCAAATTCATGTAAAAAGACCAGACTTAATGGTCTGACTGAGACTAGAGGAACCCCAGAAGACATGGCCCCCGGACTTTCTGTTAACCCAGAACTAAAATCATTCTCAAAGCCAACTTTTCAGACAAAGATTAGACTGGACTACAAAACATAAAATAATACTAGTGAAGAGTGTGCTTCTTAGTTCAAGTAGATACACAAGACTAAATGGGCAGCTCCTGTCCAGAGGTGGGATGAGAAGGCAGAAAGGGATATGAGCTGGTTGAATGGACACGGGAAACCCAGAGTGGAAAGGAGGAGTGTGCTGTCACATTATAGCGACTGCAACTAGGGTCACGTAACAATATGTGTATAAATTTTTGTATGTATTAAATTAACTTGAGCTGTAAACTTTCACCTAAAGCACAATAAATTAAAAAAAAAAAGAAAAGAAAAGAATTACAGCCTAGAAAACTCTACGGGGCACTTCTACTCTGTCACATGGGGTCCCTATGAGTCAAAATCAACCCAACAGCACCTAAAAACAACAAATCCCAAATATTTCACGAGACATGTTGTTGTCAGGTGCCACTGAGTCAGTTCCAACTCATAGTGACACTATGTACAACAGAACAAAACACTGCCCTGTCCCGAGTCATCCTCACAATCATTGCTTTGTTTGAGTTCATCGTTGCAGCCACTGTGTCAATCCATCTTACTGAAGGTCTTCCTCTTTTTTGCTGACCCTCTACCTTATCAAGCATGATGTCTTTCTCCAGGGACTGGTACTTCCTGACAGCATGCCCAAAGTACATGAGATGGGGTCTCGCCATCCTTACTTCCAAGGAGCACTTTGGCTGTACTTCTTCCAAGACAGACTTGTTCGTTCTTCTGGCAGTCCATGGTATACTCAATATTCTTCACCAACACTGTAATTAAAAGGCATCAATTCTTCTTCAGTCTTCTTTATTCATTGTTCAGCTTTCTCATGCATAGGAGGCAATTGACAATATCATGGCTTGGGTAAGGCACACCTTAATCTTTAAAGCAACAGCTTTGCTTTTGAATAGTGTAAAGAAGTCTTTTGCAGTGGATTTTCCCAATGCGATACATCCTTTGATTTCGTGACAGCTGCTTCCATGGGTGTTGATTGTGGACCCAAGTAAAATGAAATCCTTGACAACTTCAATCTTTTCTCCATTTATCATGATGTTGCTTATTGGTTCAGTTGTGCAGATTTTTGTTTTATGTTGTGTAATCCATACTGAAGGCTGTAGTCTTTGATCTTCATCAGTAAGTGCTTTAAGTCCTCTTCACCTTCAGCAATCAGGGTGGTGTCATCTGCATATCACAGGTTGTTAATGAGTCTTCCTCCAATCTTGATGCCCCATTTTTCTTCATATAGTCCAGCTTCTTGGATTGTTTGCTCAGCATACAGATTGAAGAAGTATGGTGAAATGATATAACCGTGACACACACCTTTCTTGACTTTAAACCACGCAGTATCCCCTTCTTCTGTTCAAACGACTGCCTCTTGGTCTACATACAGTTTACTCGTGAGCACAATTAAGTGTTCTGGAATTCCCATTCGTTGCAATCTTATCCATAACTTGTTATGATCCACACAGTCGAATGCCTTTGCATAGTCAATAAAATACAGGTAAACATCTTTCTGGTATTCTATGCTTTCAGCCATGATCTATTCTGGCATCAACAATCATACCCCTGTTGCATGTCCTCTTCTGAATCCGGCTTGAATTTCTTGCAGTACCTTGTCGATGTACTGTTGCAACTGCTTTTGAATGATCTTCAGCAAAATTTTACTTGTGTGTAATATTAATGATATTGTTAGATAATCCATTCTGTTGGATTACCTTTCTTTGGAATGGGCAAAAATATGGATCTCGTCCAGTCAGATGGCCAGGAAGCTGTCTTCCAAATTTCTCAGCATAGTGCTTTCAGTGATGCATCCGTTTGCTGAAACATCTCACTTGGTGTTCCATCAATTCCTGGAGGCTTGTTTTTCGCCAATGCCTTCGGTGTAGCTTGGACCTCTTCCTTCAGTACCATCGGTTCTAGATCATATGCTACCTCCTGAAATGGTTAAACGCTGATCGATCCTTTTTGGTACAGTGAATTCCATCTTCTTTTGATGCTTCCTGTGTCATTCAGTATTTTCCCCGTAGAATCCTTCAATACTGCAGCTCAAGACTTGAATTTTTTCTTCAGTTCTTTCAGGTTGACAAATGTTGAGAGCGTTGTTTCCCTTTTGGTTTCCTAATTCCAGGTCTTACACATTTCATTATAATAGTTTACTTTGTCCTCCTGATTTGCCCTTCAAAATCTTCTCTTCAGCTGTTTTACTTCATCATTTCTTCCATTCACTTTAGCTACTCTACGTTCAAGAGCAAGTTTCAGAGTTTGTTCTGACATCTATCTTGATCTTTTCTTTCTTTCCTGTCTTCTTAATGATCTTTTGCTTTCTTCATGTATGATGTCCTTGATGTCATCCCACAACTCGTCTGGTCTTTGGTCATTAGTTTTCAATGGGTCAAATTTATTCTTGAGATTGTCTCCAAATTCAGGTGGGATACACTCAAGATCGTATTCTGGCTCTCGTGGACTTGTTTTAATTTTCTTCAGCTTCAACTTGAACTTGCATTTGAGCAATTGATGGTCGGTTCCACAGTTGGCCCCTGGCCTTGTTCTGACTGATGATATCGAGCTTTTCCATCATCTCTTTCAACAGATGTAGTCGATTTGATTCCTGTGTTTTCCATCCGATGAGTCACCGTTTACATTGTTGAAAAAAGGTATTTGCAATGAATAGTTGGTCTTGCAAAATTCTATTATGCAATCTCTGGTGTCCTTTCTATCACCAAGGCCATATTTTTCAACTACAGATCCTTCTTCTGTTTCCAACTTTCGTATTCCAATCACCAGTAATTATCAATGCATCTTGATTGCATGTTTGATCAATTTCAGACTGCAGAAGTTAGTGAAAATCATAAATTTCCTCATCTTTCGCATTAGTGGTTGGTGTGTAAATTTGAATAACAGTCTTATTAACTGGTCTTCCTTGTAGGCGTATGGATATTAGCCTATCCCTGACAGTGCTGTACTTCAGAATAGATCTTAAAATGTTCTTTTGGATGATGAACGCAACGCCATTCCTCTTCAATTTGTCATTCCCGGCATGGTAGACTATATGATTGTCTTATTTAAAACGGCCAATACGAGTCCAATTCAGCTCACTAATGCCTAGGATATTGATTTTTATGCATTCCGTTTCATTTTTGATGATTTCCGATTTTCCTAGATTCATACTTCATACATTATTAATGGATGTTTTTGCAGCTGTTTCTTCTCATTTTGTGTTGTGCCGCATCAGCAAATGAAGGTCCCGAAAGCTTTACTCCATCCACGTCATTAATCCCAACTCCACTTAGAGGAGGCAGCTCTTCCCTAGTCATATTCTGAGTGTTTTTCAACCTGAGGGGCTCATCTTCTGGCACTATATCAGACAATGTTCATAAGGTTTTCACTGGCCAGTTTTTTCAGAAGTAGACTGCCAGGTCCTTCTTCCTAGTCTGTTTTAGTCTGGAAGCTCTGCTGAAATCTGTCCACCATGGGGGACCCTGCAAGTATTTGAAATACCGGTGGCATAGCTTCCAGCATCACAGCAACACACAAGCCACCACAGTCCGACAAAGTAACAGACACATGGTGGCATGAGGCATATGTATACTAAAATATTATTCACTGCTTATCTGAAATTCAAATGTAAGTGGGCCTCCTGTATTTTTTTTTTTTTGTGTGTGTGCTAAATCTTGCAACCGTAGGGGAGTCATTGGGTGGTGCAAACAGTTAACTTGCTCGGCTGCTAACTGAAATGTTGGAGGTTCGAATCCACCCAGAGGCACCTGAAAAGAAAGACCTGGTGATTTACTTTTGAAAAAAATCAGCCATTGAAAACCCTATGGAGCACAGTTCTACCCTGACACACATGAGGTGGCCATGAATCAGAACTGACTCGATAACAACTGGTCTGGGTAACCCTAGGAGCTAAGTCCTGTCAGGAGAAAGGCAGTAGGATTGGGACCCTTGGCCCAGAGAAACGTCAGGGCTGGACAATAGGGAAGACTACTCTGCCTAGCTAGCCTCTCTGGCTCCTCAGAGTATGTGGCTGCAGAGCCAAGACTGGTGGGCAGGGCCAGGTCGAGTCGGCTCTAAGCTGACACCTGCCCAGGTGTGATGACCAGAGCCTTGCACACAGTAAGTCGGTGAGTCACAAATGCTGGAGCACAAACGCATCACTTGGAATGACTGGCAAAAATGCAGACCCCCAGGCTTCACCCTAGAGACTCTGATGCATTAGGTCTGGCGTGGTGCCCAGAAGCCAGCATTTTAACCATCACTCCAGATGATTCCAATCCAAATGCTTCTCTTTGGGAAGCATCGCAGTTGGAGCTCAATAAATATTTGCCAACTAAAGGAATGCTGAAGGCAAGCGAGTGTGGGCAGGAAGGCGCAGGGTGGAGCCACAGCCAAGCCACCTCTGCAAGACTGTGTCCTGGGGGCTCTAGGGGGGTGGAGTGAAGGCAGACTGCGAGCCAACCTGCTTAGCAGGCAGGGATCCACAGCGTTGTTGCAGACAGACCCAGAGACAAAGCTGCGGGCAGAGGGCAAGCCTGGTGCCTTCACCACCCAGCACTAACAAGAAGGGTGAACCCCTGAACCTTTCCTGCCTCCCGGGCTCCAGGGTGCCCTCTCTGTCTGTATCAGTTGGTGGACGTGCTGGGCCTGTCAGGGGCCAATGAGGTCATGGCTCAGGAATCTGTGTGCAGTCCGTTGCCCCTGAAAAGAACTGCTCACTCAGCTGGGGAAGCCAGAGGCTGAGCGTTCCAAGGCCAGCAGGGAGGGGTGGGGTGGGCCAGGGAGGTGCGGGCTACAGGGCGCTGGATGCAGGGTCCTGTGCGTGCCAACTCTGGCCAGCCAGCATTTCTTCCTTTTCTTTTGAAAGGAAGAAAATCAATACTGGACAGTAGAAGCCCATTAAGACACAGCTTGTTTTTTTAACGGACTCCCATATACCATGGGTAAAAGTTATGTCCCTGAAAACCTAACAGGAAATAGGTAAAAGCCTGTGAGCAGAGGGGGTTAGGTCAGAAGGAGAAACACGGGGGCTGGCTGGGCCCGTCTCCCAGCACTTCTCAACCACCTCGGTATGATGTCATGGTGAGGGACTGGCCTCAGCCAGGCGGCCCAGAGTGGGGCCTGTGAGGGCTACTTCAGGGGTGGAGGCCAGGGAAGTGGGTTTTGTGCCAGAAGACTTGTTCATCTTCAAGGTTTTGCACAGTGCCTACTGGAAGTAAGTGCTCAATAATTGCGCGTCCAGCTGAACTGGGCACGGGAGAGGTTAAAGCACCAGGGAGCAGAGGAGGCTGTTGGCTGTTCCTTAAACCAAAAAACCTGTTGCCGTGGAGTTGATTCTAACTCACAGCGACCCCATGTGTTAGAGGTATGGGTTTTCTTGGCTGTAATCTTAACAGAAGGAGCCTGCCAGGCCTTTCTTCTGTGGTGCAACTGGGTGGGTTTGAACTGCCAACCTTTCAGTTAGAAGGCGAGTACGAATTGTTTGCACCATCCAGGGACCTTTAAACCAAACCAAACCCATTGCCCACTGAGTCGATTCTGACTCATAGCGACCCTATAGGACAGAGTAGAACTGCCCCATAGGGTTCCCAAGGAGCGACTGGTGGATTCGAACTGCTGACCTTTTAGTTGGCAGCTGAGCTCTTAAGCACTGCACCACCAGCACCCCTAGGGACCTTCAGGCACCTGTGATTGTGCCCTGCAGTTCTGGGCGGCTCTCCTTCCATCCCTTCTGGGTGACCTCAAACACCACCATGTGCCCTTCACCCCCAGTCCACCTCCCCAGGTCCCACTTGGCCTTCTGCAGCCAGCTGTATGATTGCACAGTAGGTGGAAGGGGGTTCAGAGAGGGAGAGGAGAGGTGCAAAGACCACCTGAAGGGAACGTATAAAGGACTGGGACTCTGTGGCCTGAAAAACAAACAAGACTACAAATGGGATGGGAGGTGGAGTTAAGAATTAAAACCCTTAGGTCTCTGAAGGCTGATTACACAAAAGGGGTTATCAGAGACACCCATCGCCCTAAGGATAGAGCAAGACAAAGTGAGCAAGAACCCTGGAAAGACACACTGAGGAGAAAAATCAGAACCGCAGCCCTGGCACTGACCAGGCCCACCCTATGTCCGAGAGCGCTCAGAGTGTCTCCAGGAGGAAATGCCGCTCAGCCTTCCACAGAGGCAGAAGCTGGCTACACGGCCCGCATCCCCTGACCACCATTAGGGCTCTGTCATCCATGAACGTTTCCATACCCTCCCTGAGTCCGTTTCTATATTTAGCTTATGCCACCTCGGGGGTTACAAGTTCCATTTATGTTGACTACCTGCTGTGTAAATAGCACTGACTTTCATTTGTGCTACAGCTGCCTTTTGTCAGCTTCCAGGCTGCCCCCTCCCTCGTTCTGATTTCCAGGGCTTGGAGATCAAGTCCACATGTCACCCCAGCCACAGCCCTCTTGCGGGGAGAGGGCTGGGAAGCATTCACAACTAGGATGTCCCCCTCACATTGTCCTTTCTGCACTGGAGTTCCAAGAAACTTCGGTCTCATCTCAGAAAGACCATCCCTTAGAGAAGGTATGACTGGCCTATGTTCTAGTTCCCCAGGGCTGCGGTGACAAAGTACCATGGACTGGGTGGCTTACAAGAACAGAAATGTATTGTCTCACAGTTCTGGAGGGCGGGAGTCTGAATTCAGGGTGTCCACAGGGCCATGTTCTCTCCGAAGGCTCTAAGGGACAATCTTTTCTCATCTCACCAGGCTTCTGGGAGCCCCAGGCATTCCTTGGTGTGTAAAAGCACCTTCACGTGGCCTCATGTTACCTGGTAACATCTTCAAAGACCCTATTTCCAAATAAGGTCCCATTCACAGATACTAGGGGTTAGGGCTTCAGCCTGGAGCCCTGGTGGCACAGTGGTTAAGACCTTGGCTGCTAACCAAAAGGTCGGCAGGTTCATAGTCACCAGCCACTCCTTGGAAACCCTATGGGGCAGTTCTACTCTGTCCTATATGGTCGCTGAGTCAGAATCACCTTGACAGCAACGGGTTAGGACTTCAGCATATCTTTTGGGGGAACACAATTCCATCCATAACACCATACATCTGGTCTTGCTGAAGTCACAATCAAATGCCATGTTGTTTCCAACACCCTCACAATCACATCTGGCTGCTAGCTGGTCTTTTTGGCCAAACTAGCACATGGGGCCAAAGCCTTTAGGAGAATGTTTCCAACAACTCCTTAGATAGATGTGCTGGGTTATGTCAGATTACTGGCAACTCGCATCTTGTGATTATGACTTATTTTTCCCTGAATGTGTGGCCTTATGTATCCAAGGTAAAGTGAAGCTGACACTATTTTGGGCCATTGACCTGACATTTCATCACTTGGAAGCTTTGGTGACTTCCTCCATCCAAACAAGTATCATTTCCTTCTGTCTGGTTCTTGAGCCAGTTTCTGACTCGTGACACAACACCCTTCCCAGTCCTCGAATGACTTACTGTGGTATGGACTCTAAAGGACCCAAGGAAGCTCCCCAGAGGTGTGGGGCACCGGCCAGGGCAGTGATAGGTGTAATCCCACCTTCCCTGGAGAACTTCGAGATCAGGGGCAGGGCTGATCCTTCTGGCTAGCAGGGATCTTCCCAGAGGCAGGGCAATGGCCCAAATTCTTGTTTAAGGCATGTCAACGGTGACACTTTGGGGAACTGGCAAAGACGGAATGGATGCAGTTACTGGCATGGCACCCATAAATGTGGACAAGTGCACACACTTGGACATTGCAGGCCTGTGCATGGAAATGCACACATGCTTGCACACTCCTCCAGGAATCCCAGAGGGCTGCCCTCCCTCCCTTTAGGAGCAGTTCTCAGCGCTCCCTGTGCATAAGAGACACCGGAAGCTGGTCCACATTTCAAGCCCCCAGACCTGCAGGGGTTCCGGATGAGCAGAGGGCAGCCAGTGATTCTGAGGCACCACACTTCAGGAGACATGGAGTCCTAAGGGCTGCTCCATTTGCAATAAGCATCAGCTCTGATGTGTTGAGGGGAGTCTGAATTTGACAACTTCTTGTGAAAACCAGCAGGTGAGGACCGTCAGGAGATAAGGTTACCACATTGCCAAGGGCACGCCTGGCCTATGAGAACTGATGGATCTTCCCACATCCTTTCCAGGGGAGGTTCTCATTTTTCTCTACCCAGCTAACCCCTGACGGCATCCACTAAGGGCAAGGCAGGGTGGCGGGCTCTGCACGGAGGAGACACAAAGCAAGAAGTCTCCTGGGGGTGTCTGGGCTGGAAGGAGACAAGAACACCCGTGGCTGTTACACAAGGCAGAGCTTAACTCGAGCTGTGGAAGAGGTACATGGTGCCACCAGCGTTCAAAAGAGAAAGTGCTTTTGAAGCAAAGACGCTTCTCAGATGAGATGGCACTTGAGAGCAACAGAATTCCAACAAGTAGGTACGGGAGAAGTAGCAGGAGTTACGTTCCAGAAACAGAGGAAGGAGAGCGAGGTGTGGGTTTGGGAGTCAGCCAGGATTCAGTGTGACATGGATAGATGGAGAGATTCTGAATCAGAATTCTGGGTACAATTCCAAGTGCTTTGCACTGAGCCATGTGATGGTGGCAGGCCACCAGCCCCTGCAGGCTATCGGTCCTGACGTCAGGAGTCTGAGACAAGTGACAGGAGAGGAGGCCGGGACCACACTGTGGAGGGCCCTAAAAGCACTTAATTCAGGAAGAAACTGGGAGCCATTAAGAGTTTTAGAGCAGAGACTCATACTCATTGTTAAGGATCGAATTGTGTCCCGCCAAAATATATGTTGAAGTCCTAACCCCAGGTACCTGTGAACATGACATCGTTTGGAAACAGGGTCTTTGAAGGCATTATCAGTCATTACAATCTGAGTGCTGTCCTACAAAAGAGGAGAAGAGACAGGAAAGACAGAGGGACATCGGCCATGTGATGACGGAGTTAGGCTACAGTTGCAAGCATACTTTGGTATGCTTGGGGCTACCAGAAGCTAGGATTGACAAGAAAGTCTCCCCAAGAGCCTTCAAGGAGAACACGGCCCTGCCCACAACCTGAATTCATCCAGACTTCCAGCCTCCACTGCTGTGAGATTATAAATATCTTTTTATAAGCCACCCAGTTTGTGGAACTTTGTTACCAAAGCCTAGGACACTCATGCACTCATTGGCTAGCCACAGGCCTAGAAGGGGTGTCTCCTGACCGCTCTCCCCTCCCATGAGGGGAGAGCTGCTTAGCCTGACACCTCCAATCTCTTCTTGGTTTCCCACTTTGAGGATTTCTCCCAATGAACGCATAATCCCTGGAAGAGGGTTTCCTCTGGCTCCAGGGAGGACTAACAGCCCCCTCCCAGCGCTGTTCACAGAATCAGGAAATGTGAACTCTAAATAATTTATAAACATATTAAATAAGACTAGTTCAAGCCCTGATCCCTGGGGAGTTCGCTGTTAATACTTCCCTCATTTAACATCAGCCTGCGCCAGACATCATTAGGAAGGAAAATCTCCTTCTTTCTCTTTTAAAAATCATGTAGCTTAAACGGTTTGGGATTATTTGCTGCTTTGAATCATTCCTGCCCCTGCTCCCTCCCATTACGGGGATAATTAAGAATTGACTATGGTTGGCAAAAAGCATTCTACAGCCAACTTTCTATTTGGTTTTTCAAGTGCCCCAGCCCTCCACCTGCCCCCCAGTTTTCCCTTTCTTGTCACTGCAGCCTTGTAGCCCAAGTCCTCCGGTGTCGCCCCTCGCCCCAGGCCTGCTCCCTGTAAACACACTCAGAGCCCCATGGAAACCACACACTGAATGGGGGCAAAGCAGGGAGGCCATTCCCTTTCCTCTCATTCCACTGCCCCATTTCCTCCAGGCACCTTGCCTGGTGTCCCTCAGGCCCAGGGCCAGAGTGTGTTTGTTCAGCTGCCCTGGTCACCCAGGAATGGGCTGGGCTCAGATCCCAGGCCTGTCCACCAGCTGGTCATTCTCTCTTCGAGAGTCACTCTCTTGGACTGACTCAGGCAGGGTTAGAGGCTTCAGGAGGAAGAATGCACCAGAAGAAGGGTCTCAGACAGCTGGGCAGACCTCCGAGGTCTGCTATGAGGTGTGGTGACCATAGCCCCATTATCCCTGACCAGGGAGGCTCCTCCATCTCCTGCTGGTCAGAAAAGGCAAGGGGTTTCCAGCCAGGCTAGTTCTTTGAGGGCAGCCCCAGGACTCTGATCTTTAAGGGTGCAATTATGAGTTGAAAGGAGCACTGGTGGCCCAGTGGTTAAGTGCCCAGCTGTTAACCGAAAGGACAGCAGTTCAAACCCACCAGCAGCTCCGCTGGAGAAAGCAGTCAGCTTCTATAAAGATTACAGCCTTGGAAACCCTCTAGGTCAGTTCTACCCTGTCTTATAGGGTTGATATGAATTGGAATTGACTCAATGACAATGGGTTTACAGGTTATGGGTTGAATTATGTCTACCGCAAAAGATATGCTGAAGTCCTAACCCCTGCACTGGTGAATGTTGCCATGTTTGGGGAAACAGGGTTTTTCTTTGCAGATGTTATCAGCTAAATTAATGAAGTCCTACTGGAGTAGGCTGGGTCCTAATCCTAATGTCTTCTGAGTGGCTTTTTTTAAAAGAGGACAGACACGGAAACAGAGTCACACATATGGGGGATGACAGATGTCATGGAGCCACATGCATCCATAAGCAGCAAAGGAACATCAAGGATTGCCTGCAGTCACCAGAAACTGGAGAGAGGCATGGAACAGGTCCTCTCTCAAAGCGTTTGGAAAGAACCAACATGGCTGAGACCCTGATTTGGACTTCTAGCCTCCAGTACTGTGAGAAAATAAGTTTCTGTTCTGTAAAGCCCCCCACTTTGAGGTATTTTGTAGTGGCATGCCTAGGAAATTGAGATAGGTGGTGGTCTCATTTATTTCCCTGCCTCCTACCAGAACCACATCAAGGTCATCTCAAGAATATCATTTTCTTTGCTTCCATCTCCATATCCCTGATTTCTAGTATTCTAAAATCCAGGAAATTCTTTCTGCAGTCTAACCTATATATTTTCTGCATCAGGTCTGATGCATTATGGGTTGTTCTGAGTGCAGGAATCTGAGCCCTACCTCCTTTCTATAATAAATCACCAGAGTGTTAAAAATAATCAGTCAACCTGTGTCATCATCCACGTCCTCTCCCGATAGGGTTCTCTTTGGGGTAAACAACTCCAACTCCTTTAGATTTCTTCCATGGTTCAGAATCCTTGCACTAGGTGGTTAGCCAAATCTTTGTGACATTTGTGTCAAGGGAACCTCACAGGCCAAATGTTGCCGGAGCACTTAGAAGGACAGAGAGCTAGGACTTCCTCAAGCTTCCAGAACAGGCTATATGGCTGTTTTGTGCTTGCTTACCAATAAATATCTGCAGAGAGACAGACTTTGGCTTGATATTGCTTTTTGTGGTATCTTGGTAGTGAGTTGGGGAGAAGGCCTATAACCCGCAACTACCCCCAGAAGTTGGAGGCTACCAATGTTTGCCAAAAAGAACCTAAGAGTCAGGCAGGACCAGGTTGGCCAGGATCAGTTCATCTCAGCTTGTCACATACCAGTACTAGTCATTGTTGAGTCTATTCCGATTCATGGCAACCCCATGTGTGTCAGACTAGAGCTGTGCTCCATAGTGTTTTCAACAGTTAATCTTTCAGAAGACCACCAGACCTTTCTTGTGAGGCACCTCTGGGTGGACTTGAAACTCCAACCTTTTGGTTAGCAGCCAAATGCGTTAACCATGTACACCACCCAATGACTCCAGCTTGGCACACACTGACTGCTAAATAAATGTTAGCTGTTATGATTCTTTCCACCACCACTGCTGCGAAGGGGGAGGGAAGCAGAGTGGCAGGGAACATGACAGTTGTTGTTGTTAGCTGCTGTAGAGTCAGCCAACACACAGTGATGCCATGCACAATGGAACAAAATGCTGCCCGGTCCTGCACCATACCCATGATCAGTGGCAGATCAGACCATTGTGATCCATAGGATTTTCATGGGCTAATTTTTGGAAGTAGATCAACAGGCTTTTTTTCCTAGTCTGTCTTAATCTGGAAGCTCTGCTGAACCCTCTTAGCATCATAGCAACACACAAGCCTCCACCGACAGATGGGTGATGGCTGCACTTGAGGTGCATTGGCCAGTAATACAACCTGGGTTTCCCACATGGAATGTGAGAATTCTACCACTGAACCACCACATAGCAACTGTTAAATAAACCCACTAGCCACTCCATGGGAGAAAAGACTTGGCAATCTTCTCTCATAAAGATTACAGCCTAGGAAAATCTATGGGGCAGTTCTATTCTATTCGGAATCGACTCGAGGGCACACAATAATAACTATGATTCTCTCCATCATTACTGTTGCAAAGAGAAAGAGATGCAGAGGGTCAGGGAACATGGTAGAAGAGATGGGGAAAAGAAGAAGGGGAGATAAGCAAGAACAGGTCATCTCCAGCCTCATAACTGATCCTGCTGTGAAGAGGGATAAATAAACAGCTAGCAAGGCTGATGGAGGCAAACTTCACCATCCTACAGTGTTTTGTTATAGTTTGTCCATAATTCTCCAAGTAATCTTCTCATTCGCTGCTTCCCCTAAGTGGCTTCTATAGACTCATTCACATAGGGCCATCCCCCAGGGATTGGAAGCTGCAGATGTAGATCCAAAAGCCTAGGGTGGGACCTCCCCTCTGGTCTGTCTACCTAATCTCCCCCATCACCTCCACCTCCACAGCTAATGGATATGGCTGGCAAAGGGCTTGGAGATTCCCAAAGACTCCCTTTACAGTCAGGAAGAGTACCCAATGTTAGAAGGGCGCCTGGGTTTGCCACTAATGTCCTTTTTGTCACTTGCCAGTTGGGGATGCTAATCTGTCCATGTCTCTTTATGTCTGTCTGTGGTTTCTGCTTGGACCCATGTCTGTATCTCCTTGCTCTCTCCCTCTCTAACACTCTTGGTCTCCTCTGCTCCACCCAGAAGCCACCGTGGAATTCTGAACACAACATAAATGTGTTTCTTTAAGAATAATGACAAAGGAAGCTACAGAGGAGGAAAGAGTAAGGTAAACTTTATTCTAAATTTGTCTGACACAAGGACAAGACTGAAAATGTGAAGACCCAGAAAAAACACACAAGAGAAAAAAAAAAAACATTTTCCTCTCTTTTTTTCCCAAGGACTTCTTTGAAATATAATATACATTTCTGGATTTGGAAACTTTTTAGAATGAATAAAGTGTTTAGGATAAGGTTTTTTTATGCTCCCAAACTGTTTCTAAAAACTATGCAACAAGATTTTATGTTAAACTAGCTACATCAATCTTTTCGTCTGCATATAATGATGCACGTTGTTTAACATTCCTTTCTAAACGACCTACAGAAAAATCAGTTGTTCGTGGGAATCCAAGTACATTTCCACTTATAAGTATGAGGAAAGTAAAAAAAAATTAATGAAAAATGGGAAAAATTTTGTCCTTAGCAACTCAAGTTGTTATGAAGTACTGGATCTAGGATCTAAGATTCAGAGACAGATCTGTGCAGAGATAAGAGTGACATGGCCACAGCACTTGACATATCGACTAAAAACAAAACGCCCTGCTGCTTAGGACATGGAAGGTCCTAAAGTTTTTCAAATATTACAAAGAGCCAGGCATCTCTGGAGGTTTGGGCCTAGAAAGATGTGATGGGTCTCCCAGCAGATTCCACCCCAACGTGATGACCACTCTATGAATAGCTCCAATCTGCTCCCTCACTCTCCTACACATTTTAAAGAATTAGAGCCATATTTGGAAAAAAAAAAAAAAAAAACATGGCGCCAATCTAGAAATAAATCACCAGAGAAGGAGCCAAGATGGCGGCTTAGTAAGACACACCATGCCATCCCTCTACAGCAAAGATCGGAAAAGCCAAGTAAAACAGTTACAGATGACAATCCTGGAACCCTGAGCATCAAATGAAGGGATAAAGAATCAGATCAAACACCAATTGGAAGAAGCTGAATGAAAACAGTAAACAAGGAAAGAAACAGAGCAGAGGTGCCCTGCCAGCCAGCTTGGCACAGCATGGCCATCTTGAGACAAAGCCAGCAGCGATCCTGGGTGAGGAGCACAGGAAGGCAACTTCACAGAACTCTCAATAGGAGACAGAGAAACTGTGTAAACACACCTGGAGTGAAGCAAGGTGAGCACAACATGAACTGGAGCTAAGGAGGTAAAATACAGAAAGTAGGGCAAGAGCTTAGCAGCAGAGATAGAGCACTCCCTGGCTGCCTGCCCTGCCCCACCCCACCCCTCAACCACTGCCCCACTAAGTGGGTGGAGTAAATGCCTCTGCAACCGTAAGCATTCCTGCATCACTAGAGCAGGGACAAATGGCAGCCAGGACCCACCCAGCATGCCCTCAACCATCTCACAAGTGAACAGTGATGTCGGCTTGTCCTGTACACCGCTGGCATGCTCCCGTGCCACCAGAAGAATGACCAGCGAAGCACACCAAACCCACCTGCACCGATATATCAAAACAAAACAAAACAAAAAAATCATAAATAAATAAACAACTTAATGCCTCAGAGACAGCAGACAACATTAAGTCATATAAAGAAACAGGATAAGATGACTCAAGCACATGAACAAAATAAAGAGGCAGAAAACCTTCCTGAGGAAGAAATAGTAATGCAACTACCTGATAACTAATTTAAAAGGGTCCTCAAACAGATCAAGGAAAACACAGACAAAACCCCAGAAGAATTGAGGAAAACAAAACAAGAACAAAATAAATAGACAATTAGAAACCGTACAAAAGCAGCAACTAGAAATCCAGAAGAATAACAAAAAAATTTCAAAAATAGATAACTCAAATGAAGAACACAGGAGTAGAACTGAATCCATGGATGACAGAATCAGGGAAATAGAGGACAAATCCCTTGATACTAATTTGCTTGAGGAATATTTAGAAAAAAAGAATGAGGAAAAACTAAGAAAGCCTAAGAGTTATGTGGGACACTATCAAGAGGAATAACTTACAAGTGATAAGAATTTCAGAACAGGAGGAGCAAAAAAAAAAAAAGCACAGAGAAAAATTTTGAAGATTTGCTGGCAGAAAACTTCCTTAATATCATGAAAGATGAGAAGATATCCATCCAAGAAGCTAAACGAACCCCATACAGGATAGACACCAAAAAAAAAAAAAAAAAAAAATCACTAAGACATATCATAACTCTCCAAAACCAAAGACAAAGAAAGAATCCTGAGAGCAGCTCAAGAAAAACAATCACCTACAAAGGAGAATCAATAAAACTAAGCTCTGATTTCTCAGCAGAAACCATGTTGGCAAGAAGAAAACGGGCTGACATATATAAAGCCCTGAAAGAAAAAAATTGTCAGCCATGAATTATATATCTAGTAAAATAGTCTCTCATGTACGATGGTAAAACTAGGACATTTCCAGTTAAACAGAAATTAAGGGAATTTGTAAAAACCAGACCAACATTACAAGAAATATTAAAGGGAGTCCTTTGGACAGAGAAACAACACTAGACAACAACCTGAGATTAAGACACATGAAAGCATCGCCTAGATATCAACCAAGATAAAGAATTCTCAAAAATAAAATAATTCCAACAAGACTGAAAAAAAGGGAACCAGAGACATCAATCTGTAAATGATGACAACTTCAAAAAAAAGAGGGAATAAATGGTGTGGTTACAGAACTTACATATGGAGAAGAAGTCAAGGTGATATCAAAATATAACAGATTGTTTTAAACTTAGGAAGATAAAGGTAAATTTCAGTGTAACCACAAAGAAAATTAATAAATCTCACCAAAATAAAAAAGAAGAAAGTCATAAAGACTTAATAAACACAAAATCAACAACAAGGAAGGAAATGAAAAGAAACTCCATAAACAAAAAGAACTCAGTACAGAAGAGTAAGCAGAACAAGGAAACCATCAACACCACAAAAAAAAAAGCACATCAAAATGACAGCAGATAATCATACCTATCAATAATCACACCGAATGTAAATGGGTTAAATGCACCAGTCAAGAGACAGAGTAACAGAAGGAATAAGAAAAACATGACCCATCAATATGCCGTCTACAAGAGACACACCTTAGACACAAAGATATAAATGAGCTAAAAATCAAAGGACGGAAAAAATATATCCAGCAAACTGTAAGCAAAAAAAGAGCAGGAGTGGCAATATAAATCTCTGATAAAACAGACTTTAAGGCAAAATCCACCACAAAAGACAAGGAAGGACATATATAATGATTAAAGGCTCAATTCACCAAGAAGACACAACAATAATAAACACTTATGCACCAAATGACTAAGCTCCAAAATACATAAAACAAACCTGACCAGCACTGGAAAAAGAAATAGACAGTCCCACAGTAATAGTAGGAGACTTCAACACACCACTTTTGATGAAGGACAGAACAACTAGAAAGAAACTCAGCAAAGATATAGAAGATACAAACATCACAATCAACCAAGTTAATCTCATAGATATATACAGAACACTCCATTCAACAGCAGCACAGTACACATTCTTCTCCAGCACACATGGGTTATTCTCCAGAATACACCGTATTTTAGGCCACAAAACAAGCCTCAATAAATTCAGAAATATTGGAATAGTACAAAGCATCATCTCTAATCACACTATAAAATTGGAAATCAATAACAAAAAGAATAAGGAAAAAACTAAATACATGGAAACTGAATAACACCTTGCTTAAAAATCACTGGGTAATAGATGAAATTAAAAAATTCCTAGAATCGAACGAGAATGAAGGCACAACTTACCAAAACCTTGGGGACACAATAAAAGCAGTACTCAGAGGAATTTATAGCAATAAACACACACACCAAAAAAGAAGAAACGGTCAAAATCACCCTACAACTAGAACAAAAGGAAAAGGAGCAGCAAAAGAAGCCCACAGCGGCCAGAAGAAAGGAACTGATGAAGACTACGGCCGAAATAAACGAATCAGAAAACAAAAACAATCAAAAGAATCAACAAGACTAGAAGCTGATTCTTTGAAAAGATCAATAAAATAAACAAACTACTGGCCAAAATGACAAAAGAAAAGAAGAAGAAGATGCAAATAACCCAAATAAGAAATGAGATGGGTGACATTACAACAGAACAAACTGAAATAAAAAGGATCATAAGAAAATATTATAAAATATTATATGCTAACAAATTTGAAAACTTAGAAGAAATGGACAAATTCTAAAAACACACTACCTACCCAAACTAACACAAACTGAGGTAGAAAATCTGAACAGACCCATTTAAAAAAAAAGAAACTGAAGAGATCACACACACAAAAAAAACCTCCCAAGACAAAAAAAGCCCTGGCCCAGACGGCTTCACTGACGAATTCTACCAAACATTCAGAGAAGAGTTGACACCAATACTACTCAAACTATTCCAGAGCATACTCTGAAAAAGGAAGGAATACTCCTGAATTCATTCTATGAAGTCGGCATAAACCTGATACCCAAGTCAGGCAAAAAACAAAACAAAAAACCCCAAATCTGCTGCTGTCAAGTTGATTCCAACTCATAGGGACCCTATAGGGCAGAGTAGAACTGCCCTATAGGGTTTCCAAGAAGCAGCTGGTGGATTCGAACTGCTGACCTTCTGGTTAGCAGCCATAGCTCTTAACCACTGTGACACCACTAAAAAAGAAACTTATAGATCAATATCCCTCAAGAATATAGATGCAAAAATTCTCAACAAAATTCTAGCCAACAGAATTCAACAACATATCAAAAAATAATACATTATGAACAAGTGAGCCTCATATCAAGCATGCAAGCCAACATTAGAAATCAATCAATGTAATCCACCACATAAATAAAACAAAGGACAAAAATCACATTATCAGAAAAAGTTTACACACAAAAAGAAACAGTTTTTGTTGGTTATGAGGGATGGGAGGGATGGGGGGGAATACTAAATAGACAATAGATAAGTAGTAACTTTGGTGAAGGGTAAGACAGTACACAATACTGAGGAAGCCAGCACAACTTGTACAAGGAAAGGTCATGGAAGCTCCATAGACATATCTAGCTCCCTGAGGGACCGAATTGCTGGGCGGAGGACTGTGGTGACCATGGTCTTGGGGAACATCTAGCTCAACTGGCATAACATAGTTTCTAAAGAAAATGTCCTACATTCTACCTTGGTGAGTAGCATCTGGGGTCTTAAAAGACTGTGAGCAGCCATCTAAGATAC
>NW_004443962.1:9900975-9903107 GCF_000243295.1 Trichechus manatus latirostris | reverse complement strand
AGGGTCCTGGACAGAGCTGGAGAAAAATGTAGAACAAAATTCTAACTCACAAAAAAAGACCAGACTTACTGGTCTGACAGAGACTGGAGAAACCCCGAGAGTATGGCCCCCAGACACCCTTTTAGTTCAGTAATGAAGTCACTCCCGTAGTGCACCGTTCAGCCAAAGATTAGATAGCCCCATAAAACAAATTGAGACTAATGGGACACAACAGTCCAAGGACAAGGACTAGAAGGCAGGAGGGGACAGGAAACCTGGTAATAGGGAATCCAAGGTTGAGAAGGGACAGTGTTGATATGTCATGGGGTTGTTAACCATAGTCATAAAATAATATGTGTATTAACTGCTTAATGAGAAACTATTTCTTCTGTAAACCTTTATTTAAAGTATAATGAAAAATAATCACATGATCACCTCAATCGATGCAGAAATAGCATTTGATAAAGTCCAACAACCATTCCTGATAAAAACGCTCAGCAAAATAGGAATAGAAGGGAAATTCCTTAACATAATTAAGGGCATATATACAAAACCAACAGCCAACGTTATTCTGAAGGGAGAGAGACTGAAAGCATTCCCCTTGAGAACAAGAACCAGAAGAGGATGCCCTTTATCACCATCTTATTCAATATTGTAGTAGGAGTCCTAGCTAGTGCAGTAAGGCAAGACCGGGAAATTAAGGGCATACAAATTGGTAAAGAAGAAGTAAAACTATCCCTTTTGGCAGATGATATGATCATATACATAGAAGATCCCATAGACTTCACAAGAAAGCCACTGGAAGGATTCATCAAAGTGGCAGGATACAAGATCAACTTACAAAAATCAGTTGGATTCCTCTATGACAACAAAGAGAACTCCAAAAATGAAATTAAGAAAACAATACCATTCATAATAGCCCTCAAAAAGATAAAACAGTTAGGAATAAATTTAACTAGGGATGTAAAATACTTATACAAAGAAAACTACAAAACCCTACTACAAAAAACCAAAAAAGACCTACATAAATGGAAAAACATACCATGCTCATAGATAGGAAGACTTCACATTGTGAAAATGTCAATACTACCCAAAGTGATCTATAAATATAATGTAATCCCAATCCAAATTCCAACAACATTCTTTAATGAGATGGAAAAACTAATCACCAACTTTATAATGGGAAGTTAAGAGGCCCCAGATAAGCAAAGCGTTACTGAAGAAGAATAAAGTAGGAGACCTCACACTTCCCAATCTCAGAACCTACTATACAATCACAGTAGTCAAAACAGGCTGGTACTGGTACAATGCAGATACACAGATCATTGAACAGAATTGAGAACTCAGAAGTAAATCCATCCACCTATGAACAGCTGATCTTTGACAAAGGGTTGAAGTCCATTAAATAGGGAAGAGAAAGTCTCTTTAACAAATGGTGCTGGCAAAACTGGATATCCATCTGCAGAAAAATGAAACAAGATCCATACTTACCACCATACACAAAAACTAACTCAAAACAGATCAAAGACCTAAATGTAAAACCTAAAACTATAAAGAACATGGAAGAAAAAACAGAGACAATGCTAGGGGCCCTAACATAAGGCATAAATAAAATACCAAACATAACTAAAAATGCATAAACGCCAGATAACAGAGGCCTCCTAAAAATAAACACTTACGCTCATCAAACGACTTTGCCAAAAGAGTAAAAAGAGAACCTAAAGATTGGCAAAAAAAAATTTTGGCTATGACATATCTAACAAGGGTCTAATCTCTAAAATTTATAGAAAACTTCAACACCTCAACAACAAAAAGACAAACAATCCAATTAAAAAATGGGCAAAGGACATGAACAGACACTTCACCAAATAAAACATCCAGGCAGCTAACAAACACATGAAGAGACGTGTGTGATCATTAGCCATTACAGAGATGTAAATCAAAACTATAATGAGAGACCATCTCACCCCAGCAATAATGGCACTGATCAAAAAAACGAAAACAACAAATGCTGGCAGTGCTGTGAGATTAGAACTCCTATACACTGCTCGTAGGAATGTAAAATGATACAACCACTGTCTTAGTTATCTAGTGCTGCTACAACAGAAATACCACAAGTGGATAGTTTTAATGAAGAGAAGTTTATTTCCTCA
>NW_004443962.1:9889627-9892069 GCF_000243295.1 Trichechus manatus latirostris | reverse complement strand
CAATGTCATAAAACAGCATGTGTGTTACTGTTACATGCGAAACTATCTGTTCTGTAAGCCTTCACCTGAAGTACAATAAAATATTTAAAAAAAAAAAAAAAAGCTAGAAATAGAATTACCATATGATCCAGCAATCCCACTACTAGGTATATACCCTAGAGAAATAAGAGCTGTAACAGGAACACACACATGCACACCCATGTTCACTGCAACATTGTTCACAATAGCAAAAAGATGGAAACAACCTAAATGCCCATCAACAGATGAAGGGATAAACAAACTGTGGTACATACACACAATGGAATACTATGCAATGATAAAGAATAATAATGAATCCATAAACATCTCACAACATGGATGAATCTGGAGGACATTATGCTGAGTGAAATAAGTCAATTACAAAAGGACAAATATTGTATGAGATCACTATTATAAAAAGTCATGAATAGGTTTTACACACAGAAAGAAACATTCTTTGGTGTTTCCAGAGATGGGAGGGACAGAGAATCACTAACTAGATAGTAGACAAGTGTTAATTCTGGTGAAGGGAAAGGCAATGCACAATATGGAGGAAGTCAATACAGTGTGACCAAGGCAAAGGAATACACTGAGAGGTATGCAAGAATAAAGAGCAACTATGGTAAGTGCTATAACATACAATCCTGCAACAACAGTAATAACAAACAGTAATTTGTGAGTAGATACATAGGCTAATACGTATGCTAAATAGGTGAGGGAGGTCATACGGGAGTACACTTGAGTACATATACAGGTATGGTTGTGGATTTTTCTACATACATATTTGTAAATGCTGCATGTATACTCATATATATAATAGAACACATAGGGGGCACAGTTATAGAAACTGCTTAGACATTAGGACTGAACTACTGGACTTGAAGGTTAAGGGCCATAGTCTTGGAGCCCATCTAGGTCAACTGGCAAAACACAGTTCATAAAGATAATGTTCTACATCCTGGCCTGGTGAGTAGCATCTGGGGTCTTAAAAGCTTGTGAGAGGCCATCGAAGAAGCAACGATTGGTCTCTTCCCACCTCAAGCAAAGGAGAATGAAGAAAACCAAAGACTCAAGGAAGTAATTAATCCAGAGGACTAACGGCCTACATGAACCACAGCCTCCTCTAATTTGAGACCAGAAGAACTAGGTGGTGCCCGACTACCACTACCAACCACTCTGACCATGATCACAATAGAAGGTCCCGGTTAAAATGGGTAAAAAATGTAGAACAAAATTCAAATTAAAAAAAAAAAAGACCAGACTCACTGGTCTGAAAGAGACTGGAGGAACCCCAAGACTATTTCCCTAAGACAACCTTCTAACTTGAAGCTGAAGGAAATCCCGGAGGCCGCCTTTCAGCCAAATAATAGACAGGGCTATAAAATAAAAAATAACACTCGTGAAGAACGTGCTCCTTAGAACAATCAACTATACAAGACCAAACGGGCAATATTTGCCCGAAACCAAAGATGAGAAGGCTGGGAGGGACAGGGAAACTGAACTGCTGGAAACAGGGAAGCCAGGGAGGAAACGGGGAGAGCACTAACACATTGCAGGGAGGGGGGATTGCAACCAGTGTCATGGAACAATTTGTGTAAGAATCACTGATTGGAAAACTACTTTGCTATGTAAACTTTCACCAGAAAGCACAATAAAATGCTCAAAAAAAAAAAAAGGAAATTATTATGTGAAAAAGGAAGGAAGCTTGTCTCAATCTAGGCAAATCTTCAGTTTTCAGGACTCTGGGAAGATGATAAAAATGAAGTGTTAGAGAAGAATCAACAATTGGTGATGGCGCAGACAATGAGGCTGATTAGATAAAGTTCTATGGTGCAAATTGTGTTGGATGAGATTTAAACGTTTCCCTCGCCTTTTTTTCCACAATTCCTTTTCTGGAAATAAGTGCTTTTCTGTCTCTCGACAACACCAGGTCCAGTAAACATAATACTGTCCTTTGTCTCACTCTAAGTGTATTATAGACAGTTTTCTTCTGTTCGAGGGCTTGCCTCTTTCTTAAAAACTGTCAGGAGAAGGGGTGCTAGACTTCTGAAAACAGCCGGCACCCTAAACAGGAAACCTGGAATTGTTAGCAGAATGAACTGTAATGTCAATTTGATATACATAACAATCTAATTTTATTTTTAAAAATCAATTCCATACAACCATTTTGATGCTTCAAAACAAAGGGACATGAGATCTTGAGAAAATCACCCCAAAAAAGTTTTACAAGTACTTTCGCTTTCCTTTAATCTTTGAAAAAAACATTCCATCTTCCCTGTGCCTCCCAAATTTCTGGGAATGTTTAAATCCAGGGTAAGACAGTCCTGGTGCTCAGCAGAAGGCAAGGCAGGATGGGGCACTGGGAGATGAGGAAAGGCTCCAGCCACCGTGTGTGTGTGTGTGTGTGTGTGTGTGTGTGTGTGT